>NW_005871082.1:2220369-2394181 GCF_000147115.1 Myotis lucifugus
AAACTTTCTAAATTCTCTGTTTTCTGGCTAATGAAAAGAAAATAGGATTCTACCGAATCTCCTATCTACCTACTCCAGGACTTCTGTGAGGATCAAATGAGATAAGGCACGTGAAAACACTTCACAAACATTTGGTTAAACTGTAAAATGTTTGCACCTGGCTATAAAGCAAGTTGTGTTCCAGGGCTGAAGAAACTCCAAAAAGGCTAGTTGCTGGGGAGAGGAAGCTGGGAGTTGCTACATGACATCATTACCTCGCACCCACAGCAACCATTTCCAGGTTGGGCTGGGCTGTGGGCCGCATTTTGTACCATGGTGTCTTGGCAGTGTTGGCTGCGATTTGGTGGGGTGTTGCTTGTGGGTGGTGGTGGGGCCTGCGTCCCACTTGGGGGAAGCAGAGTGTTGGTTTATGGGTGCCAGGTCTGTGGTTTATCTGTAAATGGCTAGTGTGTGTCAAGGCAGCTCCTGTGTTAAGTGTCTGCCCCCTGGTGGTCAGTGCACATCATAGCTACCAGTCAGATGGATGGACACTTAGCCTTTTATATATACAGGTTCTCATAACAACCTTCTGGAGCTCTCCCCTATTGCACATTTCACAGTTGCTGCTCTACATTTAGTTGTGAGATTATATGATTAATATCTATTTCTCTAAGTAGATTGTAAATTTCACTGGGGTCTGATAGAATTGTGTTAGCAAATTAAAATGCAAGACATCCAATTACATTTGATATTCAGATAAATTTATTTTTCTTTCTCTCTTTTCTTTCCTTCCTTTCTTCTTTCATTCCTTTTTTTTTTAAGTAAAAATATTTCCCATGCAATATGGGAGACTATTTATACTAATTTTCTTTCTGAAATTCAAAATTAACTGGGTGTCCTATATTTTATCTGGCAACCTTAGTCAGAAACCACATCTGGTTTTGCACCTAGCACAATAACAGGAGAGGGGGAAGTAAAACAAATGGGTAGTCATGCAAAATTTGTTGAATAAATGAAATGAATTAAAAAAATAAACTTGTGGCAGTGCCCTGTAGGGTGAACTAGTATGACAAAAGATTGAATTTGGAAGGAGAAATTAGCAAAAAGTTGCAATCATCAAAGGTAATAGACCCAAATAGGATGGTGGATTTGAGGCTGGGAAGATGGAAATGTGTAGGAGGAATATTTCCAAGTAGAGATCATAATTTGCATAGGTGTGACTATGTAGCAAAACAACACCTCAAACTGTAGAGGAAAGGATTATTCTGAAATCCTAGTGATCAGGATAAAAAGCAACGATAAAGATAAAAATAAATATAACCCCTCTCACTTATATAGCACATCTTTCTGTGCTATGCTCTACATCCTGTCCCTTTATGGGAGAGCTTTGTTTCTGGGGGGAAAAAGGCCATTTAATGATCAATTTTCTTTGTAAATGCAATTACATTTCCCAATCAATGTAGTTTGTCATTTTTGTGCATTTATAACAAATTCCTCTTACTTAAGCTCTATCTTGCTCAGAGCTGAATGTTTTATTTCTGAAGCATTAGGTAATTTTGTATCACACATAACAGACTTCAGATGCATTTGTATTACCTGGTTGATTTTTTTTTTTTTTACTGGTATCCATCAGATTTTCTAAAAATGACTATAGCTGGCCTATAATGAGATGATCAGCCAGAGGCTAATTTCTGTGATATTTCTTCCTGATGCCAGAAGAGGTGGAGGTTGACAAGTCACAAGGTCCTACTTCAGATAATAAAGATGTAATTCTACTCATTCAAGTTTGTGTTGAAAGCCAATCTTTTCATTCCTTATTTTTCAATTAGTGCTAAGTGTAGCTCCATGGCCTATAGCTACTGGAGGCCAGATGATGGAGTATCCTTAACTAGGTGGGTGAACAGACACTGTTGACATTTCCTTGGCTGCTCTTACAGAGGTCTTGAACAATTTTCCCCAGCACACACTTGCCTGTGAGCAGCTATCTAAAAGATTAAGTGAATGGAAGAAAAGTAAAAAGGCAGAATAGCCTAATGGAAAGAACTAACGTTATGTACCTGAGTGTGACTGATCACTCTCTCATTGAGAGGATTAGCCTAGACCAGACGAAAGTGAACTTTTCCTATAAGGACCCAGACACTAAACATTTTTGTTTTTGGCTTTGCAGGTCATATAGTTTCTACTTTCACCCCAGCTGCTCAATTCTATCATAGTAGTGTGAAAGCAGCCAGAGACAATATGTAAAACAATTGAGCATGGCTGTGTTAAAGTAAAATTTTACAAAACCAGGGTTGCTGACTTCTGCCCTAAGCTTAAGCTTCCTGAACGGAAAATGGCAATATATATATATATATATATATAAAGAATATGTGCTTAAAATTTATCCATATACAAAGAACTTAGAACAGAATCTGACACATACATAAGTGTCAAGGTAGTGCTAACCAGTATCATGATTCTAATAAATGAATGTTAAGGCTGCAAGGAATCTGAGTGATCACAGGCAATGTTTTCCTTTTCACAGGCAATGTTTTCCTTTTAAAAGTTGCCCAAGTGGCAGTCTGCTTCCCCATAATTCTGTTCATATCACCACCTTCAGAATTCCCAGGAAATATGGCAGCATGAGCCAAGCTGCTTGAGCATTGATTGATCATGCAAGGATTGGCTATCAACCATCTATGAGATACTACAATATATTATAAGTGATTCAATGATCAACTAAGTTCTTGCCCTTAAAGATCTAACATAATTTATTTATCCAAATCACTATAATGAGGTGGGAAGTGGCAAGTATCAAAAGAGTGATATTTTGTATCCCAAGCCCTATGCTTGGGTGCTTATATGTGTTATCTCAGATAAACCCCTCAAGAGTTTAATTTTTAGCATTTTATCCTGGAAGGCACTTGCTCAAAAGTTAAGTAATCAGCTTAAAGTCAAGAGCTAGCAAGTGCTGAAGCAAAATTTTGAACTTTTTTCTCTAATTGCAGAGTATGCTTTTCCCCAGCTATTAGAGAAAACCTCATGGAGGACATGCAGGTCAGCCAGCTATTGCTATGTAACAAATGACAGGCACACCTAGGCAATATTGCAGGTTTGGTACCAGACTATCACAATAAAGTGAATATTGCAATATAGTTAATTACACAAATTTGGGGGTTTTCCAGGGCATATAAAAGTTATGTTTACATGACAGTAATAAGTGTGTAATAGCATTTTGCCTAAAAAATGTACTCATCTAAATTAAAAAAAATACTGCTAAAAGATGTTAAGCATCATCTGAGTCTATTGGGAAAAAAATGACACCAATTGACTTGCTCAATATAGCATTGCCACATAACTTCAATTTGTTTAAAACACAATAAGTGAGGCACACTATAATGAGGTAGGCCTGTACTCTACAACTTTGTGTTTAAAACAATCATGCTATTTGTGTGTGATTCTGTGGGTCAGCAAATTAGCCTGGACCCAACTGGGTAGTTCTGAAGGTGTCATGTGGCTGTGATCATCTGGCAGAGGGAACTGGAGTTGATGCTCTAAGATGCTCTCATTCACAGGTCTGCCCATTGGTTCTGGTTATTAATCATGAGGGTCTTAGTGGGTAAGGCTATCTCTGCTCCACATGACCTCCCATGCCATGCTTGGCTAGCCTAGGCTTCTTCACATGGTGGTCCCAGGGCTGCATTCTAAGGGAGTGATGACAAGAGCATCAAGAACTTTGGAGAGCTTGGAAGTCACACAGTAATAGCACTTTCACTGCATCTTATGGTTAAAGTAGTTTTCAGGGCCAGGCCAGGTTAAATGGGTGGGGAAATAGGGTCCACCTCTGAGTGGGAAGAGCAGCAAAGTCACATTGAAAAAAGATGGGCATGCAGAGATGGCAGGAATTCTTGCCTTATTTGCAAATAATCTACCACAAAGTGGTTCATTGAGTTAGGAGTTGGGTCTTAACAAAATCAGAAAGATTTGGCAAGTGTTGACTTTGCTGGAGCAAGGGTTATAAAGAAAAGCATTAATTATTAGCTGAGAATGGGGCCACACCCTTGTACTAGGCAGTGTGGGACAAAAGTAGGTTTACAGTTGTGAGTATGTTAAACACAGAGTTTATTCTTGTATTATTATTTTTTAATTATTATATTACTTTCCATACCAACAACTGTGAACCCCGTCCTGTATTATCTAAGAAATGTACTCCTGCCTTTGCTTTAACAAAGAAATTGCCATTACTCTATGTAGAGACATATATAAAAGTGGTTTCCATATATATGATACTTCTAACTTTTTAGGATTTTCACTTTGATTATATCACATTAAATATGCTATATAATTTTGTTGCATTTCATTACTCAGAGAAAAAGGGCAAAGTTACTCCCCCTTCCCTCTCTGCCATGTGGTGTCATCTTTTCAGCAAAGCAGACTCCCAGCTCACTTTCCAAAGACAATAGTGACCTGTCTTCTGTGATTGACTGAGGCTGAGTGTTTGCCCCAGCAGCTGTTTTGTCATGAAGATGAAAGTTTGATGTACGTTAAGATGGAAAGGAAGGAATCTCTTCCAGGAGAGATTTGATTGCCTCTCCAGCTGTCTTACCCATCTTCATTAAGGTGGGCTGTGGACACTGCGAGGCCTTTCTGAACCAGTGGTCATAAAACTAATAGGCGCCACTCAACCTAGGCAGCTCATATTGCTGCCTGAGATCTGTCATCTCTGCAGCTATTGCAGAAGGAGAAAGAATCTCCTATAGGGAACACAATGGTCGTTGTGTGACAGAAGTGAAACTGAAAGAAATAGATTTTTTATTAGCTGCAAATCAAACTCTTACACATCATCCCTGCAGGTGACAGCACCTGATTCTCTAAGGCAGGGCTCAAGCACATTGTTTGGGCTTCCAGAAGACAATATTGGATTAATATCCATGTGCATGTGATGAGAAACTATGTGACTCCTCATTTGAAGCCTTGGACTTGGCTAAGGGCTGGATCTATGGTCTGGAGGTTGGAGTAGGGGAACTGAGATATAATGTGAAGAGGGAAGGAGGAGAGAGGATCCAGTTCTGACTAGGACAGTGGTCAGCAAACTGTGGCTTGGGAGCCTCAGTTTGCCGACCACTGGACTAGGGGAATCTTGAAATGAGTGGGCTAATAATATTCAGTCCCTCAGATTTCTAGCTCTGAACTCTTTCCCTCCAGAAATGTTTGCTGAATGCAGGCAAAAACATATCCTTTTCTTCTGACAATCAAGCATCTCAAATGGCAGCCTGCCATGGGTATTTTCTCTCCACAATTGTGGTTTCTTTGTGTTTTTATTCATCATCTCACACCGTGTGGGTTGTAAAATAATGGCAGGAGTTACTATTTATTGGATCTTTGTCATGTGCCATGTACTTCACATATATGACTAAGGCTGTGATCCATCAAAAGAATCCTTTTAGATAGCATTATCTATTGTAAATTGGCAATGCTGGGATTCAACTGCCTAAAGCCCATATTCTCCTACTGTATCTCCCTGCTTCTTCAAGGTATGGGATGTATGGGATAGCCTGTATGAGTTTTATGAAGATTTGTGGAGAGATTTTTTTTAATTGAGCTATTGAAAAGGTCTTTTTTTTTTAAGTCTCAGCTGATTTCAGGTCAAAACGTTAGCAATCTGATCTAATACAGTGTTATTGCAAAGTAAAGATCATGGGTAGTGGAGACTTTTGAAATCAGAAGGGACTTGCCAGATGATGTAGTGATTCTAGTCTAACATCTTATCTGGCCAGTGTCACTACATTGTACAGAAAATGAGGTCTGGGTAGGTCAATAGCACAAACATAGTGTTGGAGTTAGTGGCAGAATGGGAATACCTTCTCCCTGCTTCTTACCCTTTCTCTTCTACAAAATCACACATCTCTTGGGACATAATTTACTTTCTTTAGGTGTCCTATCGAGGAATAAGGTAAAAGTCAATCACTTTTTTTTAAAAAAAATACATTTTTATTGATTTCAGAGAGAGGAAAAAAGAGGGAGAGACAGAACTATCAATGATGAGAGAGAATCATTGATCAGCTGCCTCCTGCATGCTCTCTACTGGGGATGGAGCCCACAACCTGGGCATGTGCCCTGACTGGGAATCTAACTGTGACCTCCTGGTCATGGGTCAATGCTCAACCACTGAGCAACACAAGCCAGGCAAAGCCACTCATTTTGAGCAACTTGGGCCAGGAGTTGGCAAACTTTTTCTGTAAAAGATCAGATAGTGATGATGTACAGCTTTTCAGACCTAAAGGATCTCTGTTGCAACTACTCAATGCTGTCCTTATAGCTAGAAAGCAACCATAGACCATATGGCAATGAATGGGCATGGCTGCATTCAATCCAACTTTATTTATGAAACACAAGGA
Source organism: Myotis lucifugus (assembly GCF_000147115.1). NCBI lineage: Eukaryota > Metazoa > Chordata > Mammalia > Chiroptera > Vespertilionidae > Myotis > Myotis lucifugus. Next base: position 2,226,726 of record NW_005871082.1, read on the forward strand.
GGGATGGATTTAGCTTGTTGACCCTTGCCTTAAACCATTGGAGGAGTAGCTTTCCTGGGGAAATGTCAATCTCCACATTTGGGATTTGTGCTCCAGTAGTAATAATACATACCATAGTAATAGGTTGGTGGTGGTGGTGGTGGTACTAACAGCAGTAGGAGCATCGTCAGCAATAATGCCACCTATTTACATTGCTTCATGTTTTAAAGTTTACAAAGTACTTTCACAAGTATCATCTCATGTAATTCTTTATAACCCCTGCTCAAAAACGACATAAGCAACAGAGACTCACCAGCTGAGAAGTAAGGTACAATGAAAGAAGAATGAGATTAACAGCATTTCATGATTAAAATTGGGGGTGTGGGAGAAATGCCTAGAGCTGCCTAGAGAGAAAGATTGCATGCCTCCTGGTCCCATCACTTCATAGTAGATTTGCACTTAAAACTGTCAAAAAAAGAAAGGCTTGATCTAAGAGGTTGTGGTCTGAAGACAGCTGTTCATCTCTGTCTACCACCTTTCTGGATCTCAGTTACGTTCGTGAGTAGCTCTGAAATGTGACCCGGTAACACCATTCCTTCAACAAACATTTACTTAACACTTAGAGGCCTTTGATTGGTGCTAAGAGTAAACAAGTACAAGTGCTGCACAAACACCCACAGGAACGAGTTGCAGACCCTGGTTTGTACTCTGCAGCCAGCCAGTAGCACAGCAGTGTTTGTTGGGTTCTGGAGGCAGATGTCTGGGACTAACTTCCGGTTCTGCCACTTGTTAGTTGTATAACCTTGGGCAAGTTCTTTATTCCCATCTCTTTCTCATGTTTCTCCTCTGTGAAATTAAAATAATATATTTTCAACTATGTGCAGCAAGGATTTAAGAGCTAATGCATTTAAAGTATTGTATGCCTGGCCTTAGTAAGTGCTCAAATAAATGCCAACCATTAGTATTGTTATTGTTGCTGTTGTAATTGCCAGTAAAAAAAATAGTGCTAAAACTACCATGTGGTATGCCATGCAAACCTTATTTTTTTCACTGTGGACTTCATACATTTAAAGAATCTGAGCTACTTGGTTCTTCAGACATTTTTTTCCAGCAGTAGGGGTTCCATAGTTTTTGCAACTTGTTGACAGACAAGTTAAATGAGGTGACCAGCATTTGTCTCTGGACATTTTACAGATGGAAGGAATCTTAGAGCTTATCTAGGCCAGAGACATAGTCTGGAGATAAGGAGCTGAAGTAAATGATTTTGTCGAAGCAATACACATAGAGCATGATGAGAGCTAGAATTTTGTGATTAGGTTTTTTCCTCTGGAATTAATCCTCCCCTAGCCATTTCCTAGTTATTCCATTTCACCTAAGAACATCCTCATATTAACATGATTATTTTAAGGATCCCGCCTTCTTCAAAAGATAAATTAATTAACTAAACGTGTAATCCCATGAAGCTCAGTGGCTTCACCTCGCATGCCCTCAATTTCCTCATCTGTCTCTAATGAGGGAAACTTTTTAAGAATCTCTAAGTTGGCTGGCTTTGAGTTGAGTTAACCATTTTAAGGAATAAGATGAGATTAGAGTAGAATGTTAATGAAATCTTGGTGTCAGTGGAATTGGGATATTATTCTCAATCAATGAAAAGTTAAAAAAGTCTTTTTTTTTTTTTTTTTTTTTTTTTTTTTACCTGAAAAGATAGGTGTGTTCCAGTGTGAAATAGCCAGCAGGCTGGACAAAAAATGTGTAATGCAATTGCATCATTGAAATGATCTGCGTGTGCTGACCTAGAGATTGTGAAATTTCCACAGAGCCCCTCAAAGAGCTGGGATGCTTTGTCAGTGAAATCCTTTCCAGAGGAATTGGTATTCATCGGTTTTATTGTATTTAACCCATAAGTGGGGGATCAAAAAAAAGACATCATAGCCTTACTAGACTGTGTATTTCCACTGAGGACAATGCAGTCATCCTTGCTGAATCATCCTTATTTTGACAACTTTTCCTTTTTATTCTTTACTAGTGGCCCAGTGCATGAAATTTGTGCATAGGAGAGGGGTTGTCCCTCAGCCCAGCCTGCACCCTCTCCAATTTGGGACCCCTCAGGGGATGTCGACTGCTAAACCAGCAGTCAGACATACCTCTCACAACCTGGGACTGCTGACTCCTAACTGCTCACCTGCCAGCCTGCCTAATCGCCCCTAACCACTCTTCCTGCTGGCCTGATCACCCCCAACTTCCCCCTGCTTCTAGCCTGGTCACCCCCAACTGCCCCCCCCCCGCGCTGGCCTGCTTGCCCCCAACTGCCTTCCCTGCTGGCCTGCTCGCCCAACTGCCCTCCTCTGCTGGCCTTTTCACCTTTAACTGCCTCTGCCTCAGCCCTGCCCCCCATGGCTCTGTCCGGAAGGACATCTGGAAGGTCTCCTGGTCTAATTAGCATATTACCCTTTTATTAGTATAGATTATCATACCTCTTCCATGTCCTTTGCTCTCATTATTGGGCACTTGCTTCACAGCCATCAACAATATTCGTTTTATATTTAAAGTCGAATGCCATTTTAATATAATTCCTCCCCCCATTAATACACTCACCTATAAAGAGTCTTTGACTTTAAAGATAAGGCTAGATGCTTTGGTAGATATTCAAGCAGATAGATAGATAAATAGATAGATAGATAAATAGATAGATAGATAGATGATAGCTAGATAGATAGATAGATAGATAGATAATTTTAGTACAAGGTTATTTGTTTGATTGGATGTTTTTAATAGCTATTCATTAACACCATGATCTTATCTGGAAAATTCAATTAATCTGCACAAAAGTTGGAGCCTGTTGTTCACATCCCCTGCTGCCTGCTTTCCAAGGTCTCCAGGTGGCTGGTTTCTTGCTTTCCTCTCCGCCCTGACACTTAGTTCATCATCAGAGATAAGCCCCAGTTGTCTGCAAATTGCAATCTCATCAGGTCTGCAAGATAGCATCTTGTTTGACTCTTCTCTGCACCTTCCATTAACACTTCAGGACTAGGGCTTGGGATGAGCCAGACCTCACCACAGTGGCAATTGTGGTTGATGAACAGATTCCGGTTTTCCCTATTATTGACTTCATTAAACTTGACAGCATTTTTAGTCTCCAGATAGGGTGAACCTATTTTCACTGACCCTTATTAAAAGCTGTCTCCTTAAGAAGGGTCACTTAGAAAGAAGTAGGGTGGGCACTCTTTGTACTTCCAGAAAGTAGCTGATTTTGGTAAACAATCCTAGTTCAGTTTTTAGAGTTCTTTTACCTCCTTAATTCTAATAGCCACTGTTTCTAAGTGCTTATAATTCACCAGGTCCTAGGAATTATTTATTTCTCCTTATTCATTGGTATTGTTATCTCTATTTTCTCATAAGGAAACTGAGTCTCAAAAAAAAATAAATGAGTCGCTCTAAGTCTCAAATCAATAAAGGGACAGAGCTGGGAATTGAATCCAATAAATCTGACATCAGAGCTTGAAATTTTAAGCACCATACTCTATTACTTCCACACTGTCTTTAGCTGCTTTTTTATATTGTAGGATTGCCTCTTGATTACTACTCTTTAAAATCCTTGAGTCCATTCTGATTTTATCAGGTGTGTTAGTTATCTATTACTTCAGAACAACTTACCCTAAAGTGTAGCAGCTTAAAACAATTACTATTTATCAACCCATTCTGTTCCTGTGTGTCAGGAATCGAGGAGCAGACTAGCTGGATGGTTCTGTCTCAGACTCTCAAGATGCTGTCATCAAGAAACTGGCTAGAGCTGCAGTCATCTGAAGGCTTGACTGGGGCTGGAAGGTACATTTCCAAGGCTTCCTCCTAGTTAGTGCTGGTGGTAGGTAGGAAGCCTTAGTTCATTAGCACCTTCTAGCAATGTCTGGTTCTTATTTTATTTTACCCATAGATCAGTTCAGTCTTCAACTGAAGCTCAGCTTTTTTTTTCCTTAGCAATATTGTGAGGGTCAGGCCATTTGTATTAGTTTGCTTGGGCTGCTATACCAAAGTACCACAGACTGAATGGCTTAAACAACAGAACTTTATTTTCTCACCATTCTCGAGGTTAAAATTCGTAGATGAAGGTGTCAGCAGGGGTGGCTTCTTCTGAAGCCTCTATCCTTGTCTAAGAAATGACCGTCTTCTTCCTGGTATTCACATGGTCTTCCCTCTGTGTGTCTGTGTCCTTATCTCTTGTTCTTATAGGGGCACCAATCATATTGGATTAGAACCCACCCTACTGACCTTGATTTAACTTATTACCTCTTTGAGAAGCCTGTCTCCAAATATAGTCACATCCTGCGGAACTGGAGGTTAGGCCTTCAATATACACAGGGGTGGGCAAACGTAGGTCTACAGTTGTGAGTACATGAAACAGAGTTTATGTTTATATTATTATTATTTATTCATTATTGTATTATTCATTATTATTATTAACCTATGTTTGCCTATCTGTGTAAATTTTTTTGAGGGGTGGGAACACTGTTAAGCCCATAATAGCATCTTTGGCCTTTGCCTTTCTTGAGGATTCCCTTTTTTCTTACCTATAACTCAGGTTTCATTTCTTTGTCCTTAACCTCCTTTTACTTTATATCCTCTAGGCCAGTGGTTCTCAACCTTGGCTGCACATTAGAATCACCTGGGAATTTTTTTAAAACCCTTATTTCTGGGCCTCATCTTCTGGAAATTCTGTTTCTTTGTTATGGGGTGAGGCCACAACATTAGTAACAAAGAAACAGAATTTCCAGAGGATGAGGGCCAGAAATCAGGGTTTTAAAAAGATTCTCAGGTGATTCTAATGTGCAGCCAAGGTTGAGAACCACTGCTCTAGGCTAGTGTAGCCAGTCGTAACAGTTGGTTGCTTGCCTGTCATTATACTTGAAGGACTTGGGATGCTATACCTGAAAGTCTTTGCAATTCAGAATGGTCCTTAGGGCTTCATATGAATTTGATAGAAATTTTAAATTCATGTGTGGTGTGCTCCTAAAGGAACTGGGGCTATGGTCATACATGTTATATAAAGTACTTTTTGAGCATGTACTGAGTGCTAAGGAGAAGGTTTTCAATAATTTCGAGAATGGGGTCTACTCACCTTTCTTATCCTTTATTTTGGATGCTCTGCAAATGTTCCATGAAGATTTGGTGGCCTGTGGGATTGTCTGAGGACCAGGTGGGAGCTAGATAGAGTCTCTGTCTTTCATGAAAGAATTTATTATCATTAAGAAGGAGGTAGAGCACAAATTATCAAGATTATACACTCAATTGTGTAATTACCAGTGTTCGTTCCTCATCAGCTCAGGGAAGCCTTCTCATCTTTTGCCAGGATACCTGATCATTAATGTCTGTGCTCTGTCCAAATCTGCTGCTGCTACAGCACAGCCCAGTTTTCCTTTTAAATCTGGCAGCCCATGAGTTATGTTGGAACTCCCAGGTGATCTTAATGTATCTAATTCCCCTCATTTTACTTCTCTTATCCTGTAATGTGCTGTTGATTCAAGTTCTCCAAACATGATGGGAAATAGCCAGAATTATTATAATAGAACCATTCAGTCCATTAAGACTTAAAATATGTCTATTAAAAATAGGGAAAGCTTACAATTCCTCACAGCAACATGTTATTAGTCTTTTCAAGTAAACTTTGCTAGGAATCATTTAAGACCTGAAGTGTGTGAAGTATACTATAGATTATTTTAAATGCAGGAGCAAGGCTTCATTCTATTACAAGAAAGAAAAGGAGTCTCCATGGGGAAACTATTTTAAAGATTCAAAGAGTCTTTCCTAAAATGTGACTTGGTGAGAAAGAAAAGGCAACCACCACCAATTCCCAGAAGTAAAGTGAGGAATAAATAAAAATAAAATGGACTATAAACAAAGATACTCTGATCATTAGACAAGACTTAAATGCCAAGGTGTTATTGGTCGAAGTGGAGTTCTTGGTGTGCCTCAAGGAAAAGAATTTCCTGAGGCCCCCATGGGAGGATGGGATTTTGTAGAAAGCTTTATCGATGATGTAAAATTAAGGGGGTCCTCCTCCAAGGGTTCATATCCCTCCTTCCTACCATTGGAAAAGTCCAACTGTGTCTCAGCAGGGCCAGAATTAAGGCCACTGCCCAGAATTTCTGTTCCATATTAAAGTACAGTCCAGTACAGCATCTGGCTAGCTTACCTTGTGTTCTCAGCTGTAGTCCATTGCATGTGGGATCTGCATGGTTACAGGTCATGTGGCTGCTTAAGGCTACCTGACTATGGAAAGAGAACATGCAAACACATGGACAAATGTGGGTCATGGAGCAAGAGAGAGAAAACAGGAGAATAAGAGCACAAGAGCGAACTCTTTCTCTGGGGATTTTAACCAAGAGCTTCAAATAACCAATTAACTTTCTAAGATTTTGAATACTTCTGATGGGGTCCACTTCCTAACTAAACCATTGTTCCCCAGGCTAGACTGATAGGCAAGCACTTTCCTACATCACCCTGACTTCACTATGCATACACCCATTTTCTTCTTTGTTGGATCCTTTCCTCCAGTGATTTTCAGGGAATGAACTGGTGGTTCCCTGGGGAGCGTGAAGCTGTAGCTTCCTGGTGAAGCTGCCTAGATGACCATGTTTACAATGTCTGACTTCCCCTGAGCTCTTTTTCCTTTATTAATATTGACTAGCTAATTATGATGATAAGAAAGGAATACATTGGAGAGCAGTATTACAAGAAGTAAGTCAGGTTTTTCTCCAGACCAGTTATGTAATTTTCATTACTAACCAGGTTGTACATATTCCTGGTCTTAGTATACTTTAATGTAAAATAGAATATATGAATTCAAACCTGAATGTATTCTTGTTAGCTCTATTCATTGTCTTAGCCCATCCAGAACGAGCTGTAATAGAAGGAAGTTATGCCTTGGAAAACAATTTACTTAGTACATTTCAATGGTACATGAAGTTTTATTTCTTAATGTGAGCTGTCATTTGTTACCAGAAAGAAAGCAGAGCTAGATATGGCCCTGTGGGGAGATGGTTAAATAAGAATACATTTCCAGGTGATATCACATGTAAATAGCTCTCTGAAATCACAAGACATCAAAATTAATTAGGCTGAATCCATTGCTTTGTTAGGTATAAATCCCTAACCTTACTTTGGTGCTGAAAAGAGTGCCTCTTGCATCAGGTGTGTCTTAGTCTCCGCAGACTGGTAGCTTATAAACTCTAGACTTTTATTTCTCATAGTTCTGGAGGTTGGGAACTCCAGGATCATTGTGCCTGCAGACTCAACATTTGGTAAGGGCCAGCCAGCATTTCAGGTTCATAGGCAGTGTGTTCTTGCTATGTCTTCACATGATGGGAGAGGCTGGAGAGTTCCTTTATAAGAACACTAATCCCATTCATGAGGGCTTCATTTTCATAACCAAAGCACTTCCAAAGGCCTACCTCCTAACACCATCACATTGGAAATTAGGGTTTCATAACATGCATTTTGGAAGGGTACAAACTTTCAGATCATAGCAAGGTGGAAGTGTGGTTCTTATTTATTTTTACCTTCCATCCTCTGAGTTCCAAGGCAGGAGAAAAACTGAGAACCCTGGAAAAATGTTACATTAATCCACATTGCAATAATATCACGTGAACATTCCATGGCCTCATGAATGCCTCTCATCCTTGGCTCAAAAAGAGCATTTGGTGGTGATTCTGGGCAAAACAAAAAACAAAAAACAAACAAACAAACAAAAAAACAAAATAGAGATTTCATGATTACTCCCCAGATGGGTGTTAGCTCTGGAGACGTTTTAGCCAACAAGAAACCCAATCTCTGTTATGCATATTGGTCTAGAAGTGGTTCTCAACCTGTGGGTCACGACCCTTTCACAGGGGTCGCCTAAGACCATCGGAAAACACATATATAATGAGATTGGGGGTCACCACAACATGAGAAACTGTATTAAAGGGCCGCGACATTAGGAAGGTTGAGAACCACTGAAAGTATTGGACAAACAATAGGACATGCAGTCAATCATCATTGACTCTGGCTTGGGTCCCCTGCTGAGACAGTTATTGACCTTTTCGTTGTTGAATTATGAAAAGAGGGACAAGGGCCAGGATGATCACTGTGTGTTTGAAGCAATGGCATTTTGGCATCTACTTCTGAAAGTATTTTAACAGGTTAATAATTGATATCGCTATATGAGTGCACCTCAGTTGATATTGGCCTTGCATATCTAGTATAATATTAAGATGCAGACTTCACCAGGAGCTCCACAGCTAACTCTGTTCTATTGTACTGGACTCTTATCATTATGTAATCTCTCTCTCTCTCCCTCTTCCTTTCTGCTTCTATCTCTATCTCTATTTATTGAATTATGTGGGTGGGAAGTTTCAATCTTGGTTGATATTTTGTCTTCATCATCCATTGTTTGGATAGAATTAGGACGTTTCTCTGTATTTATTAGGAAGTGTATTACCCAGGAATGCCATAACAAAGCACCACAAACTAGATGGCTTAAAACAACAGAAACCTATTGCCTCACAGTTCTGGAGGTTAAAAGTCCAAAATCAAAGTGTCAGCAGGTCTGTGCTCCCTCTGAAGCTCTAGGGCAGACTCCTTCCTTGCCTCTTTTTAGCTTCTCCATCCTTGGTTTTCCTTGGTTTACAGCTGCAGGCACTTCAGTCACTGAGCTCATTAGCACATGGCTTTTCCTTTTGTGTGATTGGATGTCTTTTGGGTATTCTCTTCTTGACACATCATCAGTTATATTGGGTTAAGGGCCCACTCTACTCCAGTATGACCTCATCTTAACTAATATGACTTCATCTTAAATAATTGCATCTGCCATGACTCTTATTTCCAAATAAGCTAATATTCTGAGGTACTAAGAGTTAGGACTGCCCTAACCGGTTTGGCTCAGTGGATAGAGTGTTGGCCTGTGGACTGAAGGATCCCAGGTTCGATTCTGGTCAGCGGCATGTACCTTGGTTGCAGGCACATCTCCAGTGGGGGGTGTGCAGGAGACCGCTAATCGATGTTTCTCTCTCATCGATGTTTCTAGCTCTCTGTCCCTCTCCCTTCCTCTCTGTAAAAAAATAAATAAAATATATTTTTTAAAAAAAGAGTTAGGACTTTAACTTACCTTTTTGAAGTGAAACAGTTCAACCCATTACAGAACAGAACCTCCCTGGCAATAGAATTGTGTCATTCTGTTAGGCTGCTGAGAATTCATTCTGTAGATCAGTCACTCCAAAGTGGGTGAAAGCTTTAAAACTTAGTTTATTCTATTATTTTATATTTCTAGTATGTTATGCTTAATAATATATTTTATGCATCATATAGTAGTAAATGTCTATATGTTATAAATAAACGTATGTGCATTGTGGGGGTGAGTGCTCAGAATCTTTATTATTATTATTATTATTATTATTATTATTATTATTATAGTTGGGACAGCATGATGAAAAGGTTTTCAAGTCAATGTAATAGTATGAGGTATGAGGTATTAAGCCATAGTTTCAGAGATAATCTCTGTGGATTTTAACAGACCCAATGTAAGTTAAATCAGGCTAGCAATGAGATCAATACAAAGAAAAAAGAGAGAACCAAGATTCACCCACAGTTTGAAAATGTCTTATTTCGAGTCAGAGTGAAAACACCAGCTCATAAGCACAGGAGCCCTCAACGCAGGGAAAGGTGAAGGCAGGCTCTGCAGTTGAACAACTGGGGAGTAGCAGCTATGAGAGGAAGGGGCAATGTGGATGCCTGTCCTGTCTCAGAAACAAGAGTGAGTCTATGACTTGCTTTTTCTTATGTCCGATGCCAAGATGATGACTCTGTCTATCAGGGAAGAGAAGTTAGAATGTGCTATTATTGGAATGCCACTGAAATATTTCTTTCTTATTTAGCATTGCTATCAAGTTTCTAGAACTAATTGTCTCATTTAGCACTGCCATCAAGTTTCTAGGACTAATTGTCACCTTGAAACATTCTTGACCTGTTGTCATGTTTCAGTATTGCTGAATAATGCTGTATTTATTAAGAATATCTCATTAGGTAAGTTCAGCAAATTAGAACTAGAGATGAACTTGGGTGCCTCTGCTTCATTTATTTCTGTGGAATATTCTTTGGGGTAAATGTTGAATAATGACTGAATAATATCAATAATGCAGTATCAATAATGCATTATTAGATTCCTATTGCTATTTATTCATAGTTTTGTTATTGCCCACCAGGGAACATTTTCTAATATTCATATTAATTTTTTCTTATTTTTTTGCCTCATTACTCACACATATGCTAGCATCAGCCTCTGAGCATTACCTTCCCTTTCTGTGGTTCCTTAATCGCTCAATATTGAGGTTTTATTTCTCTGCTTACTTTATTTTTGACCAACTTATAATCACTTAGAAATATATGCTAGAACAAGGTTACCTGCAACTGCTAAGAGACCAAAGAATATTTTTTTTCTTTTTCCCCATCCATTTTACAGTTATGTTTCTGAAAGATCCTCCATTATAACAGAATACACTCTATTGCACCTGCAATCCATACCCCTTTGTTCAATTAAAACTATCACTAGACTTTCGAATTTTACATTTCTTAGCATGATCCCTTGTCTGTGAAGACAGAAGAGGGGGCAGATAATTCTGATTGGTCATTTCTCATGCTGGCAGGAGCTCTAATGCTTCGTTTCTTCATTCTTTCTAATTACATTCTCACAGATACTAACCTACACACCCCTGAGCATCTACAAGGATTAAACACTGATCAAAGGCAGGTTTAGCCATATCCCCAGGACAAGCTGATTCAATGAAGAAAAGCTCAGGCTCTGAGAGAGCTTTTGGAAAGAGAAGTAAATTAACAATTAGCATTTTAATAGCAGTAGAAACTGCTGAGTGGAAGACCTGATGTTGTATGGGATCTGGGATATTTGGAATAAAGGGGTGGTTAGGAAAAACTGTGTTCCAGTAAGTAGGACAGATTGTAAATGTATGAGATGTGGTCTTCTATCCATTCCGCTTGTGATATACAGCCTTTCTTAGGACAGATCTTTGTCTTTATCTATCTATCATCTATCTATCTATCTATCTATCTATCTATCTATCTATCTATCTATCATTTATCATCTATCTATTTGTTTATTATTTTTGACTGTATTGTAGATATCCCCAAACCCCTCTTTGCTTAGTCCCTTTAAACAATCATTATCAATGTGATAATTTCATGTTTGGTGCTTTTAGGTAGGGTTATCATTGCGCCTCACATAAGTTATGAATGTTTGTAAACCCATTGCAATTGAGTGTTAGCAATGCTATTGCCCTTTCATGAATTTCATTCTCTCTTGACCAGCTCTGTTAATGGATGTCCTTTTTCATGAAACTGATTTTCTTATTGACCTGGCAAGATTCTGTTTTATATGAATATGACATTAAATGTTCAAGTGTAAATTACTCTTCCTTTAGCTTGCATAGTATATATTTTCCTGTACTTTGCTCGAAAGCAAAGACAATTCTGACTAAAATGTGAAATTTTGGGTCTTTGACAAATATATACAAAGTTGTCATGCCTAAGAGTTCTAATTAAATACCACAATTTTCCAGTTTCCCATGTTCAATTAGTCAATGAAATGCTATTTATGAAAGCATAAATCCCTTATCATTAGATATGCAAATACCCATGAAAAAATATACAATATACTCTTTCTTATAAGAAATACTATTAGTAGACTAAGTAAGCAGTGGACATTCTACACAATGTTCAATTTACTCTATAGTTTGATCTTAAAAGGTTAGATCTGGCCAGAGCCTCATGAGTTGCTGGTGAAGTCTTTGTATTGTTAATAAATAAACCAAGTTTAGGAGAGGTAAAATGCTGTCCATAAGATGCTGCAGCTATTATAGCTATCACAGACCTTCTAAATTCTTCCTGTACAGCCAAAAGCTTAATCAATGTGTGAGGAGTGCCTACTTTGTAGAGGTTTCAGACTGTAGGGGACTATCAATATAATATGTCATATGTGGATAAATCTTGACATTAGCAGGGATTTTCCTTTCCTGTTCTTTATTTTATCTTCTTTAATTCTTTTCTTTTCTACTACTATATTTACTATGCTGGCTGCTTAATGTCAGGGATGACACCATGATTGACTTTTGAATGGTCCTGGACGATCCTCTATTGATGTTCCCAGCTTATAGGAAGGCATTGAGCAAACACATCCTATATAATAAAAGCCTAATATGCTAAGTGTCTTGTTATCTGGTTGGCCGTTCAACCAATCAAAGTGTAATAGGCTAATGATATGCTAAGGCCACTCAACCTCTTGCAGTGACGTGCACTGACCACCAGGGGCAGTCAATGTGTCCACCAGTCGCTATGACATGTACCGACTACCAGGGGGCAGACACTGCAACCGGTAGGTTAGCTTGCTGCTGGGGTCCGGCTGATCAGGACTGAGCAAGACAGGCTGGACATGCACTGGAATCCTCCCAAGATGCTTCCCGGGATGGCCAACCTCCCGCATCCCTCCCCTGCCCGATCATGCACCAGTGGGGTCCCTCAGCCTGGCTTGAGCCCTCTAGCGATCCGGGACCCCTTGGGGGATGTCAGAGAGCCTGTTTCAGCCCGATCCCGCAGGCCAGGCCAAGAGACCCTACTGGTGCACGAATTTTTGTGCTGGGCCTCTAGTGTTTAATAAGTTTACAGATGGTACAGATACCAGCTCCAGAAAGCTATTTGATAATATGGAACCATGAAGTGAAACAAATAGGAAACCAACATTTTTTGATCACCTCTCTATGCCAGGCATTTTATATATTTTAATTCTTTGAAAGAAATTATTTTTTCCCAGATGGGAAAAATGAAAATAAAATGTATTAAATTAATTTCTTAAGATCATATAGCTTGAAAATATTGTTTCTGGAATAGCGTTTAGTTCTTTTCAATCCAGGTGTCCTTCTTCTTACATTAAAATAAATGAATGAATAAGCACATTTGGGTTAGGGGAGACCTGTTTTGACAGAAATTCATGCTAAGGAGGCCCAGGGATTTTAGCTGACTACAAACTCAATGGAGATCCTTGGCTGTTAAAAAGAAACCCACATAGTAAGTAATTCTATTGTACATAGTTCAGGTCAGACCACATAAAGGGTGGTATTCGCACACCTCACTGCATTCACAAACTAGAAAGAAATCTAAAGAAGGAAAGGGTCCTGAAGGTATGGGCCCTGAAGTTGTATCATGTAGTTGACGGTTAGAGGATGGTAGAAGGCTCAGGAGTGGAGTGACTGAAGTGATGGCAGGGGATGGATGAGGGAAAAATCATCTTTTGCAATAAAAGTAATTAAAGGTAGTATTGAAAGAGGAATTGTTTGTGGTCAGTATAGTTTTAAAGAAAAGCAATGAAATCCATACTTAGAAGTAGAAATTATTCAATGTGAGGAAGCTCTTTTTTAACCATTTTAACTAAGACAGAGCTCATGAGGCATGGAATATTAGTCTAGAACTATGTGGTACTACTCTTAGGAGGTTACATTATCATTAATATTGTATATGCAATAATTTTAATAATGGAATATCCCACTCCCTTCAGAAATACTTGCATATGCAAGTGTTTGTTTCCCAGGATGAAGATAGAGTAATAGTGAAACATCTACATTATTTATGAGTGGCTGGTTAATGTAGAAACTATTTGTTAAGTGCCAAGAACAGGGAGGTGTTTGATGGCTGCTGAACTAAGGGATTCTCAAAACAAACCAAGAGATCAATCTAAGTCCAGGTGTGAGGTCCTTGCCATGTTTTCCCTTAGAACTCAGCCAGGGATTTTGTCATCTTTAGCGAATCAACACAGACAGAACCAGGCAGAACAGGCTAGAAAAGAGAATGATGCTGCCAACATTTAAGATTTGGTAACTGAGATGGAAGCTTTTTACCCTCGTTGGAAAAATCAGATAAAATACACTGAACTAAATACATACATATATGCACACACAGATTTTTTTTCTCAATTTCAGGGAAGCAAGAAGTGCAATCTAAAGAATTTCAAATACCATTGAATCAGGAGGAGAAACAGATTTGCAGGAAAATAATATCTTTGGTTAGATAAATAGCATTGGCCTAGAGGCTCAAGGTGTATCTGGTAATATACCATAAATTTGTGGAGCAAATAAAGAGGTTTGGGATTTTTGTTGGTGTTACTGGGCTTCTCTGGAATGGGAGCGGAGACAATTCTAGGAGGAGCAACAGGTTTGGAGATGAGTAATGAGGTGTCAGGAGATTGGAGTGGGGGAAACTACTAGAGCTGATTTGGTGGGGCATATTTGAAGTGGTGAGCCATTGGGTTTGGGACAGAATTGAGGGAATCAAGTCGGAACACCAACAAATCATTATCTGTGGCTTTCTGAGAATTTTCTATTATCTAATCTAATAGCCTTGTTTAATCCTTGGAACACATAAGCTTTCTGTCAGTACATATATGTATATCATTTGTATGTGTGTGTTATATGTACATGTGTGTACATGTGTGTGCCTGATAAAAAGAAACTCGCCCTGAAGACTCTCCTAGGAGTTGTCTCAGGTCCTTGTCCTTCAAAAGCTGCAGGTGCCCTCCTTGTCTGAATAAGTCAGTGCAGTGGGAGTCCTGAATTATTCATGGAAACATAAGGCCTGTGTTTGCTTGTATACATTTCTCTATGAGTTTTTATTTCTACCATCTCAGCCCCAGTTCCTGGCCCTGCTTCACTTCCATCTTTTCCTCCTTTTTGTTTTCCGTAGCTTTGGAGAAGAGACATTAGAATAAGCTACTTTATTGCTTTCTTCTCTCTTTGAACACATGGCATTTACTTAACCTCTTGGAGAGCTGTGATTTCCTGGCCCTGAAGTTCTGATTTCAAAGAAAATGAGAAGCAGTGACCTAGGACACAGAGGCCAGGAAGCTACGAACAAACATTGTGCCATGCAGGTCGTGACAAGGTGACAGAGGGCAGCCCTTGCCTCATATAGCACCTCCCTATTCTACACCCCGGGGTACTTTTGTTCTAGGAGTGACTTTGCTGTTTGGGGGGCCTGAGCATAATAATGGTAGATTGTAAAAAAACAATATCATAGCAAATGGTGGTGGACAAGTGTCTATAATTGTGTTTAAACAGAAGCGTAAAGACTCAGATCTTTAAATTGCTTGCTGATCCCCATGGTCTTGTAGTACCTGAATGACTATTTTCAATTTGCTTTGCTTTGTGCAAGCAGACAGTCTAAAAGTAAGTGTGTGTGTGTGTGTGTGTGTGTGTGTGTGTTTGAGCCTGTGTGCATGCTCAAGCAGGTCTCCCTCTCTTCTTGTCAAGACTGCAGCTGTCAACCATTCCCCCCCAGGTGTTGCCAAGAATCAGCATGCAGGGCTGTAAGCTGCCTGCCACTGAGAGTGGCATCTTGCATATGCGCATCGTTCACACTCTGACTGGCCTGTGTGCACAATGCTAACTTGTCTGGGAGAGGACAGGGCTGTTGTGAAATACAGCTTCGTTCTGAGATGCACCGTGGTTCCTCTCCCTCTGACAGAGGAAAGAGCTACCCTGGCTCGTGTGGCAGCGAGAAGGGGCTGTGTGTGCACTTGACCACTGTGGCTTGACGTCTAAATCTTCAGGAGAGAATTGCTGCCGTGATGAGATAAAAGCAGCTGCCCTTCCAAGTGCTGTCCATTTGCATTGATATTTACACGCTCTGCCAAAGTGACATCATTACCATTTGCTTTGGGTTTGCACCACAGGGATGTGTTTTACATAATTTAAGACTTGGAAGTGATGGTAATGTACTTCAGATGGATAGCAGAGGCCATAGGGTGCTGGATCTCATTGTTTCCTCCTCAAAGACCCCAATGCATAAATGAGTCCCTGGTTCATATCCCTAAGTCACGTTAACAGTATTTGCTTAGAGGGTGCCAACAATGTGTCTGGCGCTAGCCTAGATTAGGATTCTCTATATTACTGTTTAACCCCCGACGGCAACATTATGAGTGTAGGTATTATATCCCCATTATACGGTAAGGAAACCAAGGGCTAGAGAAATTAGTAACTTGTCCAAGTCTGAATTCAGAGACAGCTGGCTCCTAGGGCTTTATCCTTATATGATGCCACAGTACCCCTCCTCTTACAGCCTACGTGTTCTTTCTGATTTAAGAAACAGAAAACCTTTCTTACTTCCTCATGACATAGCAGCTGGAACAAAAAGAAAGATACTGGACCTTGGTCCATTTCTGTCTCTTTCATTCCCACCCTACTTCAGGTGCCCAGAAACCCCTCTTTGAAATGAGTATAAAACAGCCATATTTGCCTTGAGATAAAGCTCTATGGTGATGTTGGAAGCCAGATTACAGAACTCTGCCAGATGGCACTTGTTTACCTGAGTGTGTGTCACTTTAGTTTTTTCCATGGGGGCAGAGATTTTAAAGAGAAAATTGAAAGAGTAATTGTTTTCATGCCCTGCATAGGTTTGATAAGTTTTGCCTGATTTCCACCCAGGCTCTCTCTCTGACTGTCCTGTCTCCTAAGCCCCACTCACCACTCCCCAGATCCCCACCATCTTCCATCATCCTGAAATATGAGACCCTTCCCTTTTCAAAAAGCAGCAAAAAAGTATTCAGTCTAATCTTGAAATGGAGTTAGAGGCAACTTGCCCTTGTTTTCCCTCCCTTTTTCCCCTCCCTCCCTTCATCCATCTTTCCGTCCTTCCTCCCTCTTTCTTCCTAGACCAGCATCCCAGAGTGACAGCTCAGGAAAAGCAGTGCTATGAGCTGAATAGCTGTTTCCTTGATGCTTCTCACAGGGCTCCTTATGTCCAGAGGATATATCGCTACATTTGCAGCTCCCCCGGCAGAGCTGTAGTTTGGAAGAACCTATTACTCTGCTTGGAACTCCTTGGCATAAACTCATAAATAGACTCTCATCTTTGCCCTGTACTGCCATCTACTAGTAGATTCTTCATTTAAGCATCAGGAGTGAAGGGGTGAGAATTCAAGCCTTCTTAGGCCCTGTGCCCCTTACTGACACCACAGGGTAGCCTATGCATGGTCATCTGGAGTTTTCATATCAATATACCCACAGGAATGGCTGGTGATAGTATATTCTCACACAAACACACATCCAGACTCCCACACTTTTGCTTGTCCAGTTTCCTCCACTTACACTGTTCTTCCCACATCTAAGATCCAAACCCACCCTCTATCTGAGCTTCAGTTTAGATGCCATCTCTGTGCCATGAAGTCTTCCTTACTCTGACCCAGGTGAGACCCTTTGATCCCCATAGCACTTTATCCTGCGCCTCTTATCTTAATCCCATTGTCCTGTACTACTATATTGTGTGAACATGTTTGTGGCCCTCACATGTTCAAGGGCAGGGTTCTTCTGTGATTAATCTATGTGATCACCACAGACTAGATAGCACCGTCGCTGCCCAAATGATGAGTTCATGGATGTACAGATAAGAAAAAGTCTTTGTTTACAGTGTCCTTAATTTTGTTCCAAGAGCAGAGAGACACAGTTTATTTTCTCTCTCTATTTTTCTCCTATTTATGGTTGCTATTCTCAAATGGCTTATAAATTAGTGACAGGAATAATCAGAAAAGATAAATAATTAAAAGTGTTGCTCTGGCTGGTATACTCAGTGGTTGGAGTGTCAGCCTGCACACCAAAGGGTCCTAGGTTTGTTTCCTGCAGGTTCCCTCCCCACCCCTGGTCAGGGCACAAGGGGGTGGTGAGGGAGGCAACCAATCCAAGTGTCTCTCTCATATAGATATTTCTCTAACTCTACCTCCCTCCCTCCCTCTCTCCTTTCCTCCCTTTTTACAAATCTCTCTGAAAAAGCAATAGAAAAATAACATCAGGTGATGTTATTATTAACCAAAAAATAAAAATAAAGTGTTTTATTACATTCAGAAGGGTCAGTAGATATTGTGAGATGGGAATGCTTTTTTCTTGAGTGAAATGTACAGATAAAACTTGTAAGAGAAGTTACTGCAACACCACTGCTGGATGTAAAAAGATTTTGAGAGGGATCTGAAGTTTGGTTTGAGACTTGAAAATGTGTATCTTTATGAGCAGAAAGGAGGTAGTAAATCCTACCATGCAGGTAATCACATTAGGACCAGTGGCAAAACATTTTCAGTAAAGGGCCAGAGAACAAATATTATAGGCTTTCTAAGGGCTGGTTATTTAATTTGCAGACACAGTGTGAAATTAAATTGTGGGCTTCTTATGCTAAAGTGACAAGATGCCACTTAAGGTACAAACATATAAACCTTTTCCTTTTTTCCTCATTCTTTCTATTCATCGTGTGGTTTTATATTTGCTATTTAATGACATTTTAAGTAGAGAAAATTTACATATTAAATTATTAGCATGAATTTTGCCATCTATTCCTAAATTGTGTGATGCCAGTTTTACATGGAAGCAAAATAACTTTTAACTCATGAGGCAGGATTATCGAAATAGGAAACAGTTTCTTTTTCATAGCTCATGTGGTACATATTTATTTTGTTCTTACCAGAATAATGCGAATATTACAGAGATCAGCTCAACTGTTTTTATTTCACTTTTTGATATACACACATTCTATCAACACTCTCTACCTCTGGCTTACCAATAAATAGGTAAGAAAGGACTGAAAAAATAAAGAGTTGCTTATCTTTCCCTCTCCCTCGTTGTCATAATTTTTATCTTAGGAGATTGATCAGTTCACAGGAGCTATGTGAGTAGGAAGGAATATGATAGGGTTTGTTGGTCATTTGTGCTTCTTAGAATGTCATTGTGTTCTTTCTGTGATTGAAGCAAGTTTTGATTCCATCTAAAAACATGGCCTCTGAGGCTGTCAGTTTTCTGGCTTACTTAGTAGTAAGTGCTACACCCTGGACTTTGTATTCATTTTGAGTCTCATTGAAGATGCCTCATCTGTCTGCCTATCAGAATTCTGTGCTTATGGGGCATTGTAAATGCCACCTGGGAATGGGATGGCAAGGAAGGATGATTATGCATATTGTGCGCCTTTTTTGCTCCTGCACATGCTTAATTGTCTCATTAGACTTCACTCTAAAATACAAGTTCAAAGATGAAATTATTTTGAAGAATTTCAAGATGGGGACAGGAGAACAGTAAACCAAACACAGACTATGTGGGGCATTTGTATAGCAATATAGCCTGCAGACCTATGATGCTGGCCCTGGGCTTTGCAAGCCATATGGAGACTCATTTGGAGAACTGAATTTTGCTTTTGGCTAAATAAGTATGGTATCCTGGTCTTTTCCCAAAACATACACTCAGTTCTACCTCACCTGGTGTGGCTGGCTGATTGACTCTCTTCTTTAAATATGCATTTTAGGAATGACAAGGACAAGGCCACAGATATTGAAATATCACAGATGTATGAATGTCACAGATATCGAAGCCTTTATACTGTATTTCCTGTAATAGCTTAGATTGTTCTGTAGTAAGCTGTATATTAGCAAATATTTTGTCTACATAGGGAAATGTAAATGAGATTTTGTTTTTATAATTCTTGTCTACAGATGTGCATTCAGAATGCACTGAACCATGGCACTATGCCTTTGCACAGGGTATTCAGCTATTTATATTCCTCACCTGTCCTTAGATTTGCTCAGACACAAACATCTGGCTCATCCTTCGCATTGAGTTCTCTGTTGGTCTGGAATTCGCCTATAGGACAGGAATGAACTGTTGGGGTTCTGAAGCCCCAGTTTGGCTGCTATTAGACTGAGAAAACCTATAGGAAACTGGACCAGACAAATTTGAAACATCTACCTCAGACTTTCTGTGGTTACTATCACAACCAATACTCTCAAATTTCAAATGGTATAGAAATGGTATAGAAAATTTCTTTCCAGGCAAAAAAACTCATGGCAGTTTTCAGAACAGTTTCCTTTCATTTCCCACTATCCTTAAGATTTAGGAAGTGCTAACACTGTGATTTAAGTACTTTTTGCAAGAATGATTTCCACACTATCAGAGTACTGGTCTATATCTCATGCTCTGTCTGGTTCTCTATTAAGGCATATCAAAGAACATATGTCCCCTTGCCCAAGGTGTAAAAAACATCACTATGCATGTTTTCTTCCTTTGTTTTTTTTAAGACTTTTGCTGTGTGTGTGTGTGTGAGAGAGAGAGAGAGAGAGAGAGAGAGAGAGAGAGAGAGAGAAACCACAATTTAGTTGTTTTGCCATTGTCACCTTTGAGACATTTTGACAGATTCTTATACAGAATCCTGTGCTTATGGGGCATGGCAAATGCCACTTGGGAATGGGATGGCAAGGAAGTATGATTATGCATATTGTGTGTGCCTTTTTTTGCTCTTGCACATGCTTAATTGTCTCATTAGACTTTATTCTAAAATACAAGTTCAAAGATGAAATTATTTTGAAGAATTTCAAGATGGGGATTCTTATACAACTTTACATTCCTAGTCAAAGTGATTATGGTTAGATGGGAGAACCTGTGTGTATTTTATAGTGACACATGGTCTTAGTTTTGTTACCTATTTACACGACTGCCTTCCACTGTGTTTACTCCACATGGTGAACATGAGTTAAAGATATCAGAATCATCAGCTCCTGAATTGCCTTGCTGAAGGTGACCTCAATTCTAGTGCTCATTGGTTTGTGTCTCTTCTCTAATGAAAGGCTTCTAACTGGTTTGCTTGTCTTTGATTTTAAGTTTATTTGAAGTCTTGGTCATACCAAATTTCTGCTTAGAAGTTGGTGTGGCCTTTAATTTACCAGCCTTATTCCCTGCCACTCACCACTTTGCACCAGTAGTTCCAGCCCACACCCAGCTCTCCCTGAACCCTCAGCAAGCCCTACACTACCTGGGTCACACACCTTCGTATAGGATATTCCCTTTGCTGAGTGTCTGGTGAACGAACATCTATTCCTCCTTTAAGACCACACTCCAATGGCACCTCGTCTATTATAAATGAGTTGGTTGATCTATTATTTTATTGATTCTTCAATTTCAGAGATTATGTGAATGCCTGCTATGTTCTGAGAAACTTTCTCTACACAGACACAAGCATTCTGCCTTCTGGGTTTTCTCATCACTTGGTACTCCAGTGGTTTCTAATCTATACAGCATTCTAGCTATTTGGGCTGCCTCCCTTAATAGACAATGAGGTCCTTGTGAGTGCAGAGCTGATTTCTTACTGATTTCCAGGCTGGCACATAGTAGGGGCTCACCCACTGTTTGCTGATTAGGGGAATGATTTCTTTTGCCAGGAGGCCTTCATGGGAGGTCTAAGTAGGACACCTTTCTTGCATGTATAAAAAACCACTTTTCTTCTGTTCTTTAACATAGCATCCCAAAGAAGATAGGCTAGTTTTAGCCTTACCAGCCATCCTTCTCTCTCCCCCTTCCTGCTTTCCCAGCACTAGCCTGCAACCCCCTGCTGTGTGCTCCAATCCTGGGAAAACACCATGCAGTGTTTTCATTCTAAAAGGGGTGCAATTGAAAGCATTTCTCTGGTAATTTAAGCACACAGCACTATCTTTGCAAAAGCCTGGTTGCTAAATTATTCCCTCAGTGACTCGTTTTCTTTTATTTTACCTCTTTTTCTCTTCCTTCCTTCCTTCCTTCCTTCCTCCCTCCCTCCCTCCCTCCCTCCCTCTCTTTCTTTCTTTCTTTTTTCTTTCTTTCTTTCTTTCTTTCTTTCTTTCTTTCTTTCTTTCTTTCTTTCTTTCTTTCTTTCTTTCTTTCTTTCTTTCTTTCGCCATTGAAAAAGGAAAGAAAAAACACTGGGAGGAGGAAAAATACTCTAGCAAGAAAATATACTTTCTTTTTTGGGGGGGGGTTATCAGCCTTATTTCTCTCCACATCTCTCCATTCAGCAACAGTAAGGATCCTGTTGAGGCACGTTCTGCTAATTTTCCTTTTAATGTTTCAAATGCTACAAATGCCTGTCATAAACCACCTTCTTAACTATGCAGAAGCGGAGCTGGATGTTTAGTTAGCAGCACTATTGCAATTACTGCACTTTTTCAGGTCTGCTGCTGTTTTATGTGACGCTGTTTTCTAAGTTGCTGATTAAGATGATGTAGTGGGTGGAGTCCTTCTCCCTACCATTGGTGAGAAGCCTCAGAAGGCTGGATAATGAGTCCTCAGGCAGTAGTTTATGGCCTAGCAGGAATTAAGGAGGGGAGCCAAGGAGGGGGTAGAAGAGAGATTCTTCTTCTTACAAACGAGGCCCTCTGGTCTTTTCCAGCTCTCTCCTGTCTATTCTTGATGCTGGAATTGTTAGAGGAACATCCAGGGTGGCTCTTAGGGATAAATCCTAATATCACAGAATCAAAGAAATGACTGGGGAAAAGGAGCCTCAAAGATGTAAGATCATAAATTTATCCTTAGGGAAAAATAAAAAAAATTACCTGTTCAACAGTTTTTGAATCTATGAATAATGAAAAGAAGATGTCATTGCCCCCCTCCACAAAACAAACAAAAAACCCAGGACACTAGTGGACCTAAACAGGTGTCCACTGTAATATAAGCACACTTTGATGCCTTGTCCGTAGTTGGAACTCTCTATAGGTCTAGTGGCAGTGACGATACAATGATGGTAACGATGATGAGAAGAAGGAAGAAGAGTTTTAAATGATCTTGCTTTTCTGAGGAAATAATCCTCAAGATGTTCTCACAGTCAGAATGGCAAATAAGTGGTATGCCCTGCCAACATCTTGTGTTAATATTAGGCTGGCCAGCCTTCCTTTTGGATATTTAGGTTTCAGCAATGCTCTCTCAAAGGCCACAGCAATCAACAATATGATGTGATATAAAACAGGTGCTGTATTCACCGAATAAGATTGCATGAGCTGGAAACAAGGACGCCTAATTGAATCGCCTGTGCTATGTCCCTTCAGCCCTGGAGGCATAATTGAAGCATTATCTTAGGTGTCACTTTTGTGACTTTCATTCTCATATTTTTGCTTTACGGTAGCTGGATTAAGGTCAGCCTGGTGTGGAAACCCAGCATCTTACATACTTTACTATCCATAGGACACATCCTGATCGCAAATATTCATACAGCATTTTCCCCCATAACTACAGTTTTATTTTTTTCCCTTATAACCTTGGCCACATACTTTAAATTCCTTGGGAAAATATGTTGCCATTAAAAAACCTTCACCCATTTTGTAAAAAGAAATGACAGGCTAAAGATGTTTTTCTTCCAGTTCCGTCATATCGTTTCTATTCCCTAGTATAAATGGCCTGGACTTAAGCTGCCTCTATAGTTAGCGGAAACATTATTTTAAGAACAATTTGAATTGGACCTCATTGTGAAACTGGCTACTGAATCTGAGTCTGGGACCTACTTCTGGAGGGAGGTAATTAAGTATTTCTCATTGATGCTATTTTAAATGTGTTGAATGAAAGGAGTTAATTATATAGCAGGGAACATGGCAGACTTCTGACTGATAATGAGCTCTATGTTTAATATCTTCATCTTTGTTAGAATCATTAAAGTTGTTCCGACCAATCAGATGGCGTGAAGTGAATGTAGACTATTAATGAACCAAGTACAAATGGAAGTCCCTCACAGATGCAGGGGCTCATATCTCTAACGATGACTTCAGGGAAGGGATACAGATATATTGCTTTGTTCTGTGTGGTACAATCTGTTTCAATTGGCCTTCTATTGTGATTATGGGGAGAAAAGAAATGTGAGCCCCGTTGTTATGAGAAAGTACATCTGTTAAAATGGATTGATGTGTGTGACTGAAAATTATAAAAGAGTAGGTGATTTATTTACCACAAATCTTTCCATGGCCAACCTCTTCAGTCTGGTACAACATGCAAATCTCTGTTCTGCTCAATCCTCACCAGACATGTGTTAATGCTGCATCTTGGGATACACAGGAATCGGTAGAGGACCAAGTGTGGTCCAAAGAATGCATCCATTTGGAGAGATGCAGGTTCTTAAGATCAAGTTTTCCATACTCTGTTACTGGTTTCTTCTGGGTCTTTAAACAAATTTTGTAAACTCTAAGATATTTAAGGTACTTCCTTTTCAATTTCTCCTCCCTTCTGATTGTCTCATGGAATGGCATGTAGCTTTGTTTTAATATATAGGACTTCCAGAGTTCTCTTCTGTCCTCTCTATGTTGGAGGTTGTGGCATTAACCTTTCCAAGCCCAGAAGATCAAAGAAAATTTCTTTTTCCACTCCTTTTTTGATTCTTTAAGGGAGTCCTTTCACCTAGCTGTGGGAAGCATTAACAA
The DNA here is from genome assembly GCF_000147115.1 of Myotis lucifugus. Lineage (NCBI taxonomy): Eukaryota > Metazoa > Chordata > Mammalia > Chiroptera > Vespertilionidae > Myotis > Myotis lucifugus. The sequence continues at coordinate 2,250,964 of NW_005871082.1, forward strand.
TGACTGACTGTGAAATCAATGAGCCTATCACTGATTTTCACATGTAGGATGGGAGACTTTGAGGAATAAGTAGAATGGAATTATCACATTCTCACATGGGCCCAGGCAGCTGGTGTGTGTGTGTGTGTGTGTGTGTGTGTGTGTGTGTGTGTGTGTGTGTTGTGGGGGTAAATGCTAGGACAGAACAATAGCCCTCATAGGGAAGGAAAAAGACAGACTGGGATTAAAATCTTAGCTCTGACTCTTACTAGCTGTATGACCTTGGGCAAATATGTGTCCTCTCTGAGCCCATTATATAATTATTAAAATAGGGATAAACTAGTGCCTGCTTTGCTGTATTGCTGTCAGGATTCCATGAGATAATTTGTATAAAGCACATAGTTCAGTGCTCAGTTATCTTATCACTTACTATTAAAAATGTGATCATTGCAGATTGTTTTTATTTAAATAAATCCAATTAAAATCTTTAATTTTTCATTTATCTGAGTCTTCCAAGCACTATAATTTTCCTCTGAGTCTTAATGTTCATCCCAACTGGATTTCTAAGATAACTATCTTCTTTGTATTTGTTAATTATTTGACATGTTTCTCCTCAAATTAAGGGAAAATGCTTATTTCTTAGTCACTCTTTAGAATGGAAATGTGAGAGTAAGGAATTTGTTTTGCAAAGTGCATTAGAATAGGGAAGAAAAATGGCTTGGGCATACTGTAGAGGGGGTCCCTTTGAGAAAGATACATTTCTACCAATGTTAGAGAGGGGGGATTAATGAGGTCAATGTCAGCCACCCCTTCCTTTCACACCCCCAAGGACTCTTTCTGGGACCATACACCACAGCTTGTGATAAAGTACCACTGCAATGCAATGAACAATGTTACCTTCACATTTTTTTTCTGGTCAGGCCACTTTTTAACTAAAGATGTGGTGATCTAGGAAAACAAGAAGAAATCACATTTACTCAGCTAAGAATTATTCCAGATTGTCTACATCTTTGGAAATGTTGGACATTACCCATTGGCTCTCAAACATAGCTATGCATCCCCCAGGAGGGCTTAAGTCACAGACTGCTGAGACCCATCTATGTCCAAGTCAAATAAGGTCTCAGGTGGAGCCTGAGAATTCTCATTTCTAACAAGGCCCCAGGTGATGCTGATGCTTCTGTTCCAGGGACCACACTTTGCGAAACACTGTCAAAGTATCTTGCTATTCAAAATATGGTCCCTGGACTACCAGCACCAACATCTCCTGGAAGCTTGTTAGAGGTGCTGAATCTCTGGCCCACATCAGTCTGCTGGATCAGAACCTGCATCTTACCAGGCTCCCTGGGTGACCTGTTTGCACATTAAAGTTTGAGAGACACACTAATCTAGGCAGGGGCTTTGGAGAATTCATAATTTGAATCATTCAGACCTGGGTTCAGATCTCAGTAACTGCCATTCCCTAGCCCTGTGACTTGGGAGGAAGTTGTTATCTATCTATCTATCTATCTATCTATCTATCTATCTATCTATCTATCATCTATCATCTCTCTATTTACTTTTAATCACCAGTTTCATCTGAAAAATTGGGGTGGTCATACAAAGTTGTTGTGAAGACTAAACATGATAATATATGGAAAGTGCATACATATGTATTAATGGTGTGAAATTATCTTTGTGTAATCTGTCCTGTGAAACCACTGAAAACAGCTCTTAGAAAGAGGTATTTGAAATTCTCTCTGAAGTGTTTTCCTCTGTCCTATTTTGAGAGCAGTTGTTTTCACAGCATAGCATTCAGTTCTCCTCACTGTGTTATTTTGTCTGTGAATCAGCTGTAGAGATATGGAATGGATGAAGTTTGCCATATCCCAGCCTCTTCCTTTGACCTCTGAATTTGAGGTGTGTGTGTGTGTGTGTGTGTGTGTGTGTGTGTGTGTGAGAGAGAGAGAGAGAGAGAGAGAGAGAGAGAGAGAGAGAGAGGGGGGAGAGTTTATTTTGCAGGCGGGAGGGAACACCTTGGAACACTCTGTAATAATAGAGTATGTTATGCATTTTTAAAGATAAAATTAGATTTGTATTATTTGACATCTGGTAGTAGGTTCTAACCTCACTGAGGTGTTATGAAAATGAAGGTTAGGCCAGTTAATAAAGTGTTTTGAGAACAATGAAGGATGCTATATAAAATTGGGTGTTTGACATTATTTAATTTTCAGAAGTATATCCCTTAGCGATATTTTCTTTTTTCTCTAATCAACTACAATTCTAGTATTTTGGCAGCTGGAAGATGCCTTCGCCCTCTCAGTGACCTCATCAATTGAGAAATAAGCCTGTTTCTTTCAGTATTTTATATTCTCAAAGCTCAGAAATTTCAAAGTCGTTCTTAGTAAAAATATAATGGCTGCAAGGAAAATAGGTTAAAATGAGAACTGTATTAATGCAATTTAGTGGGAGCCTTAGCTTCTGGGTTACAATGTAGATCTCTGTGCCAGTGCATGAGGAGTCATTGGGTGTTGTTCAGCTTGGAGGGGCTTTTTTTCCTGAAATTGTTGGCTCCTATACAAATAGGTCTCTTAGGAAGAGTCATTATAGCTGTACATCTTGCATTCTACCTGCATATTTTTTTTTTTGCATTTACAGGTAGGACAGTGGAGCACTCCACTGCTTAGCTAGCACCCAGGGTAATGTCCATCAATAGTTACAACAAGTCACCAAGTTCTTAATGAGTGTCTCCTGCTGTTCCCCCTGAAAGGAGGGCATGTGTGTGGGGAAGGCAAATTGTAAGATCTTACACTACAAAGGTAGCAAATCCTTTAAGCTCTTGCTACTCAAGGTGTGAGCTTGCTAGAAATGCAGAGTCTCGGGCTCCAATTGAGACTCACTGAATCAGAATCTGAAGTTTAACAAGATCATCGGACAATTCATATGCATGGTGAAGTTTGAGGACCACTGCTTTGAGCAACAATTCTTCTAATGGAGGGAAGTTGAACTGGGCAAGCATCTACCACCATTTGAAGTTCAACTGTAGGAAAAGAGATTAGTTTTTACAAGGATAGAAAATTTTGTGATTGGGCCCGGCCAGTATGGTTCAGTGGTTGAACATCAACCCATGAACCAGGAGGTCACTAGTTTGATTCTGGGTTGTGGGCTCAATCCCCAGTGTGGGGAGTGCAGGAGGCAGCCAATCAATGATTCTCTCTCATCGTTGGCATTACTATCCCTCTCTCCCTCTCCCATCCTCTCTCCGCAATCAATAAAAACATATTTTTTAAAAAAGAAAATTTTGTAATAATTTTGTAATTAGTTATAGTCACTCTAATAGTTGCAGGTCTAAGGAACTTGTGGGTGTGAGGTCAGTTACCTACTTGATCAATGTCAAGAGTATGCTTTACGGTTAGCCTCATCTAAGAAAGTCTGATTAAGCTTTGTCAATCTGTCTGGCTAATCAGACTAGACCCCAAAGGTTAAAACAAAACAAACCAGAAAGGACAATGCCATAACAAATTGGAAGGCAGAGCTAAGGTAAAAAATAAGGTATGAGGTTTTTTAATATAATGATAATGGAAATCTGATGTCCACATTAATGAGGCTCCCCGCTGTTTGCAGTCTATGTTTAGAAGCTAAAATGAAAAGGATACTGTCTAAAGCTAATGCATCTTCCTACTTAAGCTAAAGGGAAAAATGTTGTCCCTGTAACTTAGTGGCCTATCCTGGTGGTAATGGTGGGATTCTATGGGGTGAGTAGTTTCATCCCCAAAGCACATTTTCCAGCAATTTTTAAAAGCATTTGGTTTACCTGACTCATGTTCCTTGTCTGATACAGAGTCTTTGGAGGAAGCAATGCAAGAGCAAGGGCTGGACTGTGCAAAACTGGGTTGAAATGTTTAGTCTCTCTGATGCATACAGATGTACATGTTTCCCCACCTATCAGCATCACTAAACTGTGCCTAGGCCTAATCTTTGCATATCAGAATCTGGTCACTCTTTTGAACCAAATACACTATATTGCTCTGACAAAATGAATGCTATGACCTGGAAGGGCTTGAGAGGCACTGTGAGTTCCCAGAAATCATAGGCAAAGTTTGTATATGTGCTTAAGCACTACGCAGTTTTACTTCCCAAGAAGAGGACCCATCATTTATGTCAGGTTGTCAGGACAGTTAGGATCTAAAAAAGTTGAACAACCAAAGGACTGGAGAATTGTTACTCCTTTTCCGGGGGGAACGTTTTGGAATTCTGTCCTCCTGAGCTGTGTTATCCCCCAGATTTCTATAACTGGGTTAGTCAGGATGCCTTGGAGTGAAAATAACAGAAAATCAGACTAAAATGGCCTCAATCAATAAAACCAAGTCAGTGGATCATGTAACGGAAAAGAATGTCATGGTCCCTTCAGGTGAGACTCAATCCAGGGTTCAAAGATGTCATCTAAAGTGCTATTTCCTTCTCCTTTTCTCCTCTGCCTTTTCTTACATTGACTTTATACCAAGGCTTGATACTCACATGGTTCTCAGATGGTGGCCAGCGACTCTAATGCTACCTGCGTTCTCATTCATTTCAAGTTAGAGAAAAGGAGAATCTTTGTGTCTTCAATCCCAGGAAAATATGTTGAGATTTATTGAGACTGGGCTGACTTAGAGCCTTGGAAACATGACCTTTGCCAGTGGGATAGCTGATTTAGTTAGATCATGTGCTCTGTCCCTGGAGTTGGGGCAGCTTTCCTCCAACCTCATGGGTCCCCAAATAGAAATTAGGAAAACTAAATTCTGGGGCAGGAAGTAAAAAATGTCCAACAACCTAATTTTCCTGAGTACCTGATCCCTTTGGTGCTTTACGCACAATAATTTCAATGCCCCATGTCAACAGCTTGTGGCAATTATTATTAACTCTATTCCATAAATGAAATGTCTGGGATTTTGGCATTGGTCAGTTTATTATGTAGGAATCCTGGTTTATGGAGAGGGTACCCAGCTGGGGTTTCAGGAAGGGGTAAGTGGGGCAAGAGCCAAACTCATTCTTCCTTCAGTGTGGTCAGTATGACCTACACATTTATATGCTTAGTGCCTGTTTCCACCAAACCATTTTTGTCTATTGTTATATAGGAACCTTTCCTAACACCATTCAATTACTTTAATTAAACAAATGTTGCCACAAATTGTTTATATAAAGAACTAAAATAATAGATTAAAACGTTTTCTCCTAGTTATTTTATTCTTACATTAAACTCTATGCCATGACAATGGATCTGAGACCAATTCAAATGATTATGCATTGCCCTGACCGGTTTGGCTCAGTGGATGGAGTGTCGGCCTGCGGACTGAAGGGTCCCAGGTTCGATTCCAGTCAAGGGCATGTACCTTGGTTGCGGGCACATCCCCAGTGGGGGTTGTGCAGGAGGCAGGTGATCGATGTTTCTCTCTCATTGACGTTTCTAACTCTCTATCCCTCTCCCTTCCTCTCTGAAAAAAATCAATAAAATATATTTTTAAAAAACAAAAACAAAAAACACTAGCTTTCTAAAAAATGATTATGCATTGATTTTGCTGTTGCTAAATTAAGTTATGTAGATGTAGTAAAAATCAGAAACAGATTCAAATCAGAAAAATAAGCTATGTTTCAAAAATTAATTTTTAATTAAAAATACCTCTGGAAAATGTCTTCTTTGAAACTGAAACATCCCCCTTAACAAAAGGTTGATAATAGAACATTTTGTAACACAAAGTGCATCAGGAAAATCTTTGAGAAAATAGTTGAAAGAAACTCTGACAGAACACATAAGTCACCTTAGTTCCAGAATTCAGCCTGGGCGAGCTAAGACGTTTATAGCTCAGAGGCAGATATCATGGAGACATCTATTATAGAGAAGTAAATCATTTTATTGCACCTTATCCTGAATATAATCTCTATGCAATAATAGATTCTCATGGGCTTCATCCAATATGATATATATATATATATATATATATATATATATATATATATATATATCAGGAAGATAAGAAAATATGTCTAATTTAACTGCATTTTTGCTCTTTTTATTAAATTACTCTGCTGGATGAGTATTTGCACATTCCAACTACCCAGAGGATTATTGGTGGGAATTTTTGCCTGGTGGTCTCTCTGGTATTTAAGAGAAGGGAAAAAACTTAATGTTTAAAGCAAATCTGTGTGGCTTGCCTGGTAAAGATTGAACACCCTTTCATGTTTCAGGTATTTCTAGAAAATAATCAGATTTAAAAGGTAGATAATAAAACTTTACTCCACTTTGACAGTAAGAGGCTTACATTACTTGCCTTAGGAGAGTAAGAGCAAGAATATTGATTTTTGTGCCAAACTGACTCTGTCCTCAGCACCAGCCTGCATGATATGGGGTCACAGGAAACATGTGACATAGCTCCTGTCCTCAGGTAGGTTCCTACAAGGATTTAAGATTTTTATGTGATCCATCAGCAAGACTTGACTGTTCTACCTACAAAATAAATCTCACATTTGACCACTCCTCACTAATTCTACCTCTGTCCCACTAGTCTAGGCTAACATCATTTCTCACCTAGACTACGACTATACTCCCATCTGATCTCCCTACTTGCAATCCTTCCCTCATATAAATTTATTCTTCATAGAGCAACACAGCCAGAATTATTACTTAAAACATAAGGCACATCATAGAACCCTTCCTTATGAAAAAAAAAAAGTTCCAATGACACCCCAATGCACATAACGTAAAAATCCAAACTCCTTCCTACTGCCTGGGAGTCTTTACATGATCTTTGTTCTGCTTGAGTCTCAAATTGCATGTGCTATCAAACTGTCCTTTTGGGGTTACTACCTTCTGGCCATATTTAGCCTTCCTGTTCTCTGAAATTGTCATAGAACTTCCTGTTGTTTCTGTATGAAATATGCTTTTCTTATATGGTTAGGTGAATGGCTCATTCTTATCATTTAAATTTCACTTACATGTCAACTCTGTGAATAGATTTTGCTTGAATCCCCTATCTGAAATTATTCTATTTGTTGATTTATTTATGTGGATATCACCTGTCTTCCCCAATTTCAATGGAAAAGTCCATAAGGTCAGGTTTCTGTCTGTGTTGTTCATCACTCTATCCCCAACAACTTAAAATAACACCACTCAGTGACATAAGATGACACTAAGTTAGTATACTGGAAATGCCGCGGGATTTTTTGGCAAATGTAAAAGCATTCAGGCCTGGATTATTTAGTAAACATTTTGAGGAGTTGTATCAATTGAAGTAAGAACCTGAGGTTCAACAATATTTTAATTGATTCTGAGAGGAAAGGACAAAGCATCCACGATTGTTTCCAATGCCTTTACTTCTACTTTGATAAGAAAACACAGGATACATTTCTTTGGAATTAAAAACAAACAAAACAAAACAAAACAAAACAAAAAATCCAAAGTGCTTGAAATTATTTTTAAAGTTTCTGAGAGAACTTTTCTTTTTAATTTAGAGAAGTTTTAAAAATCAAATAAAAAGTAGAAAGAACTAGTACTTAATGTCTTAAGAAAGTATTAATTTGATGGAGTTTCAGAAAAGACCTCATTAAACTGCGTGATAAAGTGATTACTCAGTGTCACTTTCATTGGGTGTTCAGCAATTATCTGGAACAAGTTTTAGAGTGAGGCAACATTTCCCTTCCCAGTAGCACTTGAAACCTCCTTGATGTTCACACTCAGTGCTGACAGGAAAAGGTGATGAACAAAGTGCTGCAAGTCTTGGTTCATACATACTAAAAATATCACATCCACCTCAAGAAGGTTTAGGAATATGTCAAAGGCATTTTTGAACATCCCCCCCCCATTAAAACCACCCACAGATAGCTTTTGAGAGTGAAGTAATGATGAAATTTATCTCACTCAAGTCCTAGCCAATCTCTGAGCATATCATTTGATTTAAAACTTTAAAAAAAATTCTTTATTAAGGTATTACATATGTGTCCTTATCCCCCCATTGCCCCCCCACTCATGCCCTCACCCCCCTCTTGTCTGTATCCATTGGTTAGGCTTATATGCATACATACAAGTCCTTATATATAATTTTCCAATTAGATTATTCTCCCTTCATGGCCTTTAAGCTTTACATAACCTTTATACTTTCTTGTTTCATTAATACTTCAAATGCCAACATATTACCAAGAGGGCATTCATTGTAGTGTTTCCATCATTACCAACAGAGACACAAGATCATTCTAGTATGTTTCCCATTCATAAGAAAACACTGTCCTGGATTTGTAATTATTAGTTGACTCTTATTCAACTCTGTGATGAAAATAGAATTTTATTCTCTAATGCTTTATTACCAGTTAAAGCACAGACAGGTCCTTTATTTTAATTTGGATAAAGAGTAGATAATAGAGAGCTGGAATTTCCCCAATTAGGTACATTGTTGGTAGTTAATTCTATAGTTAATCTTTTTAATTTATCACTTGGAGTAGGCCAATTACCACAATATGGAAATGATCCAGGGTTACTCTTGCACTAGGAAGTGATTGTAAGTTTAGGTATGAGCCAAGGAAATATACTGAACTGCTTAAACTTCTGCATTATCAGTAACTGTAGTTTTATGCTGAGGTCTCTTATGTATTTCTCCAACCTCTTATCAGACAACCTTAGGATAAATGTTCTTTTATTACTGGTAGAGTTGACTAATGCTACTTTTAATTTAATTGAAAATAGTTGATCGGTAAGTTCAACTTTTATGGGTTAAGTTCTATCATTTGATGTGGCACATCATTAGTTATCATTATCTAAATTAGCATGCGTTTTCATGAAAAGGGAAGGGGTTAAATTTCTTTATGGGTATTTGAGAGCATTGTACACACATAACGTTTCTTAGCATGCATACTCTTCAGCAGGTACCTTGTGTAGGTTTCAATTTCTATCCTGCAATTTCTCCAGCAATTTTGAGGTATCTGTGTCAGACAGGACATGATGAAAGGATCTAGTTTTAGAGAGTACAAAAAAGTGAGGTATCTGGAATCATTAAAAAGAATAAAAAGAAAAAAATCCACATTATTATAGACAGAATTTCAGTGAACACCATGTAGGGGTATATCAGTGAGGTGCTTTAAGAAGAAATGGACCTGTTTTCAGACAACAGACAGGACTTCAGGGAGAAAAAGAAAAAAAGTTAAGTATAAAGAAAGGAATGCAAATACCTCTCAGTCTCTTATCCTGAAGACTGAAGTTATGGGGTGAATTGTATCCTCTGCATCCTCTCCCTCACCCCCCGCCCCCGCAAAAAAAATCACGCCTTGACATCTTAACTTCCATTATCTCAGAATGAGACCTTATTTGTAGATAGGGTTTTTATGAGCATAGTCAAGTTAAAATGAGGTCATTAGGGTAAACTGAACCAAAGAGGACAGGTGTTCTTATGAGAAGAAGAAATTGGATATGGATGTGCAGAGAGAAGGCAATGCGAAGAGACAGGAAGAAGACAGCTGCCTACAGGGCAAGAAGACATTCCTGGAACACATCTGTCCACCATAGTCCTGAGAACGAACCAACCCTGCCGACATCTTGGTTTTGGACTCTGGCCTCTAGAACTTTGAGATGATACATATGGATTGTTTAAGCCACTAAATTTGTGTTACTTTCTTATGGCAGCTCTAGCAAATGAATACAGTCCATAAAGTATAACTAACTTTGCATAGTAAATGGACTACACAGAAGCTTCCCCAAACATGAGGATACTCAAACCTACAGGACTTCAATTTCCCTGAACTTTGTAACATAGTCTAGAAAGAACTTTAGGATCCAAGCAAAGTTATATCAAATGATTTTATAGTCAAAGATTCAAGTGTGCACTGATTGAGGAAATTAATTTCCATATATGTCTTTAAAAAAGAACCTTCTTTCATTGTAGTGATGAGAATAAGGCACAAAACATGTTAAGCCTGATTCTGAATGTTAAGTAACCCAGAGGTGAGGAGGTACAATTTATGGAAAGTTTAGTCAAATAGTGTCTGTTGTACTTTGGGACTCTGGCATTTGAGTTATAAAATGGCAAAGTGAATTCATCATGGATATTTATCCTGAACTAGCTTGCATCTAGACCAAGAGTGATATATAAGGGTTTGTCATTTTTTTAATTGAAGTCCATAAACTCCCTATTCTGCATACATCATGCAGAGCACGGATCAGTCTCTGATGTTTGTTGCTGGAAAGGGGGTTTTCTTGTTTTTGTAGGTTTTTAGTAAATACTTACACTCATTTCCTTGGTTCCTCTGAATATTGAGCTGAGCAATTGTTGATAAGGAGTAGGGTAGTGGAGTTTAGAATCAGGACCAGTGCTGAGCCACATGGAGAGAGGTCAGAGGCACCTTGCTCTGGCTTCATACATCTCCCATTAATTTCAGATCTTTCTGACCATCCAGAACTTCTGTCTTCCTTCCCAGGAGAAGTGATGAGGATTAGTGTTAATTGAGCTCTTAGAAGATACCATGGGCTCCACATAGCTCTTTGACATTAATGCTAGTATCTTCAGTTTACAGAAGAAGAAACTGAGGTTAAATGGCTTGACCAGTGTCATATAGAAATAAATTCTGGAGTAGGACTTACCCCAGTACTGACTAAAAGACATGATATTTCAGCCCAATGGTCCTACAGCATCCTCTAACAACCCCCCAGCCATCAGATTTCTTCCTCAAATCCTGCCTGGTCTGTCTGACCAACTAATCCCTCAGAATGTAACAATGGATTTTAATGGATCGCTTCACTTCTAGAAATGACATTTACACTTAAATGGATGTTTATGAAATAGTGGTTGGCAGAAAGAAATGATACTCATGGTGGGGAATTTCTCATTCTCATTCTGGTAAACTGTGTAATCTTGGACAAATCGTGACCTCATGAGCCATGATTTGATCATCTATAAATGTCAGGGTTGGATTACCTGCTCTCTAAAGATTCCTTCAAGGCATGCAATTCTAAGATTCTTGCACATCAAATGTAACTGCTTTACAGTCTATGTGTACACTTGGCCCTTGATTGAACCTTTTCATAAGTTGGCAATTAGAAATACGAAGTCCAAATAAATATGGGAAAATGGGCAAATCACTTAATAGTTCTTAGTCCCAGTTTTCTCATATATAAAATGAGAATAGTAAGAGTACCCATCTCATGGATTGTATTACACATGCCTAGCAAAATGTCTGGAACATGGCAAGTGCTCACTAGCTATAGCTATCATAACATGCTCAACACTGGTGTGACCAGCTCTATTATTATCTCTCCAGAGAAATCAGAGTATTCTCCAGGGTTATAGAAAAAGCACTCATCATGACTACCTTTTTTTTAAATGAAGGCATTTTATGTAGAGTGCATCTTTTAACTTTGTATTCTACAGTCATCGGTATCTTACTAAAAGCTGGGCAATGTTTATATCAAGCTGTATATCACCCGTGTGTTCATTTATGCATGCAGACTCACCCCCTGCTAAGCCGTGAGAACAGTAGACACTTTAACAGTCAGAAGTAAGAGGATATTAGCTCCATGAATCTTTATTTTAAATTACATTTCTGTGTTAGAGGTGTCAAAATGGTAGAACAAGTTAAGCGAGATTATAGTCCCCACTAGGGCTATTGATGTTGGTTACAAACAAATCACTGGTGCAGGTGATGATAGTAAAGTCCATGCCATCTTTTATTTAGTAAAGTATTTCTCTTAACAGCTCCTTTTGCATGCTTTCCTGTTTCACATCAATCGTTTTTGACATGTTGCCCAATGTCAAGATTAAAAACAAAATGCAGAATCCAGTTAATCCATCAGCCAGATGTTTGGCCTCATACTGAGTGAAACATCTGGATCTATAACTAAATGTTACATTCTTTCTTCCAGTTATTCTGTGTTGTATTATTTATTAGACAGAGCTAAACAAATAAATCTTTCTTCTATTGAGAGAGAGAGCATAGCATCTTGAGTTCCAGGGCCAAGGCCTAGCTCTTCCTCTTACTAGTTGCACAGCCTTGGGCAGAATTAGGATTAATTGAGATAAAGTGTATTGTATAGATTCTAGAAGCTCCTGTTGTTAAAAGAATTTTAGTTCCTTACTTAGCCATTCAGTGGCCAAGCAATTCGTACCTCCTGAAAAGAATGTTAAAAAAGAATAAAGATAAATAGTCTCCAGAATCCCACATTTCAAAACAAGACTGGTAATGAAAATAGTCAAGAGATGTATCAAGTGCTGTGAGCCATAAATTCTTCTAAGTGATTTGCATGGATTTAAACCTAAAAACAATCCTATAAAATGGGCACTATTTATTTCTCCCATTTTCCAGACAACATAACTAAGGAGGAAAGAGAAGAGTAAACAATTTGCCCAAGATCAGAAGGTTAAGAGTTGAACTCAATCTGATTCTAGAGTCTGTTTTTCCTTACCTATAAAATGCTCTTTATATCACTTCTCAGACCAAAGTATTTACTCCCCTTCGAGCACTATCACATACTAACCTTAGTTTTGTCATCTGCAAAATGGGGATAGCATTACCCACATTAAAAATATTATTATGGCCCTAGCCAGTTTGGCTCAGTGAATAGAGCATTGGCCTGCGGACTGAAGGGTCCCAGGTTCGATTCCGGTCAAGGGCACCAAAAAAAAAATTATTATGAAGATTAATTGAGAGAATGCATGTAGAGTATTTAACAATGTTGGTTTGTGGTAAGTACTAATTAAAATTTAGCTAATTTTACTGATTATATTATACAAGATATTCAATCAAACAAATATCTCAACTCTGATTTAATTTTAAATATTAAGTTCTAAAAACATTGCTTCCTGAGAGCCCACCCAGGAGAATGTTGTTTTGAATTCCTAGAAGGTTAATTCTTGATCTGGACTAGTACTTGCAATAATTGAAAGCTCTCAAGTTACTATATGTTTCTGCTTCATTTCAATAGAAAAACATGTTTCAAATATGGAAGATTCTATTCATTTTTCCTCTTCAAAGTACAACAAATGTTTATTCAGCACCTATTAATGGGAAGGAATGTTCTGGGCTCTCTCCCTCCTTTTCTTTCCCCTCCCTTCTTTGCCTATCTTAGCAATTTCATATTTACAGTTCTATAAGTAGGTGTGTGTGTGTGTGTGTAGTTTATGCATCATGTCTCATAATTAAAAATTATAAGCAATATATTAACCCATCTTAGGATTAAGGCTCAATGTTTTATTCAACAAAACATGAAAAATGGCTGTTATTAATAAGTATAACAATGAAAGCTACCATGTCTTGGGTACCTACAATAGGCCACATATGGTGCTATATACTTTGCAAGCATTTTCTAATTTAATTACTACTAGTGATTGTCACCATTTTATCTTATGATCTGAGGTTTTTAGTCATTTTCATTACTTTTGTTCAGAGTGACCTTTACTTGATTGATTTGCTTCTCAGAATCCTCCATTCCTCATGTTGTGAGGAGCATGAGTTTATAATTAAAGAGTAAATTTGATTGGCCAATGGACAAAGCTGACATTTTATAAAGAGACTTTTCAGGGTGTGTCAACTTTGTTTTGGGCTGTTTCTATAAGAGCTAAAACATCTTTTGTCAACACTCAGCCTGATGAAATTGCACGATTATGATGTTTTCAGACCCAAAATGAGAGTGACACATTCTTGTTCTTTTAGTGCCCTCATAAAAGTCAAATCTTTAATCTCAGGAGGAAATTTAGAAGATGGAAGTAAAACCTTAATGAGATGCAACATAAATAATAGAAGTCCTTTTCCATGAAGTGACTTGTGATGAGATTTCTTTAAGGAAATAAATCATAAAAGCAAACATTTTAGAAATTTAAAATCTACTGGTAAACATTGCACTTTGAAAATATAGGGTCAAATAGATTAAACAGTAATAGGCAGGATTAGACTATTAGTATTCACATAAATATGATTTTTCCAAAACAATAGATATGCATTGCCCCAAATCTCATTAAAAAAATGAATATTTTAAAATATTCGCACTCTATACTATCTGAGAAGTTACTGGGCCACAGCAAAAAGATGATTCTTTCTTATCTTTTATCTAGCCTTTTATGTAAATGCATGTTTCACATGCATACACACATGTGTACATGCACACAGCATGCCAGTCACCGTTCCCCCCAGTGCTTGTTAAATAAAAGGCACTCAAGAAATGGTAGCTATCCTCACTAATTATACTCATATAATTATTATTTAAATGCAAATGATAGAGAGAAAGAGCAAACCTGTGTTGTTAAAATACCACTGGGAAAGCCCTAAAATGTTTATATCATCTCATTTTTATTTTTCTGATTACCCCAAGGTGTCCTCATTATTGGTTTAGAAATAATGTAACAACACAAAATTGAGTTGTGTCTCCAAAGAGCATTTTTCTAAGTTTGCTAGTTGTATATGAGATTGTAGTTAAGTGCCGACACATGAGGTGTGTGAAAGACAAATAGTGCTGTTTGGCTTCTGCTTCCCAAGTACAGATCTTGCCAAAGATCTAGATGATTGTTTTTGGTTTATAATGATTAAACTTTCAGAGTCAGGTCAATTGGCACAGACACATTTTTGTATGGATGGTTTTTATGAATCTTGCTTTAGAAATTTAAATCAGGTTTTTTGTTGTTGTCTTTTGTTTGTTTTTTTGCCAAAGGAGAGTGTCACAGGTTGGTTATTGGGAAAAAGAAAAATACTAACCAAATTGGCTTGGTTTTGGTACTGATTTTGAATGCCATCAGTAGTTAATTATAACTAGTCAATCTGTTCTTCCATATTTGTGGATAGAATGGCTAATCTTTCCCATTCCTGGGTTCTTCCCTCTTTTCTTCTTTCCTTCCTTCCTTCCTTCCTTCCTTCCTTCCTTCCTTCCTTCCTTCCTTCCTTCCTTCCTTTCTTCCTTTCTTCCTTCCATCCTTCCTACCTCTCTATTTTTTTCTTTTCCTTTTCCAACCCCACCAACCAACTTCTTTTCCACTGTAGGCTACATTACCCTCTGTCTAGTTATAATCCTAGTTATAGCACTAGTTAAAATAGATGAGAAACCCATAAGGAGGGGAGTATGAAGCTCAAAATTGTTCCTGGAGTTCTAGTCACCTAGATGTCCTCAACAAGCTAAGGCACCTTCAAGTTTCACAATTGAGCTCCTTAGAATTGACTGATAGGACCTATTGACATCACTCCACCATCTGATATTAACACAGACATCTGTGTGCTAGTCAGGACTCTGGTTCACTTCTCCCTCTGGTTTTCTGTCTCCTTACACTAACAAGTGCTCCCAGACTTAACTGGGAGGCAATATAACATCACGGGGAAGTCTGCAGGTGTGGTGGGAATTAGACTGGTCAACTCCAGTCCCTATTCAGCCTCATGCTGATCTGTGTAACTATGAGCACTCACTCAAGATAGCCAGGCCTATTTTGTGCCACCTATAATATGGATGGGGAGGTGTCAGTAGATGTTTCTATCTTCCAGGGATGTTGGGAATATTAGATGAGGTCATGCACATAGAAACCCAGTTTCCCAGGCTGTGGGGCTTTCAAGCTAAAACCAGAACAGTCTCAGGCAAACTGGGACAGGTGAATGCTCCCTCTGTGCTGGACACAGTGCTAAGCATTGTGTGTTCATTGCTCCATTTGATCCTTGCAGTGACCCAATGAGACTGTCCAGTTTTTTTTTTTAATCTATATTTTATTGATTTTTTTTACAGAAAGGAAGGGAGAGGGATAGAGAGTTAGAAACATTGATGAGAGAGAAACATCGATCAACTGCCTCCTGCACACTCCCTACTGGGTATGTGCCCACAACCAAGGTACATGCCCTTGGCCAGAATCGAACCCGGGACCCTTGAGTCTGTAGGCTGACACTCTATCCACTGAGCCAAACCGGTCAGGGTGACTGTCCAGTTTTAATACTGAATTTTCTATATTCTGAGAAACACTCAGTCCCGGTCAAAGTGGAACAGTTGGTCACTCTAGCACTCAATAATTACAACTATTATTCTGGTATTCCCTGGCCTGTTATAAAATATCTTACCATAGTGCCAAAGGAAAAATAACTGCTCAGTAAATATTGGTTGCATTTTCTTTACATCTAGGAGAGTATAACAGTTATCCTACCTGTAAATCCTCTGATATCTTCTCTTTTATCCTCCTTTCTTAAGTACTTCTTTCCATTCTGTTTATTCAAGGCATATATGACCTTTCCTTGTACCACATACATGTCTTTCCTATTTTTTTTTCTTTTGATTGGAGTTAGAAATTTATATAGTGACTGAAATTTCTCATGCAAACCCAAGTAAAGGAAGTGAGGTCAAAGATAATAATATCAATGAAAGTCTTTTCTTTTTTATATGATATAATTTATAGTATATGTACTATACAATATGAAATTGGAAAGAGAATCGGGAAGCTCTCGAGTATGATCAGCTTATTATTTGTGATGTGTTTTGGTAATGTTTTCTTTCTTATTAGTCAAAATATCCCCTCCCCCCACCTCCACAATGAAGAAGAATGTGTTTTAAAAGACTAAGTTGGTGAAATCTGTCTCTTTTTTTAAATTATCCTAATCTCAAACTAGGTAGCCTGATTAAAACCCACCTTTTTTGCTGCTTCCTGTCATTTCAAGAAAAAGGTCACCTTAACACTTAATTTCTCTTGCCAGTTTTGTTTGGAGTATGCGTGGGGGTGTTATTCAAGCAGGCACAGTCCCTCATTATGTGAACAATGAGAGCCCAATTGTTATTGTTTTTTAACACTGCCAGCTGTGTTGTCCAAATGCTCTAGCTTTCCCAAGAATAGGAATGTCCCCCCAGTTCCCTGGTGCAGCCTTCAGTGTTATCTTTTGATACAGCATCTTCATACCTTTGAAATTGGGTTCAAAAGAGCATTGGTGTTTAAAATCCATTGACAATCTCACTTTACTTAAAAATAATTAAAGGAGGTAGAACAACATTGACAGGGAAAAGATCTGTTCACATCCCTGTTGTTTATCTTTTGCATAAAACATTTTTCTGTTGTTGGATTATAACCTTTGTCTATTGTAGTGATCTTTATTACCCACCCCCATTCAACTGAAGCTCCTGGTGATGTGTTCAATTTGATAAATGAATGTGTTGAAATATATCATAGAAGGTTTTAATCCTTACTTGTATGTGGGTGTGATGTGTCATGTGGTGGATTCCAAAAGAGTGTGGACCTGGGCTTTTGTTGAAAACCTGAAATGGTAAACAGGGTATTTTAATGCCATTGACTTTTGTAGAACACTGAGGATGGAACATTATGCATATTTCTATTAAATAATATGAAAGACTTTTCTAAAAGAATCAAAGAATCTTGCAATCTATACTTCCTGTTATCATCTCTTCTGTACAGAAAATGACCGAGTGAAAACCGTAACTAAAAATATGGGTGTCTTTCTATTCCAGGGTATTCACATTGACTTGTCAAGTTCTTTTAAAATTTTGTAAGGAAATATTAACTTCCACTCCTTTAACAAAGAAAAGCAAAACCAAACCAAAACAAACAAACAAACAAAAACACACAGACATAAATTGATGTCATTTAAGTTAAGTTTGGTTTGGCTAATCTTCGGGTGACCAGTCATCCCAGTTTTCCTAGGACTGTCCTAATTTTAGCACCAACAGTTCCATGTCTTAGGAAAACCCTCATTTGGGAGAAAAATGGGACAGTTAATTGTTCTAATTTTATTGTAATGATTTCCATGTAATACTAAAGGCCTGGAGCACAAAATTCGTGCATGGGAGAGGGGTCCCCTCAGCCCAGCCTGCACCTTCTCCAATCCGGGACCCCTCAGGGGATGTCAGACTGTCTGGGATCGGGCCTAAACCGACAGTCTGACATCTCTCTCACAATCCTGGACCACTGGCTCTTAACTGCTCACCTGCCTGCCTGCCTGATCGCCCCTAACTGCCCACCCTGCCAGCCTGACTGCCCACCTCTGCTGGCCTGGATGCCCCACACAGCCTGCTGTTTGGTCGTCTGTCTGGTTTTTTCGGTCGTGACGGCCTCAGGCTTTTTATATATTAGGATAGGAGCAATGATCAAAGAGATATGCATATCTCCATTTAATCTGATGCTAAATTTCAGCTGGTCTTTTGAAACTGATTTGTGGATGGGCAAGCAAATGGCTACTAGGATAGGAGAGTAGGGCATCGGTTGAAGAGTATTATTCTTCCTCTGTCTCTTTCTTTCTTTTTGCCTTTTTGTGTGTGGTTCTAATACCTATAGAATCTGCTGGCCCTTTCATGTGAGTATTTACTGTTGACTCCTAGGACTTCCTCAGGGAGGCCATTTAATGAGATGGTTGGGTTCCTCTAGGCTTCCTGAGGCTTCTGGCTGAAGATCACTATTCCCTAAGGCCATTAGATCAGGCCCAATTTTCCAGGCTTGCTATTTCTGAGAATCCCACTTCCTTCACTTTCATGATTGAAGGAAAAGACTGGCAGTTTATTTCCCTAAATAATGAATCTTTAAAATGATACTAGAGAGTTAAAATGACCATTTTAACCTAATGGGTCACTATAGATGTGAATGTCACCCATATAATTGACATGTCATATTTTTAACATTGCATCCTCTGCATTAAGATTTTCCTGTTTTGTTTGTTTGTTTGTTATAAAAGAGGAATTTTATCTCTTTCCCTGTCTTCCTTGCTCTGCCCCTTGCTCAGTTTCCATGGGCACATTTCTGCCAATGTTACAGAGGTGGAAGTTTAGCCTGGGCTCTAAAATAGACTTTGGAAATTTATGTTAAAAAGTGGATTTTCAATAAGTAACTTATGTAGTTTGAGAGACAGCTGATCAAACTTCAGAGGTAAAGTATTTTATGAAGTTTTTAATTCTCCTTTCAAAATGATCACCTAAATTTTATATAAACAATCTGCACACAGCAAAATATGTTGTTGTTGTTGTTTTCTAGATAAATATAGGATGGAATTAAATGGGTGAGAGGAACATTAGGCTGTACTCTTACTAAGTGAAGTGACCTTGGCAAATTTATCTAACCTCTTTGAATCTTAGTATCTTTAGCTATAAAATGGGTTCAAACCCTATATTATGAGGCTGCTGTGAAGATTAGGATAATTTATGAAAAATCTGAGCCATAATAGTTGCTCAATAAATGGTAGTGATTATTACAAGTATTTAGAATATGGTACATGCAAACTCTAGTCTTTTAAATATGAATGAGGAAGGGAAATTACCTGTATATGTATGATTAGAGTTGATAGTTGTGATCAAACTGTGAAGAGTATGGTTTTCCTCTGGAGAGTAATTTGATTGCAGAGATGTTACTGTGCAGAGGTAACATGTTAACTGAAGTCATCAGTGGCCTGCACGAGTTAACAAGGCTCTGGGAAAGGAGTCATTTACTTTCTTTACACCCCTAAGACAAAGCATAATGCACATGTGTATTTAATCAACTGAGAGCTGATGCTGGCTGACTATGGCACCCGTAAGCTATCCTCAGTCCACTTTTCTTTTCCCCCAGCTTTTCATTTTCAGTCCCCCAAGGTTTGTAAGAATCAGCTGAGTCCAGCTGACTGCCTTGCTTGCTGCACATAGAATGCTTCCTTCCTTCCTAGGCCCTCCCACCCCCCCGATAAAACTGATAAAAAGGAAGCCTATCCGGTACTGTTCCAAACAAAGTAAATTAGATGACACAGGAACACAGCATGAAGTCAGGTGCTAATAATTGACTTCAAGAGCAATGATCAAATACAAGAGAATGGTACGTTATCACTTCGACTGTAGATATCAAGATTCCAAGGATCCAGGAGAATGGAATAATAGGACTGAAGACACTACACATTATGGCTGAAATCTAAGGCTTTCATTCTTGTATTGATTTAATTTTTTAAACTTCCAGTGATTTCACAATTGCCAAGATGCCCAAGGCAAAGAGTGTAGCTTTTATACCATTAGCTCTACTTTAAAAGAAATTCAATAGAACAACAACAAAAAAAAAATCTATTGTGGACATATATTCCTGTTGGGGTCATTCATCTCTCCTTCAACTTAGCCTATTGGGAACAGTACATGTTGATCTCAATAACAAAATAAATTTGCTAATTTTATTTGACCACCGACCATGCTAATGACATAAAGAAAGTGTTCAAATGTTGGGGGCCGGGGGGAAGGGAATCAGTATATTTACTCGAAATACAGAAATTTGGAGGAAAAAGGTCAAATAGATGTAGATAGTATGAACAAGGGTTTACTAAATAACTTGATCCCAAACAGAAAATGGAATCTATATTTCATAGTAAAACATACCTTGGAGATGTTGAGAAAAGTCCTAGATTATCTTTATGTAATTGCAAAAGAAAGAGAAAGCGATGTGAGTAAGCTGCTAAGAAATCAACCCAGGCCCCATACAAAAAGACAAAAGCAGTGTGGAGTCCATTAGTCCCATCACTGCTCTAAAGCTGGGCTTTATGCAAAACAAGTTAACACAGAATCAGCAGCCAGGTTAACTTTATCATCACCAAATGACTGAGTTAAAAGGCTTTTGCCTTTATTTTAGAAAGATGAAGAATGGCATTTCTATTTAAAGAGTCTTTGCATAACAAGGTTTGGATTAGGGCAATAGATTGAAAACTCAGAGGGGGTATTTTTAGATGTATATGATGGATGGAAGTAGTGAGGGACCATTTAGGATAGTCTTTTATAGTATTTCCTAGAGCAATCTGATTCATTTAGATTGAAATATCTGTCAGAAGTATGTCCCAGTTCAGTTGATCCCAACATTAAAATGTCTCTCCATATCCCCCCTCATCTTTCTCCTCCCAGCCTGATAGCTCCAATTAGTATTATTATGCTTCCTTGTGAGGACAGAAGACCAATGGCAATAACAGCCATACATTTGGCAACAGCTCAGACAGTTAAAACAGCTTCATCTCATTTGCCTTAAGTGTTGTCTACATTTCCCCCTCCTCCTTTCTTAAAAAAAATCCAAACAAGAGAAAAAACTGTGAAGAGCAGTTATTCCTTTAAAAGCATTATTTTACCTCATTTCAATGGAATACTTGTTATCACACCAACCCAAACAGATTGGAAAAAAATGATATTTTGATTCTAACTCCTGCATAGAATATCATAGTGCTTTTCAGTTGCTTTAGGGAACTTGTGACTATAAAATTCTGTTAACTCTAACACCATTTTGAACTCTTCCTGGCCCATATTCTGATAAGCAATGTATCCTAGTGCAGGCTTATCTCTGTTGATAATGGGCTGCAAGGCTATAGGGAAATGTTGATACAGTGAGCTAGCATCTATCATTTTGACACCTACTCTTTAGCAGATGAAGAGAATAATGGGTGCTTGGGGTGCAACCCTGCAGAACTGTGTCAGCCGTCATTGTGCACTGACCCAGTGATGGGTGTCTCTGTATTTGTGCTGAGACCGTATATCTGTGGCTATCATTCTTTCTTTCTCTTTTCATTTCTTTTCATTTTCCTTCAACAGTCTGTCATTTGTTGCTTCACTTCATTTCATTTCTCCCCATTTCGTGCTCTTTTTGCTGTCTGCCATAATTTTGCATAAAATTATGAAGTGCCCTGAAACCTCCTTTCTGTCTTTGATTGCTTTCAATAGCTCTAATGACCCCATTGGAAAGTGGATGATTAGTCTCTGAGAGGGGACAGAAGTAGAAACCTTATGTTAACCCTTCATGAGGGTGGGAGAAAAATATGATTACTTATGAGCATTTTTAAAAGTTTAGTTTTTCTTTATTTTAAATATATTTTTTTATTGATTTCTGAGAGGAAGGGAGAGGGAGAGAGAGATAAAACATCAATGATGAGAGAGAATCATCATTCGGCTGCCTCTTGCACACCACACACTGGGGATCAAGCCTGCATCCCGGGCATGTGCCCTGACTAGAACTGTGACCTTCTGGTTCATAGACCAACACTCAACCTCTGAACCACACCAGCTGGGCATAAAAGTGTAATTTTTCTTAATCCAATTCCAGGCATGGGGTTGAAATTAGTTAAATCATTCATAATTTAAAAGGCACATAATTTTATGCTTTGTTCTTTACAATGGAAAATTCTATAATGCAAAGGTACAGGAGTATGAAAACAATAAAATACTAGGAAATTAAATACAATACATTTATATTAAACCAAAGAGGGAAAATAATAACTAGGCAGTATTTTTACAAATACATAATACTATTCTATTTTTAATGACTCAATTAGGTGAAATTGAAATAATAAGTGCAAAGAGAGTTTTCAGAAAAAATGTATCCCTTCACATACATTTATGTTACAAGTTGAACCTTTCATTAGGATGATGGTATTTCACATTCATTTTTCTCTCCAAGACTACATAGATCTGCCAGTGCTAAATGGAGGGTTCTTTAGCTATTGAAAATGCAACCTGCTTAGGCAAATTAGTGGAGACCCTTTTACTTTACAACTGAATATAAGTTACGCCTACTTGCTATTTAGAAATTCCAAACACCAGTATTCTTATAACCGTGGTATATGGGAAGAGATCACATTTTTCATTGACCTTTAATATTAGGCATTTTATTTAAATAAAATCCCAAACAGGCTGTTTTGGTTTCTCCTCCTAAATCATAAGCTAAAGTGTTACAATAGAAAGGAATATTGGAATATTGCATTTTCCTTGGTTGGATTTAGTTTGTGGGTTCCTCTCATAACTGCGGTTGAATTGGGTAGCAGGGCATCATGAGGCCTGTAGAACAGGAGCATTGATTTCTTGGTGCTTTCTTTGGCATCTTCATTTCTGGCAGTGACACTATTGCAGAGTAAGAGTGGAGAACAGGGAGGGAGGAAAAGTACAGCATTTCTACTTGGTCCAGCTAATGGAAAAATGCACCTAGACAAGGGTTTGCCTTTGAAATATGCTGATGTTGTTTTTTTTATTTTTTTTATTTCTTACCCCACACATATTTATCTGCTGAGTCATTAAAGAGAACAAGTTTTGTTTATCTTCTTTGTATTTGCTTTCTTGCCATAGAAGAGTTTTTAGCTTTTATAACATTTTGAATAGATACTCTGCTTTGGCACAAATAGCACTAACTTGAACTTATATACCATTTTTCTAAAGGTGCCTTCAAAAATTTATATATATAATGTTAACATTTATAAGATGTTTTCATAAGAGGTTAAGACCAGCCTACTTTCTGATAACCTAGATAAAATTTAGTTTAGTTCAACAAATGTTTAGTAAACATCTATTACTAGAGGCCCAGTGCACGGATTTGTGCACTGGTGGGCGGCATAGCCTGCAGGGATCAGCCCCTTGTGGGAGCGCTGCTCCTCTGGGTCAGCTGAGCGGCACTCCCACTGTGGGAGTGCACTGACCACCAGGGGGCAGCTCCTGCATTGAGCATCTGCCCCCTGGTGGTCAGTGCATGTCATAGCGACTGATTGACCAGTCGTTCTGGTTGTTCCACCTGTTCGGTCACTGGGCTTTTATATATATAGATGTGACATGGGTCTTATAAAAATGATTCAAAATAAATCAAAATAAATCAGACAAGGTCCCTTCTCCTCAGGCCCTTCAGACTAAGACACAGAGTACCATGACGAACACCAACAGACCTGGGATTATGGGATGAGAATCAGAACACTGGTAAATTACTTGTGGTATACTTATTTCTGATTTAGACCCCTCTCCTCTGTCTTCTCTCCTTCCCAGGTCAGTAGTTTCCGGTATCTCCTCTCATTTACATCATCTTTTTGCTCTTCATTCATTGTTTATTATAATATATATTCTACCAAAAAACCCAAAAGAACTGTAGTGTTAACATCATTATTCCTAGTTCAGAGAGAAAGCATGTGCACAGCATGAGGAAAACTTTGGGAATTAATGCATGTCTGTCTGTATGCACTCTCCCATGGAGATTTGAGGAGATCCATATTTGTAATTTAAAATTTTCAAGTAGCAACATTCAAAACATGAAGCTAAACAGCTTTTTTTGGTAACAGAACACATTATCCATTTAAAAATCTAAATCTGAATTAATTAAAATTAAATAAAACTGGAAACTCAGTTCCTCAGTCCTTGTTGCCACATTTTATCTGCTCAGTATATAGCCACTGAATAATCACTGTATTGGATAGTTGGAGGACTGGATATTTGTACCCATCACAATTTATTAAGTACTAATTTCGTAAAATGCTTGTTTATTTGTTTACATATGAAAGAGAAGAAAGATATGATAGAAAGCTTGCTCAGGACCAGATCAAGAACTAAGATTCCCTAGCTCCTGGGTCAGTACCCCACTCTGTGATGCCACATTGGAGAAAGGAAAGTGTGTGGAAGGAGAAAAGAATGAGTGCTAACTTTGATTGTGTACTTAATTCATATCAGGTACAGTGCCAATAATTTTATTTGTTTTACTTTAACTTATTCTTTATAAATTACCCAGCATATATTCTATGTTCTTCATTTTGCAGATGATGAAACTGAGAATCAGATAAATGTAATAACATCACTAACATCATTGACCTAGGGAGTGGTAGTCCTAGGATTTGAGAAAGATTGGAGTGATGCTAGGTTTAATGGTTTAAACATCACTATGGGAAGGGAATTCAAGATTGGAACCCTGGGAATCCCACTGTGGTTGGTTGTGGCTCAGTTGGTTGGGTATTATCCTATGTGCTGAAAGGTTGCTGGGTGGAAAGGTTACTGGTTCAATTATGCTCTCACATCGATGTTTCTCTCTTTTCTCTTCCTTTGTCTCCAAAATAAACTTAAAAAAAATAGAAGGGAGATCCCTATGTTTCTGCTTCTTCTAATGTTTGCACATCTATGTAAAAGAGTGAGGTCTCAAATTGACTTTGGGTATACTGACACAACTGTTGTATATACTATAATAATAATAAAAAAATCAGGGCTCCTTAAAATTTCCATTATTATGTAGAAAACTAGAGGCCTGGTACACAAAATTCATGCATGGGAGGTGGGGTCCCCTCAGCCCAGCCTACACCTTCTCCAATCTGGGACCCCTCGGGGGATGTCCGACTGCTGGTTTAGGCCCGATACCAGGGATCGGGCCTAAACGGGCAGTTGGACATCCCTCTCAAAATCCAGGACTGCTGGCTCCTAACTGCTCACCTGCCTGCCTGCCTGATTGCTCCTAACTGCCCCCCTTGCCAGCCTGATCACCCCTAACCACCTCTGCCTGCCAGCCTGATAGCCCCTAACTGCCCCCTCTACTGACCTGGTTGCCCCTAACTGCCCCCCCTGCAGGCCTGGTCACCCCCAAGTGCCCCCCCCCCCATTGGCCTGGTCGCCTCACACAGCCTGTTGTTCAGGTGTTTGGTCGTCCCTCACTAACCCCCCTGCCGGCCTGGTCACTCCACGCAGTCTGCTCTTCAGTCATCCATCTGGTTGTTTCAGTTGTGATGGCCCCTGCCTTTTTATATATTAGGATTATTACCTCAACTCTTATGAGACTTTGCAAAATGCAGACCTTGGCAATCAAGGAACATGTCAGTAACAGAGTTCCTGAGGGGACATAAAAAGGGGATATATCCCATTTTAAAAATATCCCAATTTATAAATTTAATGATTGTATACTAAGGATGGTTATAAGAAATTAAGAGGATTGAGGCAGACTACTTTATGGGTCCATTGCTCTTTAGTCCTTGAAATAAATTTATATTAAGTTCACAAGCATTTATTAAGCATGCCTTTGACAGAGTTGGTGGTAAGTGTTGAGGCTGTAAATGCATATGAATTATATATTTTAATAAGAACAATTTATTCAAAGAAAAATTCCTTACCCTATTTTTTGCTGTAAGAGACTTTAACCTCTTTCTGTAAATACTATTATTTTGACCAAGCATGCTCTTCTGGGTTCAGTGTTTCTTGGTTTATACTGAGTCAATAATCTCTATAGCATCATTGCAATGTTTGATTGAGCAATGGGTAATGATTTAATTTGTGAACTGTCTACCTTTGCTGTGTTCTGAACTGTATTTTGGACCATTCCCTGGATATTTGCAACTCTATCAGAAGATATACAGGAAAATAAAAGCAGCAAATAACCTTATAATTTCCATCCTAGTCATCAGTCCCCATGAGAGTTTGGGTTGGAAATAAATAACCTGGATTTTAAAAAAATGATATTATGTGAAGATTCCAACCATTCATTTCATTTAATTCCCATCTCCCATTAGTGAATTTTCTCAGATTAAATTTTTGTAGATTACATTTCCTAGAATGAAAGAAAAATAATTACATCAAAGCCATCCAAAACAGCCAAATTTTCTGCCAGGAAATTAATTTTGTACAGTCACCCTCAGACCAAATTATATGAAAAATATCTTGCAGCATTGGATAATGGAGTTGAAATAACAGATAATAGTGAGGTAAAGAATAAAAAAGATATACAAGCAAAGGGAAGACTAGTTGTTTTGAAAATGGTGTTTCAAAAGAGATATACTAATGATGAGCTAGTGGATACTGTAGGAAGTTTTGCAAGTAGGTAGAGGGCATAAACAATATTGGACACTGAAAACAACCTGAGGAAAGGACAGACCAATTATAAAGAGGTTGATTTGTAGGGGAAAATAGTAGGAACTTTAGAGTATTTGATAGATCCTTTAGCCAATTATATTTTGGCTTATGTGTCAAGAAGGATGCCAGTTATTCATTGCCTAGTTTTATAGGAAAGATGGTTGGTAGTGACGTCAATATTATGAAGAACTTAGCAATGTCAATGGTATATAATGAATCTTTTATTATGAGTGCTACCTGGAATTATGTACTTGAAAAAGAAGAATCTCTTGAAACACATTCATGAAAGGCAAACGTTTCATGAGCCATTGGGTGGAGTGAGTCTGAGACACTAAGAAACTGTACAAGTCAGAAAGTGAGTCAAAATCTTATAAGAACTTTTCATTGGAGTGAGAGCAGGCTTCTTCTTTCAGATCATCAGGGAAAGCCTGTGGACTAAGAGATTTCTCAAATATTAGGGTTCCATTTCTGGCTTGGCCACTGAATCAATGACTCCCTATTTGCCTTAGCTCACTTAACTTATATGCCCCCTCCACCCCCCCCGAGATGTTTTTCACTTCAGTTATCAAGATTAATGTGATACATTACAGCATAAAAATTCACAAGGTTGGGTTAAAAGAACTTTGTATAGAACAATAGAACTTGAAGTTGTCATCTCCTCCATCCTTCTACCTCTGTTCTAAATTGACACAAGGCTCAAAGCTTTGATTATACAAGTGTTTTCCTAATATCCCACTTGTTATGTAGTGATTTGTGCTCATTTCTTTTTTTGATGCTCATGGTGACATCAGCAGTTGAGCCAGCATCCCTTTAATAAAAGCTCATCTTAAAATCATAGACAGATGTCACCCTACAATTTTCTATTTTCCAATTATTCATGATTCTTCTCACTTTAATAAGTTTGCTTGATAGTCTCTGTGTTCAGTTTAATTTCTCCAGGCTTTTGAGCAATGTGGGAACTTGAGCCAGACAAAAGCATTTCAGCAAGAACATGACTGATCTTGAAGACAGAGAGGGTGGCTGATAATGTATGCAAGTGAGTGTCTGTTATGAAATAATGATACCGCATTGCTGACTCAGAGTCAGCTAATGGTTCATTATGCCCACCCCCACCCCCATTTAGAGTTCAGTACACTTTCCATATATTGAGCTTATTTGTTGGTTAACATCCAGAAAGTGTCTCAGTCCCATTGACCTTTACACACTGTTTGGTTAATTTACTTAATGGTATTATTCAAGCAGACAAGACAAATGAGTAGAGGTGTGGAGTAAGAATAGTCTATCTTTGCTGCATCCTTTAAACTTGTCCTCACTTCTTTCCCCACTATGTGATGAGGAAGAATAGCTCCAATTTATTAATTTACTATGGGCCTGATACTATTTAAGTGTTTTATGTACATTATTGCATGGAATCCTTATTGAAATGAGGTAACTATTATAATATCTGTTTTGTGGAAGAAGAAACTGAGGTTTAGGTGAGATAACTTGTCCAGGAAGATTTGCTGGGATATTTGATTCCAAATCCATGGTTTTCACCACCATGGCTGACTGCCAGCTTGGGGCTACCTCTTAACCTCCAGTAGAATCTCATGTGAATCCTTTCCTCACATATATATTTTCCTCTTTCCAATCACAAATATGTTGCCAGAAAATGACTTAAGTTTACAGTTAGCTATAAGTTAATTATAATATGAATTGATAACTTTTATTAAGAGCCTAATACTATAGTATGTTCTAAGTCCTATTTCAGATACTTTCCATGCATTGAGTTTAATACTTGTAACAAATCTGCATAGTAGGTGTTATGCTGTTTCATAGACCAAACCCCAAAACTCTGAACTTAAATAACTTCCCCAAAGTCATACAGGGAGGTAGAAATTGTTTCAGCTAATGATGCCTGGTGGTATTTCTATCACATAATGTGAGAAAAATATCAACATTACATAGATGTTTTCTAACTGCTTCAGTTTATCATCAAACAGTAGGGAGACTATGGTAGTCAAGTTCTGAAAAAACAAACAAACATAATTATTTCTACTCATAGAGTTATCATTGTTTACATGTTTTTCTATTCTTTAATTGATTTTTTTAAGAGAGAGGAAGGAAGAGAGAGAGGGAGAAACATTGATTTGTTGTTCCACTTATCTTTTTAAAATATGTTTTTATTGATTTTAACCCCAGCTGGTCTGCTAAGTGGTTAGAGCATCGGGCCATGGACTGAAGGGTTGTGAATTTGAGTCCAGTAAAAGGAATGTATCTCTACTGCAGGCTCGATCCCAAGACCCTTTGGTTTGCAGGCTGATGCTCTATCAACTGAGCCAAACTGGCTAGGGCTGCTAAACATGTTTTAAACTTTTTGTTTTACTCTTTTGCAGAACAATTAATATGCTAATATAGATGGCCATTTTAGCAATATTTACATAATTACATTTATGTCAAACCTTCATATGCATGCCTAAAGGAGAGAGAGAGAGAGAGAGAGAGAGAGAGAGAGAGAGAGAGAGAACCCATTCATAATTGTAAAGGAAGAAAAATGAACTATGGGAGTTTCTATATTTTGAAAACAGATTCTGAAAGTCCTTTAAATGATTTTCAGAGAGTAATTAGAATTATAAATGCTGGTATGCAGGGTCGCTATTCTTATATTTTTCACCTCAGTAGCTTATTCTTCTGTATAATACATTTCTTTGTTATTCTTTCTTTTCTCTCTGATAGAATAAAAATAATTTACAAGGTCAGATTCTATCTTGCAGTAGCTTTTCCCCAAGGAGATGCATGGATCTTCTTAATTTATTATATCTCATAATAATCTCTCATAGGAAAACTCAAGGCAGATTAAAAGCACACAGAGAATGTGCTTAAATATGCTTTGGACCATTTTCTACCACTAGCTCTTTGTAAAAAGAATGGATATACTCTTCTCCTGATTGTACATCTTATTGATCATACAATGTGATTTTTTATTTCTGTGTTATTTTCCTGTTTTATGTTAGTCAAGTTGCACTTGGATATGCGAATGATTTTAGTATTAATTTAACATATTTCCCTGAAGATGAATATTCTGAAATCTCCATTTTCTTCTTCTAATCCCCCCAAAATTCCACATATTTATTTTAAACAAAATATAGACCAATTATTACCATTTATTTTGTTACCTGCTGATCCTTATTAGCAGATAAAATTGAGCATTAAGGATGACCTAATTCTGGAAAAGCATATCTTGTCCTGGTATCCCTTAAGATACAACACCTGCAATACATAAAAAGAGACCTTGAGAAAACTCAAGGATTGAATGAATAAAAGGACATTCTTCCCTAGTTCTATGAATCTGACCCTCTCATCAACACCCAAATTGCTCTCAGCAAATCCCAAACCATCTACTCTTATTGAATGAGATACTCTTATTGAATTCTGACTGGGCATGCTCGTTGTCATACCTAAAATACCTAGACTCTCCTAAATGTAGTTGTTATTGCTGGGACTTGCATCTTCTAAGCAAAGACATAAATTACTATAGTTGAAGTAATACCAGTGAAGTATATATTATTGCTTTCATTGTAAAAAATGCTCATGGAAAACACTCTATCAATTCCAATTATGTTCTAGGGGAAAAAAAAGAAAGAAAAGAAAAGTGAATGAAAAGCAAACCCAGAATATTTGATTGAGTTGGTTATAGCTACTGAACCAATATGTAATTGTAAAAAGTGTGGCAAAATAATAAAAATAAAACGAGTATTTGTTAAAGAAATGAAAACATGGCAATAAAAGATGCCAGAAAGCAATTTAGCTTTCTATATTACTTCTCCATCACTTGGTTATTTTACTGTTTCATTTCTATTTACATACCCAGTTGATTCTTTTGCATCTTGATTTTGCACAATTCTTTCAATAACGTACAGTTCAGTGGCTATAATTACAGGATTGTTAAAGTTCACATTTTACTATTCATCTTGTTATCTCTGGTAATGGAAGGTTGGAATAAATGCACATAATTACATGGTTGGTCCTAAATTATTTTTATATTGCTCTTGCTAGGATAGACTTGAAAAGCAGCATTTATTCTCTAAGATTTATTTTTGGTGATAGTGGGTCCTAGCAAAATAAAAATAATAAACACATAAATGGACTGGTCCCCTGAGCTTACTATCTATAGATTTTGGGTGTTATTCTTTTTGTTTGTTTGTTTTTTGTGGGTTTTTTTTTTTCAAGTTAATTCATCTCTCTAAGACTACTGGGAGCAGGAGGTGCTTGGAATCTATTGAAGTAAACACATCAGGTATCAGAATTTTGATAACAGAAATATTTCCGTAATGGTATATTTATCACTTCATCTATCATTCTACCTATCCATAGCAGACTAACTCAGCAGGGCCCACATACTACAAGAGGCATTTTAATAAGTTTGACTTCTATCTAAAGCAACGCCATGTGCTACAAAAGAAAAGTAACTGCTCTTGTTTGAATTATGCTAGAAATAGTTCATAATACCATATTTATAGTACTCAAAGCATTTTATTGAAATATTAGCAGCATCCAAATGCTCTAAATTATTCATTTTAAGCTGTTTATTGAGTGCCTACTATGTGCCATGCATTGGGCTACATACCAAAAGCAGTGTTATCAGAGCCAGGTAGTCTTTGGAAGTTGGATGTAAGCTCATTTTACCTTTAGAGTATAGATAGATAATGAATTTAGCTGCACCCACTCAACTTGTCAAGAGAAAAGATGTTTAAACCTACTTCTTCCAATTATATTGTAATTCAGTATTCTTACTATCAACCAGTACTTTCAAGTTTATCTCCTCCCTCATAAACACAGAATCCCTTCTCCCTCCTTTTGTTTCATAGAAAGAAAAAAATGGGAGTGAATGACCTTTAAAAGAACCTATTGTGTTGAATCTTCTATGAAATGAAATAGAAAAGAAGGTTGAGGAAAGCATCAGGACATTCTGTGTGAAACTGTCCTCATCGTGTGTCACAAGTGCCCTTGGTTTGTTGTTTGAGACATAAGGGTTAAAAAGAAGAGTGCTTTCTGGAGAAATATGTGTCTATTTCCGCAGTGGAAAATGCACTGTTACACATCAGAGGGCCTGGAATCTGTGCCTTCTAGCTCATCTTTCTCTTTAGGGTGGCTGTGTTCTTCAGATGAATAGCTTACCCTGGAGAGAAATACTGCCTAAATATTAAGATTAGATTAGTTTTCACACTACCCCATTTAACCACTAAATTCAAATCCTTCAGCAATCTACTATCC
Organism: Myotis lucifugus; assembly: GCF_000147115.1. Lineage (NCBI taxonomy): Eukaryota > Metazoa > Chordata > Mammalia > Chiroptera > Vespertilionidae > Myotis > Myotis lucifugus. The sequence goes on from NW_005871082.1 coordinate 2,282,693, forward strand.
AGTCTTCCCCAGGCATAAAATTCAGTTTAATAAATGGTTTGTATGCCATTATTTCTCATCAATATGTAAAAACGAAAAGAAATTTTAAAATTCTATATATGTGGTCTGATGAGAAAAGTATATTCTTAGAAGTGTTTTTAATTTTCAATCGAGTCATTATTGCTCCTATTAATGTGAATATATATATATATATATATATATATATATATGTTTATATTTATATTTTTTTTCAAAAGGTAGAAGGGCAGTTGAAAGAAAGAAGGACTATTAATTACATACCTATAATAATAAAAGCATAACATGCTAATTAGACCAGATGTTCTTCCGGATGAACTTCTGGATGAAGCCGGGGCTGCCAGGGAAGCCTGGGTCTCTGGTGCCTGCCAGTGGCTGGAGGGAAGCCCAGATCCTGGGTGCCAGAGGGAAGCCGGTGCCAGTAGCCAAGGGAAGGAAGGCCTACTCTTGCATGAATTTTGTGCATTGGTCCTCTAGTATATAATATACTAGTATATCCTATATAATAATAGCCTAGGTGGCGTCGTGTGACATTGTCACAAGATGGCCACCGTGACATCGGAACAAGATGTCCGCCACAAGATGGCTGCCCTTATGTCATCACAAGATGTCCACCACAAGATGGCCACCATAAGATGGTTGCTACAAGATGGTCCCTACAAGATGGCCGGCAGTTGTGGGCGATCAGGCTGGCAGGGGAGGGCAGTTGGGGGTCATCAGGCTTGCAGGGGAGGGAAGTTGGGGGTGACCAGGCTGGCAGGAGAGTGGTTAGGGGGCGATCAGGCTGTTAGGCAGAAGCAGTTAGGGGCAATCAGGCAGGCAGGCAGGTGAGCGGTTAGGAGCCAGCAGTCCCGGATTGTGAGAGGGATGTCCAACTGCTGGTCCAAGATTGGAGAGGATTCAGGCTGGGCTGAGGGACACCCCCTCTCTATGCATGAATTTCATGCACCGGGCCTCTAGTATGTATATAAATCTGAATACTAATATAATTTTTCTACTAATTATTTGTCATTTCGTTTACCCATTACCTCCTTAGACAATATCATGTAAATATAAAACAAAGAATGTTTTCTTGGTACAATTGGATTTGTTCACTTGGAAATATGGAGTCCATTGCTCCCTTCATATCCTCAACCTCCAATCAATTGACTGTAAAACTAACTGTATTTGTGCTTCATCTCAGAGGGAAGAGGGGAGATGGGGAAAGAAGAGATTAACCAAAAAACTTATATGCATACTAGAGGCCTGGTGCATGAAATTCGTGCACGGGAGGTGGGGAGGGATCCCTCAGCCTGGCCTGCACCCTCTCCAATCCAGGACCCCTCAAGGGATGTCCAACTGCCTCTCACAATCAGGGACTGCTTGCTCCTAACTGCTCACCTGCCTGCCTACCTGATTGCTCCTAACTCCTCTGCCTGCCTGCCTGATTGCCCCTAACCATTTCTGCCTGCCAGATCTCCCCTAACCACCTCTTCCTGCCTGCCTGATTGCCCCTAACTGCTCCTCTACTGGCCTGATTGCCCCTAACTGCTCCTCTGCAGGCCTGATCGCCCCTAACCTCACCCCGCACCCAGGACCCAGGATACCCTCCTCCGGCTGGTCGCAGGCACCTGGGACCTGGGCTTCCCTCCCTCTGGCTGGCTGCAGGCACCCAGCACCTGGGCCAGCTTCACCCGGGCCGGCCACAGCTGCAGGAGACTGTGGGCGGGCGGCTTCACCCAGGCCGCAGCCTGCAGACACCCGAGACCTCCAGGTGGGCGGCTTGTCCCTCTCCCAGGTCGCAGCCTGGCTGGTCCCCATTCCTCTCTCATGAGTTCATTTGTGCCTGACTGGTCCCCATTCCTATCTCGTGAGCTCATTTGTGCCTGGTTGATCTCCATTCCTCTCCCCCCAGTGTTGAGTATCTGAGCCATTATGATGTTATGGCATGAGGGTGTGATGACTATTTGCATATTAGCTCTTTATTATATACTAGAGGCCTGGTGCACAAAATTCGTGCATGGGGTGGGGAGAGGGGGGCCCCTAAGTCTGGCCTGCGCCCTCTCCAATCCGGGACTCCTTGAGGAATGTCCAACTACCAGTTTGTGCCCACACTTTTAACAGATGACAGCTCCAATGTTGTTTATTTCTTTTCATGCTTAAACCCATTGGAATTAGTAGGTATTCAAAGTGTGTATGCATTTTGGGGGTCACCCTGTATATCTCTAGTCAGCGGTGAAAGGAACCAATGGTGGATTTGGAACACCCAGACAGGGAACCTGGCTCACTCCCCACATGTCTCCCCATTCCACGTTCCACCTTTGCAGGCAGCAGGAGAATCAATGTTTTCTCTCATTAATTCAGAAAAGCACGTCCTGTCACCTGCTGCCCGGTCCTCTAGCGATCAAGACTTATTCAGGGCAGCCTTCACTCATGGGTGCCAGCACCCAAAGTGCACATTCTTACTCTGCAGTCGCAGGCTCTGCTTGGCACGCTCATGGCTGCCACCGCTGCCATGTGGAGAGTACAGGCCACCCTCTGCTGGCCCGCCGCACCTGCCCAGAGGCTCACTGCAGCCCACAGGCTCTCCGCATGTGCTGCCCACAGGCCCAGAGTGGCCGGAGCAGGGCGAGATGACTGCCTTTGTCACCTTGGCAATGAAGCCAGGTGTCCCGCCCCACCCCGGCTGCTCTGTGCCTCGGCGGCCGGCTAGGGCATGCAGGAGGCTTGGCTTCCTTTGTTGCTGGGGCAATGAAGGAAGCCAAGCATTCTGCCTGAAGGAAGCCAAGCATCCCGCCCACTCCGGAAGGCTCTGTGGCTCCAGCCGGTGCCGCCATCTTTATGGCTATGGGTGCTGCCATCTTTGTAGCTATGGGCGCTTCCATCTTTGTTGTGGAGTGACAGTTAATTTGCATATTACCCTTTTATTAGTATAGAGGTTATGTAGAACCCATGCACACAGACAATTGTGTGGTAAGCCTGGGAGGGGGTCAATGGGGAAAAAAAGGGGTACATCTGTAATACTTTCAACAATAAAGATAAATTAATAAATAAAAAACACAGGAGAAAAAAAATGGCAAGCAATCTCTCAGCTCATTGCATGCAATAAAACAGCTTTCTTTGAAATTAAACTAGTTCCTGAAATAGATGGTGTCACTGATAAGGTTGCAAATTTAAGAACAATAATAAAAGGGTGGGTTCCTTTTTCATTTTGTTTTAAATTGTCGAGCTTACATTTTCAGAACCTATTTTGAAGACTCCAGTTCTTATGGTCCATGTGTTGGATAAAATACATCTTTTTTTTTTTAGGATGGTGATATATTTCATATTTGCTATGTATATGAATACTATGAATATGGATGGATAGATCTGAAAGTGTTTCATTCTAAGTGCACTGTTGCCATGTAAATTTATAGCCAAGAAGCAAAGATGTTGATGGCATGCAATCCTATTAATCTAGGATATTGCTTTTGTAGATTAGAGCTACTCAGATTCTACCTTTTAGTTCTAGTTACTTTAAATCTCTATACTGAGCTATCAAGTTTCCTTTCATGATATAAAAATGCTAAGTGAAAGATATTTGAATGTTCCATCAGCTGACTGACACTTTACTAGACACTTACTCTGTTCCAAATGTTGCCTGGGAAAATGGGCTTTCACAGTGTCATGAGAAAGGATTTCAGGGGCACACGTGGGAGAAGTTTAAGGGTAGTGGCAAGATTTATTGGGGTGACAAATAATACGCCCTCAGGGAAGTAGACAGCAGGCAGGCTCCAGTAGCAACAGTCCCAAGATCCTTGCTAATCCTCCATGTATTTTTTTTTTTTTTGATTTGGGGAACAAGCAGGCTGTCTTTTAAACTATCCAGTCTCTTTCCTCATTCTTCCTGGGCCTCTGCTGGGCCTGTTCCCTAACCAATCCCTTTCCTGGATCTTCTGGGTTTCCATGCTCTTATCCTATTGGATCCTTCCCCCAGATTTTCCCAGGTTAGACTCCTCCCCTTTACAGTAGCCATTTGGTTTTCACTGAGCATGTCTCAAAGTTCTGCTTTGTCATAGACTTCTACTAGTACTGTGCATGTGTCCAGCAAAGGAATTTCCCTACTGTTTTATCCTCCCTCCCCAAGAGGCCAGTTATTCCCAGGGTAATTGGAAGGCTAGTCTTCCTCCCCTGACTGGGGACTAAGTCCCTTTGGTGGAGGATGCAGCTGTCCCCTGGGCATCTGTGAAGTTGCTCTTTCCTAGTTTATTAGGCTTAATGTCTGATTCCATTTACTCTCTCCCTTTATTAATAACTAACTAGTGACTGTAAGACCAACACAATGATAAACATTGTCTGAAATAGTGTGAAAACTTAATATAGCATCTCTGGCTCCAGAAACAAAGTGTTTATTTGAGGAGAGATAAGAACACATGTGAAAATATGAAGCTTCATATAATACCTTAAGATTCCCAGCTTAATACTCTTGTGTTGGGGTTTCCCCTCCAAAAGCTTTTCATAGTCTATGTTCAGCTTAGCTTTTCATTGTGCATGCAATTACATGAGGAAGAAATTACATGAGGAAGATGCAATTCTGGTAATGATTGGAGCCTCTGAAACTCCCAAAATGCTAATTTACATGCCATTATAATTCTGTCTTTCCAGTGTGAGAGACTCATGTGACAAGGGTTGTGAGTAGCTTTTTGTGAGATATCCATTATTCAGGTTTATGTATCAAGAGAAATATGTCTCAGCCCTATCCGGTTTGGCTCAGTGGATAGAGTGTCTGCCTGCAGACTGAAAGGTAACAGGTTCGATTCTGGTCAAGGACATGTACCTTGGTTACAGATACATCCCCAGTAGAAGGTGTGTAGGAAGCAGCTGATCAATGTGTCTCTCTCATCAGTGTTTCTAACTCTCTATCCCTCTCTCTTCCTCAATAAAATATATTTTAAAAATAAAAATCAATAAAATATATTAAAAAATAAATTGCATCTTCCCCTAGGGTTTTTTTTTTTTTTGAGATGAGAAAGAGAGAGAGAGAGCGAGAGAGAGAGAGAGAGGTCTTAGTAGTGCAAGAGTTGCTCTGTGGTCTCTCTTTAGCATTCAGGAAGTATCTGATAAATTAATTAATGAAAGAATGAGAGAATGGATTCTATGAAGTAAAGATGAGTCATAAGGAAGTGAGGACTGTAAAGAACGAATTCGGTTGTGAATATCTGGCGTACAATTTGAAGTGTGGCATTGGCACAATGAGCTGTTAGTTACATTCTCAAAAGTTGTCTTTGACTGGATGAGTGGTAGGAGAGGTGGTTTTAGGTACTTACTTATTACCCAATGTAACTCATCTAGATAAATTTAACTTCTTATTGATTTTCTTCCTCTTAGTATTCCTATCTTCCCCAGACTTTTCATTACTATTATGATACTTGAATAGGAGTTTGCCCCTCCCTTTTCTTTATAATGTAACAGCTCTAACTTGTTATTTGGTGAATTTACATCATTGCTGTTCAAATTAGCTTGGTATTTTTCTTTCATTATGCTAGAAGTCCTCTTAGCTGCAAAATCTAGCTTTATTATCTTTTACCTGAAGCAATGCTTCTGGCAAATATTTCTTAGAAGTCTCTACAAACCAGGAATTGCCAGACAGCCCTCCTTCCTCACCCCTTTTCCATTTGGTTTGGTTTATGTAACCATTTAACATTTTTAATAAGTGGTGGTTGAAAAGAAATGTACATAGGAAAATATAAATTATTTGCCCTCAAGGGGCTTTCAATCCACACTGGGTGGGTATTGGAGTGCACAGAGGCAAAGAGAAAAGGAGAGACAGATCTTTGAACAAAATCACACTACACCATGTATTGCTATACCTTGTATATCTAAGGTGTAGTGGGATCACAGGAGAAGGAGTCTCTTAACATTTGCTGAGAGGATGAAGGTTTTTTTTTCCTTAATAATCTATAAACCGAAATCCACTTGTTCTAAATTTACCTTTGGATCACAGATTTAGCAGTGGACTTCAGTTTGAATCAAATGAGAAAATACAGAAGAAAAATAAACTAGATTTGATTCAAGAATCAGGAACTCTCCATACTAACTCAACCATCTTACACCAGTGGAGATGAAAAAAACATTCTCAAGTTATTAGTATTTTAACCTGGAGTTTTGGCCTAATGGGGAGGCTATATCTTTTAGACCACAGGCATTTTCCCTGACTTTGTAATTGTGGAGATATTTATGAACTGAGAGCTTTTTATAGGCTTCAGAGCCTGAATTTCTTGTATTTCAATTCTCACCTAAACAATGTAATTGTGAGTAAATTATTTAATCTTACTGAGGTCACTTCATCTATAAAATTAGTTAATCAAAGTGCAACTTCATAGAATTGTTCGAATCATTAGATCAAATAAAGCACGTAAAGCTCTTGGCACAATATTTGGCATATGATAAACCCTCATTATTTTAGCCTCTGCTATCATTTCTGTTGTCATTACTTAGTTATTAGCCTTTTTCACTTTTTTCTAGGAAGTTCTCTAACTCCATTTCTCAGGTAGCTTTTAAGACTAGTTGTAATACTAGATGATAATATAAGTAGTATCTGTCTGAAGCAGCAACCTTTGCTTTTTGTTTATTTGTTTGAAAGCTCTGCTTTTAAAATATATGCTATATTTTGCTGCTACTGTTTGCAGATGATTTATAGGTATGTCTTGCCTATTCAGCCATAGGGAGCTCAGTCTGTGTGAAACTCCTCCTGGGTGTGGAATTCCTTCTGTTTTCCTTAGGAAACCACGACAGTTCCCTTTGTCAGATGATTTCATTGTTCCAACTCCCCACAGTGTTTTGTGTAACACAGTGACAGATCATGACTGAGAGGCCCACAGCCCTAAGGTCAGCGCTGGACCTGGGTTCATTCTCCATCAAAGGCCATCATTTCATCATGCCCATCACCATACATACCTCCCCATTAGCCATGTTTGCATGGTTCTCAGACACTGTAGAGGGAAAGGCAATTTATTCTTTTTTTGGAATATTCGTGTTGAGCAGTGTAGTATGTGATTATCATAGTCACCAAGTGAAAAATTGAGTTACTTGCCATTACTTCCCCCATTGTGAGGCACTGATGCAAATAAGTCCATTAAATCCAGCCCCAGAGACAGTCATAGGGGCTGTGTGAACCAGGGCAAGATTATGGAGTGAGACCTGGGTGTGAGTCTTGGCTCGCTGCCTCTCAGCTGTGTCTTCTTTGGCAAGTCATCCAAGCTTTGCTTTTCTCATCTGTTAATGAGGGTAATAATAGCAATGACCTTGTGGAAGTGTTATAAAAATCCAATGCTTCAAACATGGTAAGGAATCAGTAATTGTGAGTTATTATATTGTCCTTTTGGTCTTACAAAATGTCCTTTGGGTTATACAAACCTGTTGCTTTTGTCCAAGAGTAGAAGATGAGTGGGTTCAAGGACTAGGGTTTATCCTTGGAGGACCTCTGACAGATGCTAGATTAATGAAAGGTCTCTCTCTAAATAACCAAAACTTCTAAAAAGAATCAGTGAAAGTCAGGTTTGGACAATTCTGTGAAGAGTAGAATTGGATGCAAAATGCAGGATAAGAATAAGGAAAAAAAAAAAGATGATTCTGAGTTGGTCTTTATTTACATTTGTTAACTGGAAAAGGGCCAGGAGGTAATCAATCAGCTCATGATGCTGAAAGCAGTTAGGAAACATCATTGCAGACACAGGTATCTTTTTTGTAAAATATATACATGAAACATTTCGTGTGTGACCTGTTCATCATTCTTCATCTCTCCTTTACTATTTCCATCTTCCAACCTCAGGTCCTCCTCCTCCTCCCCCTTTCTATTGCCGCAGTGTAAAGCAAATTGTATTTTCCAAAATATATAAATGAAAGTCAGAATTAAGGTAACTCGCAATGTTTCAGTGGCATTGGTTTAATTCTTTCTGAACACTGGAAGATTCCCCCAAATTCTAAATTGTGCCCCCTCCCCAGCCTCATAAGTGGCTGTCCCTTCAGCCAAATGCTGTTGTGCCACTAAATAAACTTTCAAATCAGGTGGTGAGTATTTCTGAGATGATGAAAACTCCTTGGGACATTATATAATATTTATTAAGTCCATATGTATGCAGAAATGTATTTTTAATCACCCCTATTTACCTGAGTAAGTGTAATGGACCAGGGTGGTCTACATTAAAAAAAATGAATTAGAGGATTTTAGTATCCTGTTCCATAGTGAATTTTAGAACTGTTCAGATATTGGAGATTTTCCATCAGATGCATTCTGTGAATTCAATAAGATTTATTTTGAGAGGCAGCATTTAAAGTGGAAAGAATCCTTTTCTCAGGGCACATTAATTGGGTTCTACTCCCAGCTCTTTCATTAACTATTGGGGACTATGGACAAGTTGTTTAGACCTTTTGGGGCTCCATTTTCCTTACCCTAAAAATAAAGTGAAAGATTTTCATCCTGCTCCAAATTGGCATAGATATGAAGCTCAAATAAAATATTGTTTTTGAACACACCCATAAGATCATAAAGAATTCTGCAAATATTATTATCTAACAAAATAAATGTATAGTATCTTCAAAGGATGTCATAAATATCTTAAAACCAAATGTATGCTGTTTCTCAACTTGGGAGATATTAGGATGAAAAACTATTATAATCAAATGCCCAAATACCAAAATGTAGGGAGTCTCTGATGTTCTTTTTTTCGATAGGAGGGCATTTATCTCCAGAAAGAATTAATGAGAATTACACAGATTCAAATCTTCTCTATGACCCTGTCGGTCATGTCTAATAACATGCCATGAAATTCATTGGTTTCTACAAAGTGACTACATACACTGCTTCCCCTTTTCAACTGAACATGTCATCAGCCATAAAGCATTTATCTACCTCAGCATTGAAGTTATAGGAAAGGGTAAATGCAGGCTTCCTCCTCCTCCTCCTCCTCCTCCTCCTCCTCCTCCTCCTCCTCCTTCTCCCTCTTTTTTTTTTTTGCCAGAGGAGAGGGTTTTAAAACCTCTGCCCTATATTTCCTCCTGGAGAATGGGGGATTTCCCTCAGTGCTCAGCAAGTAATCTTTTTATGGCCTAGTGATAAGGCACCTGACTGGTAATTGTTATTCTAGGTAGTGTGAGAAGAGCGGCTTGCTTACACCATGCTGGCACATCCAGATAGAAGTAATTACAGAGAGCAAATTACCATACTCTGAAAGAGAGCAACACAGAGAATAAGAAACACAGATAAGGAAAGCTCTGCCCCAGAAATGAGGAGGAGCGGAAGAAATCAAAGCTGAATATTCCAGGGGCTATTTACAGGAAGAAACAGGACAGTAAAAATGGAAAGTCTTTCATAGAAGTGTAAGATAAAGAGATGGGAGAGATGAAATATACTCCCTCTAAATAAAGGTTTATGTGTGTAATGGAGTTAATGACATTTACTGCTTTTTAAAATAGTCTGTTACAAAAAAAGAGCAAATGTAATAGACTAATAAGAAGGAAAGGACATTAAAAAAGCACATATTGATTAAAACAAAAGTTAAAATTTGGAATATTTATTGTATGCAAGTCAGCAAACAAAGCTGACCTAGATACAAGGGTATTACTGGAATTTGTTAGAGTACACATTGACTGAATTTTGCTATTTTTGTATCTATAATAATAAAAGGATAATATGCAAATTGTCCAAATGACCAAATAGCAGACCGTCTGGATGACCTTCCAGACTACCAAACTATGACACCCACTGGCACCAGGCCAGACAAGGCAGGTGCGATGCAATTGGTGAGGGGCCTGGCCATCGCCCCATGATTGCCCTGCAGAGGGAGGCCCAGGCCACCGGCTGGCGGAGAGATCAATTGGGAGCCTCCACGATCACCCCAAAGAGGGAGGCCCAGGCCACCGACCTGCCGGCTGCAGTGGGGGGGTGGGGCCTCCCTCTGTGGGAGTGATCCATCGAGGAGTACCGGCCAGATGGGCGGGGCCTACCTCTTTGGGGCGATCCATCACGGGGCTCCCGGACTGTGAGAGGGCACAGGCCAGGCTGAGGGACCCACCCCCCCTGAGTGCACCAATTTCGTGCACCAAGCCTCTAGTAATAAATAAATGAATAGATAGCAGACATTTTGACTAAAAAGAATCCGTTGTTGAGAACTATTACTTCATTACTTTAAATGATCATGATATAGTTTAGATGTGAATAGTTTGTAAATACAAATAGCAATATTAGATAAAATTTATATTTTGAGGTATGTAGAGAAATCTAAAAAGAAAAGATATTGTAATATTGTTATCAAATTGTGTTGAAAAACATCATTGTTTATGTTAATATATTATTCAACTAAGATATACAGAGTACTTGCCACTGAGCTTAGCTCTAGGGTCACAGGGAAGTGGAGATAATAATAATGAGAAAATAGTTATTATTCATTTAATATATTTCATTGAGCACCATGGTTAGTGATTTATGTGGAATACCTTTTATTTCTCACAACACATTATATAGGTACACTTATGACTTTGGTTTTCAAATATGGCTATTGAAGTCCTCATATTTGAAAGAACTTGCTCCAAATCACAAGCTAGTAAACAGTAGAATAGGGTGTTTATCCATGCAGTCTCAAGGTAATATTTGTTGAAGTCCTATTAATAGCCAGGCATTGAAATTGTATTTACATACTTTAGTTATCTCAGTGGTTCTTAACCCAGGGTGCATATCAAACTCACCCAGGGAAGCATTTTAAAACCCTGATATCCAGGACTCACACCAGCCTAATTAAATTAGAACCTCTGGGGATAGGAGGCAGCAGGGCTTGGCACCAGCATTTCTTAAATGTCAACATCAGTATATATAAATGTAATATCAATATCAGTATTTTTAAAAGCTTCCCAGGAGATTTTAACATGCAGTCAGGTTTTTGAATCACTGTGCTTTTAATATTCAGTGTAAAATCTATACACTTGTATTACAGTATCCCTCTTTTATTTATGAGGATCAATGGTGATAAGGGACTTGCTCCATCAAGGTCACTTACCTGGTAAGTGGCAGAGTTGGAATGTAAGTGCAGTGAGTGCTGTCTGGCTCAAGAGTCCACATTCTTCCAGATGCCTCAATGTCTAGCCTTTTTAACTGGGGCAATAAATTTCCCCACCCCTGCTATGTGGTGTTGATTATAGAATTTAGCTTTAGCTTCAGTCTTGTTATATTCACTATTGAATACAAACAAAAAGAGCCAGTTAACAGCATCTTTTGAACAGCCACTCTGAGAGGAACATTGTACTAATTGCTGTGGGAAAGCACAGGGATAGACAGTATATGTTCCCTCATCAGAGAACTCCGCTTTCCTGCAAGGGTTCAACACCTGGGCTCCATGGCTTGACCCCTGGGTGGCCCGTAAAATCCCATCAGTCATCTGGGAAGGATCTTTCATGTTCCTTGGACTATAGCAGAGGCCTTGAGCCCAAACCTTAAGATCGGCTGCCTCTCTTGATACACAGTGGGTGTGATTCCAGAATCAGTGGCACTTCCTCTTGAGTTACCTTCACAAAGACAAAACAATACCCTTTCATGGTGTTTTTGAGTTTGATAAAACCAATTATAGCTGAGTCTAGGGAAACCTATTGTATAGGTGTGTGGTGTGTGGGGGCTTTTAATAAAATGCAGGATGTGAATATAAAACAATAGAACAAATTTCATTAGTGGCTGAGAAACCAGATCTGAGCAAGGATTTTCTTGTTCCTAGCAATAAAACATTATTGAGAAAAAATGACTAAAAGCACAGTTTTGAATTTTTTTTGTTTGCACATATATACTAGTATATGAAAGTAAATTCACATATATGCATAGGTGCTACACACATACAGGGAGGAGCAAAAGTAGGTTTACAGTTATGAGTACATGAAACAGAGTATATTCCTGTATTATTATTTATTAATTATTGTATTATTTACCATATGAACAACTGTAAACCTACCTTTGCCCCTCTCTATATTTACTATATACACACATACATATACACATTCTATGCATGTACAAATATATAGTGGCATATTTACAGAAAACCAATTTCATTTTTCATAGCAGTTACTTCTATATAACCTATTACATTAAAATATATTAACAATTATCATATTGTTATAAACTTTGGTGAGAAAAAGGTCTATAGTGTTGCATTGGTTTATATGTGGTACATACTATGGATGATATCTGCCTAATTGTAGATCCACCAACATGTACTTTCTGATATGTTTCCAATATATTGAAATGTAAATATATATGAATAGTATATACACGTTACCTATATGAGATATATTTATATTTGAAAATATGTGCCTTATGGACTCTGAATTTGGGGGGTAGAACAAATGTTCTCATCTGTGGTTGATTATCAAAATTACTTACAGAGCTGTTTAAAACCCTGAGTCCTGCCAGCCCCAATCCTGATTCAGTAGGACCAGAGTGGCCCTAGCCTCTATGTTTTCAGAAAGCTCCTTGAATGACTATGCTGCTTTGCTCGAGAAATATCCTGCAGCCTCAGCACAGGCAGAGATGAGGAAGGAAGGATGCCAGACAACAGACATTTTAGTAAGTAAAGGAAAAAGAGGCCAGGAAAACTCCTCCCGGGCAATGTGTGTGCTCATTTATGTTACAGCTGTTGAGCCCATACTGTGTTTATCCTTCTACTTGATTTTGCACAAACAAGATGTCAATAGTAATAATTAATGCCAGAGGAAGGGTATTTTTTTAAAAACCCAGCTTGTTTTCCAGCTACTACATATCTGATCTAATAGAGGAAATCTTAGAGAGAAAATAACCACTTGCACACACTGTCCATTGGTCAGTGCACTATTTATTAAACTTCATTTCCCTGCTGAAGAAAGAAAATCCTACCTTCAGGGAATGACAGCTGATTGCTTTGGGGAGCAAGATGTTAGGAAGGCCAGAAGCAGCTGTCTCGGGAATATAATAGAGAAGATGCTATGGGTATAGAGCATAATTTAAAATAGGTGAAGTTGAAGAGAATGGTTTTTCCTTCCGTCCTAACTTTGCTTCCGCGCATACATAGTTCTTCAGCTAAGTAGCATCCTGTGATTACATATAAAGCTCCTGAAGCTCTTCCCTGAACTCATCTCAGCATCTGAATGGACCACTTCCTCCTCTGTATCCTTGTCCTGACTTCTATCTACACCTATGTTGCATATCTATAATCATTTGCCAGTACTTCTACTTTGAAATTGTAATATCATTGATAATCAGACCCATACTGTAATCATTTTTCTTGGTACTCAATATATGTTTGTTGAATGAATGGATGAATGAACACTTGAATGACCAAATGAGCCATAATGCTTAGAAGTAACCCTTTGAGAGCTGCACATCTCTTTGTTAATGAGGCTTTTCCTCTGTTTCTCCTGGGCTTCACGATTCATTATCTACATCACAGGTAATTTTGTGTGAGGTTGAATAACAATCTCTAGGTTAAAAAGGAAAATTTTTGAGGTGTCTTTAGTACCTGAGTATAATCATAAAACAATGGCCTTTAATTTTTTTTTTTAATTTGGGGAGAGACGGAGGGAATAAGTCATCAAACCCAGAATCTATTAATTTGGCTGAGATATTAGTATTTCTTCCCAACATGAAATGCAGTAGGGGTGGGGGTAGGGGGATGAGAAGAGAATATGTGTCAACTTTTGCAATCTATGAGTGATTAGGGCCTGGACTTTCACATTTGCTAAGAAGGCACATTGACAATAGGCAGGAAATCCTTAGCTGGAACTCACTGGCTGACAGCTTGCCAGTGAAATTGTGAATTTACAGTGAATCCAAATGAAGTGTTAAGACAACATCTCAAACATCTTTTGCTTAATGAGATTCTGTACCTGGCTAGCTGGTCGGCAGTCTGATTTACCAGTGGGATTTTTAGTTTACAGGTACAGTCTTGAATAAGAACCCTGAGCTCATCTTTGACATGCCACTTTCTTCCTTTGCACTAACTGCTTCTTTCAGCTTCCACCAGGGATCTAAGCAGTGAAGTTAAACAGACAAACAGCAACATCTCAGAATGCTCTGCAAACTAGACTCATGCCATCCCCTCCCATACTGATTTTACATGAATGGATACAAGTGTAGTTTCTTAAGAAGAAACCAGGCTTCAGGCCGTGTTCTATGACATCTTCTGTACAGTTGTGTTATGAAATATCCAAGGCCAACCTGCAAACTCGCCAGCCCCCTCTCCTTTTCTCAAATCACCCATATAGACCCAGTATTCTCTTAGAATACCCTTTTGGGAAGTTGTTTTAAGATGTTTTAACTGAGCAATGAATCTGTAGAGAAGGATCTGTATGAATGGTTTTAAAAAATGAAACACTTTGAAATCTAATCACGCTTTTCATCTAATGATTGCTGAGCTCCAGACAAACTAACTCATCTATTGTCTTCACATTATAATGAGGTAAGCAGATAAAAGATATCCACACACTTCTACCTATGGAAAAGCAAAAAGAAACAAGAAGAAGGTATACAATTTATTTAAGATCTCTAGAGGCTTGACAATCATGTCGCTAGCAAAACTCTTGGCTTTATGCCTGTTCCCAATCTCTGCCTATTTAAATAATATGATTCCACTATTAAATAAAAGAGAAATGTGTGAAAGAAGACTTCAAGCTGGTACAGTTTTCAGACATCAAAACTGGAGTTTCTGCAGTTCTCAAAGAAGATTAACAAGGTTCCATAGGCCATGCCCCCCAAAGAGCCCATCCTTCTCAGAATTCCAGAATGAGTTCCCTAATCCTCTCCACAGCTTCTAAAGCCAACTTATTTTGCTGCTGAAAATTATTTTAATGCACTTTCATTCCTGACATCGGTTTCTTTATACTTCCTCGGAGGTAGTCGCATTATTCTTGAACTCTGCATTAAGATAGGCCCCCTTTTTCTAGCTGGAAGTAAAAAAAGTTCATCTTGAAAATACAGGTGAATAATGAAGTATGGTCTCTGTCTTCAGGGGTCTACAAAGGACATATTGGGGAGTAAGTAGCCAACCTAGTAGATGATGAGAAAATAATGTAAATCAGAATAAACTCAAGAACTAAAGCAATGCAATGATTTACAAAACAGATATATTTCTAGTACCTGTTCTTTAGAAGTGTTGTGTTCAGTGCTATGGGGAATACACATACTAGGTTTATAATAACACTGCTTATATTCATTTGGTAGGGCCAGCGTAACAAATTAAGACAAATGGCGGCTTAAAACAACAGATGTTTATGTTCTCACACTTCGGGAGGCTAGGTATCCAAAATTAAAGTGTTGGCAGGGCTATGATTCTCTGAAACTTGTACAGGAGAATTCTTTCTTGCCTCTTCCTAGCTTTTGGTGGTTACCAGAATTTATTGGTATTCCTTGGTTTGTAGCTTCATCGCCCCAATCTCTACCTCTGATATCACATGTCCTTCCATCTCCATGCATGTCTGTGTGAGTGTGTGTGTGTGTGTGTGTGTGTGTGTGTGTGTGTGTGTGTTTACATGGCCTTTTTCTAAGGATACTAGTCACTGTATTTAGGACCCACCCTAATTCAACACAACCTCATTTTAACTGATTATATTGTTAATGACTTTATTTGTAAATGAGGTCTGAGGTTCCCTGTCCAGGTGGACATGAATTCTAGGAGGATACTATTTAAGGTCTTGTCTTTGGGGGGCTTACTTTTGGAGGTTCATACATGGTGTGCCATGGCTGTTCCAAGAAGGAGGGCAATTGGAGTCAAGTCTGACCATGGCTGTATTTTCTTAGATCTATGGTATCCAAATTAGCATTTCAGACTGCCACCTACTATTTGCCAAGTGCTAATCCAGACTCTCATTTACTTAATGTAATCTTATCCTCACAACAGCCTTAGCAGTGAGTATTATCCTTTTCATTTATAGATGAACTAGCTCAGAATGTTTAAATAACTTACATTAGATTTTTAGAAGCTGGGACTCAAACCAACCCAACTCCAAAGTTCGTCTTCATGCTTAACTTACATGTTTCTGGTGGAGAAAGTACAGTTTACATCTCCATTACCTTCTAATGTAGACCTTAGTCAAGACATTTGCCATTGTCCTTTTGGAAGCTAGGATGGGCCAGTCATTCCAGGTGTGTACACGGTATCAGTTTGCCTCATTAATTAATTTTCTTTTGGCATCTGTCAGAGAGAAAAAAAACACAGAAATATCAGAGTTTATTATCTTTATTAAACCTCCAAACTCTTTGAATATCGGCATGGCTATTTTGAAATCATTCATATTTATGTAGTTATGCTCCTATATTCTCCTCATCTTCCTTTGTGTTTCTTGTTCATGAGCAGAATAGAGGTGGTTACTGAACACACTGCAGGGTAAATGTGAAACTCTCCAGTCACCCATTGGATCTTACAGACAAGCATTTGTGATGTCCTGCTAGCAATTCTCAAGCCTCCGTCAAGGGCAGGAATTTATAGGCAGAGCTAGTAGGCATCCAGGGAACCAGTGTTCATCTGAATCTCTTCACAAACTTAATACATCATTTAATAAAGGTCATTTATCTTTTTATTTATTTAATTTATTGGGGTGACATTGGTTAATATAATTATATAGGTTTCAGGTGTACAATTCTATAATACATCATCTGTATATTGTATTGTGTGCTCATCACCCCAAGTCAAGGCTCCTTCCATCACCATTTATCCCCCTTTTAGCCTCTTCTGTCTCCCCCTGCTTTACCACTGGTAATCACCATACTGTTGTATGTGTCTATGAGGTTTTTTTTCTTAATTCCTTCGCCTTTGTCACCCAGCCCCCAATCTCTTCCCCTCTGATAGCTGTCAGTCTGTTCTCTGTACCTATGAGTCTGTTTCTATTTTGTTTATTGGTTTATTTTGTTCATTAGATTTCAAATATAAGTGAAATCAGATAGTACTTGTCTTTCTCTGAATGGCTTATGTCCCTTAGTATAATACACTCCAGGTCCATCCAGGTAGTCTCAAAGAATGCTATTTCCTTCTTTTTTATGGTCAAGCAGTTTTCCACTGTATAAATGTAAAACAGTTTTGTTTTGCTTTTTGTCTACTCACCAACTGATGGGTACTTGGGCTGCTTCCAAACCTTGGCTGTTGTAAATAATGCTGCAATGAACATAGGGATGCATATTCTTTAAATTAGTGTTTTGTGTTTCTTAGAATATATTCCCAGAAGTGGATCTTCTGGATTACAAGGCAGTTCCATCTTTAATTTGTTGAGGTAACTCCATACTGCTTTCCACAGTGGCTGCACCAATATGCATTCCCACCAACATTTCTTTTCTCCATATCCTCACCAACACTTGGAGGTCAAATCCCACCCATGGACCTGTTTTGTTTGAGAAAGTGTTTTGAAATAAATTTTGGTTTTGAATGACTTGAAAGAGGGCGGACACTCTCCAGGTCCTCATAAGCCTCCCTCCTGATTTGCCCTGGCCTCAACTGCATATTTCTATTAGTCCTCTGGCCCCTGGTACAAGTTCTGTTTGCCACCTTTCACTTAGAACAATGGTTATCAGAGTGTGGGCCCCGGACAGGTAGCATCAGCATCACCTGGGAACTTGTTAGAAATGCAAATTCTCTAGTCCTCCAGACTTAATGACTCAGAAATTCTGGTGGGGGCCTGCAATCTGTTTCAACACGCCTTCCAGATCATTCTGCTGTGCACTGTACTTTGAGAATCACTGACTTAGAGAAAACTTAACGCTTCTCACAGAAACTCTTCCTTTCTTAGTAAAGAATAGCATCTGTTCCCTTCTTAATTATGTGCTTTCCTGTGATGCCTCACAGCCTGCAAAGGTGCCTTAGCATACTGTTTTCTCACATGACCATCACAGCAAGGATCTGGGGGAACTGTTAACCTTTTGGTTCTCCTCAGAAATGTACAATGACTTGTTCATGGACGTACCTGCCAATGCCCTGGACCTCAAACCCAAGTCCATTTTCCTCCACACTCTTCTGCTTAATAACAGATTGTTTTATATATTGATGAATAACTACAAGTAAAATGATTTTAGTTATTCTGGTTGGAGAGTGAAAGAAACTATAAATATTACAACTCTTGTGATAATCACACCATTTAAATTTTCCCCCTTTATATATTTTCTTACTCATTTAAAAATACCAACTCTAAAACAAGCACTTGTGCTAGGTGGTTTTTAAACTTAAAAATACTCAAGGCACATGCATATTCATGATAAAAATCCATCCTTTTAATTCCTAAGAGATAAGCAACAACTTATTTTACAGCTGTAAAAATCACATAACCGGAGCCAGAAATTGCATATTGTCTACAGGACTGTGCACATTTCTAGAGGGGCATATTTAATGGTATGAATTAGCATAAGTAAAGTTAATTATATTAAGGTCTTAAATGTAAATGCAATGTTATACCAGCCCACGAAGGAGTTTCCCTCACCTTCTTTAATTGGTCGGATGAAAGCATTTGGTAGAAATACCTCATTCGGTTATTCAGAGATGTTTTGGCTACTTGCCATTGTTTAAAAATGAGAGGTCAAACCAGAGGGATTGTCAGGATGAGAGTAAATAGCCTTTTTGTTCATTCAGTCACTCACACAAAAATTATGTATTGAATGCCCACTATGAGTCATGTGCTGTGCTAGGCGCTGTTGAAATAATTATGAACAAGATGGACTCAGAACCTTATAAAGCTTGCTGTACAGAAAGACAGCCAGTGATTTAATTTAATTAAAAATTAAATTGAATAGTTAATAATGTAAATATGAATAACAGTTAACTGTACTGTAAATGAAAAATGCAGTGTGTGCCTAGATCCAATAATTTGGGTACCTATTTGGGCATTGTGGAAGAATTGTGATATCAGAACACAGATAAATAATGTTTGATTCCTTATTTGATTTGTTTGTGAAATAAAGGTCATGTGCCATGGTATGGGAATTAGCTAGAAAATCATAAATTGTGGGTTCTGAAGAGACATAGAGGCTATAATATCTATTCCATTTTTGTCTAGTTAGGACATGAGAAGTGTAGGACCCAAAAAATGTAAAATGAGTTACCCAAAGCCTCAGTCAATGAACGGAAAATGTGTGAGTGGACAGAAGGCCAGGCCTCCTTACCTTAAGGTGAGAGATGGGACATGCCTCTCTTCCAGGCAAGTGAAATTGTCATACGGTGAAGGACATCTCCAGAGATTAAGGGTGGGATTGGGTGCAAGGCTTAGGTATAGAGAAATGAGTCAGCTCCGTGGTGGAAGGAGAAGAGAAGAATGAAAGAGAGCAGGAGACCCAGTGGCATGAGAGTCTGTGAATTGTGTCATCCATCACTCCCTCTCAGTCACACAGATGTTTTGCTCTTTCTGACTCTAATCCTGACTCAGTTGCTATAACTGGGATGCAATGAATTAAAAGCATACCACGATTCATGTTCTCAGTTTTGCATGAAAAAAATGAGTAAAAGTCTCTGAGTTGGGCAGTCATCTTGTTGTCCATGCATGACCATCTGAGGCCATAGGATAGAACTTGGTGCTGTGTGAGCTTGTCTCTGTTCTCCTATAACCTTGACCCCTGCATGTGAGTGATGGTGAGGGTAGCTCTGAGGAGTGCCCCAGGTACAACAGGTGTGAAATTCAATGTGAGTACAACATGCTAGAATGACCTTGTTTTGCCCAAAGGTGAGGCCAGATGGAAACCTGACATGATGTGGCTGGAAGACGGGGTGGACAAGTAGAAGATGGAATGAAAAAACTTGCTTTGTTGTCAGCTCCTCAACTGTATTCTGATCTTAACTCAGAGAACTAGATTGTATTACTGAGCTCTTAAAATTTCTGTTGAAAAGGTGCAGCTGAAGAATAAGACTTCCTAGGTTTATTTAAAATAATAAGTTAAATGTTTCAGAGGCTCTGCTATTCAATATTTATTTATAACTACTGTTTTCATTTGCTTTAAGCTTTGAAAAGACCCTTTGGAATTGGTAATATTATTTATACTTTATAGACTAGTCTCAGAGATGCTACATGAGTTACCCAGAGCGACTGGTTATTAGATGTATGGAATTTCCCCACTACTTCACATTAAAGAAAAGCTGTAAGAATAGGAGGTGGTTAAAGGTAAAGAGAAATCAATCCAGAAGACTTCTGAAAATGAATGATAGCTAAGGTTTTAAGTTTATCTAATTAAAGGTAGGGCCGATGGATTAAAATTAAGAGCACACACTGTGATTAAATTTTGAAAGAAACAAACTGAGATTTTAAAATGTATGAAGGGCTTATGGGAATGAAAGACTAGAAAGAAAATATGAGGCAAGAACAAAGAATGGAGATAAAACAAAGCCATGAGATGTGTGCCTGGTTTGTTCGGGCTTTAAAACTGTCTAAGTTTACCAACTTTCTAAGCTTACCCTTTCAAGAGGGATGAAAGAATGGATGCTGTTTCAGTTAGTTTGTTTGCTTTCTCCTATCATGTATCTGTGTGGGCAAATGTGTGTGCATGTACATGCATACACACACACACACACATACACACACACATACACATACACATAAAGAGGCAGCTGAGAGAAGTCAGTGGGTGGTGGAGAGAGATGGGGAAGAATCAGTGCATCAGGGGGCCTAAATCCATGTGATGATCAAGTTCATAGCAATTTCCCCAGGAGACTGTATCATATTCCAGTGAACGGGAGTACAGCAGAAGGTTGCTATGGCAACAAAAGGCCTGAAATATTGACTCTGACTAGCAACAGGCCAGTGAAACAGCCTAACTAGGATTTATGGCACATTATAGTGTGAAAAGCAGGAGAAAATTACTGTAAAGGCAGGAATTATAGCACAACAGAACATATAAACTCCCAAATCCATCTTCCTAATTAAAACAGCATACTCAGGGGGAGAGCGCATAGTGAGGCTGTTAGCATAAATGGGGATGTGCCATCAGTGCTTCGTTATAAAGTTTATTGTTCTTAAGAGTAACTGTGTATGTATTTGGAGAAGGAGAGGGAGGGGAAGATAGCCAGGGGAAGGATAGAAGCAAGAATGCTGCTCAGTTTAATCTCATGAGATTTCTTTAGATACTAGTCTCCGATCACACAGGAGATTTTAAGAAGATAATCAGATCCCTCTGCATGTAAATAAGTAATCACTTTCAGGCATGAAGGCGAGGAAACTGATGCTGCACTGAGTCCCATTGGAATGCACCAGGAAGGGAGAAGAGAATTTAATCAATGAGGTTTACTATTGAGTAAAAAAAGATCTAGGATTTCCTGACCCAAAAACAACAACTCAAATATCTTAATATCTATGATAGAGTTAATTAAAGTAATTTAAGGGCATTCAATTGGTTTCCTAAGAACATTACATATTCTAAATTTCTGACTGAAAGAAAATAAAACAGTATTCCATATGTATACAAGGTATGTCCAATTGGCCAAATGTTTCTATTTATTGTAGATAGAAAGAAATCTAGGCAGATTCTACTTTGGTAAGTGGCGGTGTTAAAGATGCAGAGAAATGAAGCCAAGACCCAAATTCATAATTCAGTAGGCAAGTGGCTATTAATGCACCACAATTTTTAAATAGTCAAGGAAAATTCTTGATGCAAATTTAGATGCAACTTTGTGTAAAATATGATGCAAAACAGATCTCAGAGAAGTGTGAAGGGCCCATTCTTGGGTGTTATTCAACAGATGACGCTCAAAAATCATTGCCCTTACTAAGGATCACAGGGGATCTAGATACAAATTCAGGACAACAAAGAAAAATAAGAATTAATGAGATGTTGCCCAGACCTAAAGAGTACCAAGCAAAGGAATTCTAAGAAACTGCAAACTGGTGGACATTGGCCAAATTTGAATCCACAGAAGTGTTCTGTTCGACCAGAATTTTTATTTACTTTTTATTTTAGTGAGCATCTTAAGACCCATAGAGGGGAGAACTCCCTACTGCAGTGGTTCTCAACCTTCCTAATGCCGTGACCCTTTAATATAGTTCCTCATGTTGTGGTGACCCCTAACCATAAAATTATTTTCGTTGCTACTTCATAACTGTAATTTTGCTACTGTAAACAATATGTAATTATATATGTGTTTTCCGATGGTCTTAGGCGACCCCTGTGAAAGGGTCGTTCGAACCCCAAAGGGGTCTCGACCCACAGGTTGAGAACCGCTGCCCTAGTGTGTCCTGTCTCATCCTTTCTTTCAGACCTTATTTATCAGCCTTCCCCTAAGCATTGCTGTTTGCAATGCCTAAAAGTATTCCTCACAATTCTCACTTTATGAATAATCCTTTGCCTACTTGTAATTCTTATTGAAAGCTCTTAATCTCTCAGATTCTTGAGCAGAACCTTCGTTTTGAATCTGGAGGCCAGTCAGGGAAAGTAAAAAAACAACAACATGATTCTATAGAAATTAATTGTTCATCATTTATTTAATCAGCCATTGAATAAGTATTTATTGAATACCTTCTAAATTTTAGGTCATCCTGGGAATAAACCCATGAACATATTCCATGAAGTCCTTGCCCATTGGGGGAAGGCAGCCATGAAAAAGGCACAAATAATTACTTCTTAAATATATTAAATATGCAAAAGAAAGTACAGAATATTTTGAAAATTATAATTCTCATTTAATCCCATCTATATTTTCCTATAACCATAGTTGCTAAAGTAGCCTTACCTGACACTCTTTTAGGTTTATGAGATTATAGAATCCCATATTCCCATAACTTATGCCAGTGTTATACCCAAGATCATAACAGTCACTGTTTCTTTCTTTTTTTTTTTTAATAAAAGCCTGAGGGATTTGTGAAGATTTCTAAATAAATGTTCATACCTGTGTATTTCATTTCTTCATCCTAAAGTTGCAGTTTAGGAAAGAATTATTATTGAGGATTCTTAGAAGTTGTGATAGGTAACAGATTTTTCTGTAACAAAGTGAAGTCAGGTAGTGAATATGGTTAATCTATATATGATTAAAGCTTTATTTATGCTTTATTAATAAGTATTTGCTATTGATAACAGCTCCCCAAAGCAAGATTCAGTATTATTGCTACAGCACATGGGACTTTTGCTGTAAATTAATAATGCTGCGATATTTTGTTTAATGAAGGTGGGAATGATTGCTTTATTTTAACAAAGGGACCTTGATGTTCCCCCAGAGTTTGAGCCTTGAATGCAGACGATCAGGGATGCTACATCACAGCTGTCTCCTTGTTGATAATGACTCTCTGTGGGATTTCATCATTTCTGCCTGCAATCCATCGTTTCCTCTCAGGAGGCACTGAGCAAATTTATAGGGAGAGTCTTCAATCCCGGCACAATAGAGGGTATTTACATTTTTGGGGAGTGTGTGTC
The DNA here is from genome assembly GCF_000147115.1 of Myotis lucifugus. Lineage (NCBI taxonomy): Eukaryota > Metazoa > Chordata > Mammalia > Chiroptera > Vespertilionidae > Myotis > Myotis lucifugus. The sequence goes on from NW_005871082.1 coordinate 2,306,037, forward strand.
CCTACATTTGGTTATTTGACTTTTTCTCTCCCATTGTTCACACCTCCTTTACTTTCATGTCAGTGTCTTTCTTCTAATAGAATGACTGCTCAGTATTAGGTATTAATAGATATTATTATCACATGAAATTAATACAGGCCTTAAGCCTCTCCCCTTTTAAAAATTGCCCTTCATTGTGCTACCTATGCCTAAGTATAGTAACAATGGCAACAATAAAGAATTCTTATTAAGAAATAAAAATAGCCAGCCAGTGTTACTCAGTGGTAGAGTATTGACATATGAACCAGAAGGCCATGGTTTTATTCTCTGTCAAGGCACAGGCCTGGGTTGCAGGCTCAATCCCCAGTAGGGGGTGTGCAGGAGGCAGACCATACATGATTCTCTCTCATCATTGATATTTCTATCTCTCTCTCTGCCTCATTTTCTCTCTCTGAAATCAATAAAAGCACATATATTTAAATAGAAGCACAGAACTAACTGGGAGTTCAAATCCTGGTGTTGCCACTTTCTAGCTGTGCCTTGGTCAGGTAATTCACCTGCTCTTTGCCCCCGGTTGGCGGAAATGTATGTACCTCACTCAGAATAGTGTCCCACCCTTAGTGAGTAGAATGTTGCGTATTAGTTATTACAACTGCAGGTGTACATAATTTTATCCACACACTCCTACCATGGGTTAGAGGGAAATCATATTCAGAGAGTGTATCGTGCTTTACAGGAACCAGAAATAGAATTCAGGATTTGCAGCTGGTAACCTGAAATTAAGCCAGGCCTCAGGCACCTTTGGTGAATTGAGCATATGTCACAGTACCAAAAGCTGTCTTTTTATCAAAAGGAAATCCAATTGGGGAGCTCTTGTATCCAGAACTATGATATTATGTGCCCCATGAGGAAGATGTGTCCAGCACAGGAGTGTCCACCAACATGAATTGCACTGAACATTGTTTCTCTTTGGATGTGACCATGTGACCCAGTTTCAAAGGAGTAGTGCTAATATCTCCCTTGTTCCTCACTAGCAAACTCGACCGATGTTAGAGTAATAGCCTTGATTCCATCCCTTTGGATGCTTCAGAGTGTAACCTAAATTTTCTAGGGCATGGCTAAACTAAACAAGTTCTTACATAACTTAAAGGATAACAACGCTATGGTTAGTTTTGATAATAACATGATTCAATGATTTCTAACTGCTTGTAATTTATTTGCTGTCCTCACTGATCTGTGAATTTATGCTTTAAAGTTTCTGATTATTATCCTGTACTTGTTCAGATCTAACCTAAAGAATCTGCAATTACCCAATTAGGTAGTTTTTTAAAAGAACTTTTCCTAGTGTGTTCATCTGAGGTAGGTGAAAATGTTTGCATTAAAGTTGCTCTAAATACAGAGAAACTATTTTAGTCTTTCTCACCCCATCCCTCTTGCTTCCTCTGACATCTTCCTCCATATCCCCAGCCTCCAATTTTCTTTCCACTTCCCTTCCTCTCAAGAGCATAACTTCCTTCCTTCTCTGATTGGTCAGTGCTTCCTAACACCTGCTCCTTCCCCACTTCCTTTGTCACTAGAGCATGATACCTCTAGTGACATGAATGGGGTTCCTCCTGTCTGGGTCCAGGGTGTGGGTGAACCAGATTCGGGGCTGTCAGGGGCCCAGCAGCAAGCTGATTCTGAGGGAATCGGGCTCCCTCCTCTCTCCTGTCTGGGTCTGAGGTGTGGATGAACCAGATTTGGGGCTGTCAGGGCCCCAGCAGCAAAGTCTGGGCCAGTGCATGTCATAGCTACCATCCAGTCATCCAGTTGTTCCGGTCATTCGGTCATAAAGGTCACTTAGGCTTATGTAGATATAGATTTTTATATCTATACCGAACAGACAACCAAGCAGGCTGTGTGGGGCAACCCGGCCGGCAGGGGGGTTAGTGAGGGGCGACCAAATGACCAAGCAGCAGGCTGCATGGGGCGACCAGGCTGGCAGGGGGGCGGGGCATTGGGAGCAACCAGGATGGCAGGGCAGGGGGCAATTGGGGGCGATCAGGCCTGAAGGCGGAGGCAGTTAGGGGTGATCAGGCCAGCAGGTGGGAAGTTAGGGGCATTCAGGCAGGCAGGCAGGTGAGTGGTTAGGGGCAAGGGGTCCTGGATTGGAGAGGGTGCTGGCTGGGCTCAGGGCACCCTCCCCATGCATGAATTTCATGCACTGGGCCTCTAATATCCTTTTCCTGGGACTTCTGGTCTTTTTTATTAGCTACACTCATGATGAAAACCTCATTGGATTCTATATGTGTCTATGCCTCAGAACATCATCATTACATTAAAATAAATCCACATGTTCCCCCTTTTATTAAATAGCACCCCTACTCCTCCATTAGTTTAATTATCAGAAATTGCTTGTCTCCAGATAGCAAATTCTGAAGAGCTTTCCAAACAAGTAATTAGATGATATTATTATAGGATATCTTCTCATCTGAATCTGAGTAGGAGTATAGACTGCTAACACCTTCAACTGAGTAAACTGTTTGCAATCTTCTCAAAGTTAATTAATATGTAAATACTTGCTAAGCAAAGGTAACACATTTTTCAATTAATATATTAACAAGAGCCTCCTAAGTATATGCTATACTAGATGCTGGAGATACACATTTGAATAAGATATGGCCCCGGGCCTTAAATATCTCATGTTCTTTTTAGGAGCAACAGATAAACAGATTGTTCTGAGTACACTGTGATGTATGTGTAAAAGGTATGTATAGGTTTCTATGTTAACATCAAAGAGCATGTTATTAATTATGTGTATTACATGTAAGAGTTCCAAAGTGAAACCCAAACTATCCCCTGTCCCCAAGGCCAGGTTATATATCACCACTGAAGCTTGACTGCTGTGTTACAGCCTACTCCTCCTTCCCCAAGGATGGATATGTGTCTGTATAAAGGTACAGCAAGTTTTGGTCCAATTGGATTAAAAAAAAACAAAAAATCTATTCCCAACTTCCCCTTCACATATAATTTATAAGGAAAGAAATGTCAGTGGGTTGTAAAGATGAATTACAAGGCCCCTTTGGGACTTATGGGGGTTATTATGCAAGAACTTGGGGTTTCTGATCTTGGACTCACATCATGAGAGTAGACCCTGTCATGAGATGTGGTTCTCAAGCAAATGCACCCTATTACCTGATAGTGCCTTATCTTGCTGGTCCTCCCTGCTTCTTCCAAAATCCATAAAATATTTAAAGAAGGAATAGGTTGATGATGAAATATCATTCTCAAGAGCTGTCTTTTTATTTCTTCTGCTAGATGGTCTTGCCCATTTCTGTCTCAATCATTATCTATAGTTTTAGGGGATGCCACACAGATTTTTCAAACCAACAATTGAAATACACAATCTAACAAAGAATTTTCTTGTGTCTTCAAGGGGGGTATTTGAGACACCCTTGGGTAATGGTTGATAAACTCACTGTTTTGTAAATAAATTTGTTTTGGAATAAGGCCATGTACACTCATTTACATATTGTCAATGAACTATAGTTGAGTAATTGCCAAGGCACCTTATGGCCTGCAAAGCCTAAGATACTACTAATATGACTTTTATAGGAAAAGTTTGCTGTCTCCTCTTTTGAGGGTGGTATGCATGATTTATTGAAATAAATAGGAAAAAAAGAGAACATATTTGAAATAGCCTGTGCTACAAAATCCAGATTTTATATTCACCATTCTGTGGAGTGGGGAGCATTGGTCCTGCTTGTTTCTTTTCTTGGTCATGCTGTCCTTGGAGGCTAGAGGATTGATGTTTGAGTAAGAAATGTAGAATAAAACCATATGTTAGGTAGTGTCATAGATGGCTCAGCAGGTCAGTTGCCTACAGCTTGATGACTAAATCATCATAGAATCATTATGCCATCTGGGCTCTGATACTGTTCACCTTAAATTTTTCCTTCATGAAGACTCTTCTTTTACCTACAATTTTTTAAAGTTGGACCTATGTCAAAGAAGATAATTTTTGTTTGTTTCCATTTATTTGTTGTTTGTTTGTTTTTTATAATCCCAGATGTGAGATACACTTAAGAAATTAAATTCTGAATCTTAATATAAAAGTCAAACTTTCCTTTCTCCCTAGTAAAGAAATTAAGCAAATCTTCAGCAATGAATACTTTGAGATTAGTTTCTTATGCAATCATGAGTGTCTGTACATACACTTGTGTGTCACATGTATACTTTCATGTAGCCATGATCACACTCAAGATACATAACTTTGAACTTATGTTTTACTTGGCTTGTCCAATATTTATCTGCTTTGAAGTGGCCACCACTTTATTTCTTAAAATTTTGCTCCTTAAAACATGACCTGGATCATGTGAGAACTTGTTAGAAATGCAGAACCAGAGGTCTCATCCCAGGCATTCTGACTCAGAATCTGCATTGAGCAGATCTGGTGATTCATGTGCATGTTAAAATTTTGAGAACACTGTTCTAGGAAATGTCTTTATTTCTTCATCCATTAGCTTAATATGATTAATCGGGTATAGTGACAAGCTTATCAGAATCACTATGAAGTTTAGGGGAAAAAAAGTATTCCTGGGCTTTAGACTTCAAGATTAAATCTGAAGTAATTTTTAAGTATCTGTATTTAAAAAAATAATTCCAGAAGTCAATCTGTTGTATACAAAATATAAGAAGGTGTTATTTGCAAGAGTTTTCAGCCAACATAGATTATCAATGTGGTTGATCAACTTTTCACCGTCCTGTCCATTCTTATGGATGTTTGTCCCAAATGTGAGTAAAGCCAGGACCATTTTTAAGGGCAAATAGTCTCATGCACCTTCACAATTGACTCAAAATAGTTACTATAATGTTTACTAAATGTGTACAATGTGTACATTCAGAAAAATAAGTACAGGCTCTGTAGGTTCTCATATGGCCAGAAAATCATTGCAAATTTACAAATTATATGCAAATAATTTAATAAAACTAAGAACATCAATTAATGTGGCAGATGACATTTTCCTGAGAATAAACCTTTGTTTGCAATATGAATAAATGATAGCCATGGTATAGATTCTTTGGAATTTGGCATATCTACTACTCAGAATGCCATTTGGTCTTCTCTTCACACTAATACATTCAACATTATGTTTATATTCAGCCTCCTTCTTTTAATTGATTCCATCAATTGTTCCTACTGTCTGTGTGATTTCAGGCATAACCTCAGAGAATGACATTATGTGAAAGTCCTTGGTAGGTAATTGTGTGACAGTCTTGTTGGAATGATTCCCCAGAATGTCCTTAATCATTTTAAAGAAGAAACCACAAATTAGAAAAAATATCCAAGACAACTTTGGACACCTCAGCATATTTCCTCAATATTGCACACTCGGTATGCAATGGAAGTCAGTAGACTGAGGAATTTACAAACATGGCCTTGGAATGAGAAAGACCTAGGATCTCTTTTTAGCAGTTCCATTTACTAGATACATTCCTTAGGGTGAGTTTTTTTTTTAGCTTCTCTGTGTCTTGGTTTCCTTATGTATATAATGGGATGTGATTACTACCTACTTCATAAGGCAAGGAATAGGGAGGATATACAAGGAAAGTCCTTAGCCCAGTCTTAGCACATCACAAGCAATCACTTAATTATTATAGTAATGTTATTTTTATTACATATTTGGATATTATGTTTTTTTACAGAGAGGAAGGGAGAGAGATAGAGAGTTAGAAACATCGATGAGAGAGAAACATCGACCAGCTGCCTCCTGACCTCTTGTTCTAATAACCAAATTGTAGCAGAGGTGAAAAGTTCAATTGAAATGCTGGAGTATTTGGTATCTAACTCAAAGCACCATTGGTGCTCATCTTTCTAGTGTTCTTGCTGTAGCTGCCTCCCGAACTACTGCTGTTCACATGCTGTTCACATAGCTTCTAGGTGCTGCTTCACAACTTCATTCACTTTCCAGTGCAGCCAATCTAGTGAGAGAGTCCCTTGTGACAGTGATGGTCTGGGGCTGGACATGACTAAGATAATGTGGCTTTCATTAATTGCCCCCTGTACTTTTAACTTTTGCTAATGAGGCCTGTAATAAATGTATTAAAGGTGAAAAAGATAGCTCAAAACATAGAGAAGTACAGTATTTTGTTTTATGATCAGCATCTTACTATTTTTATGCACGCAGAATTGAAAAATGGAATCCCCACACTTAAAAATGCACTGAGATGCATTTCTCTGAGATTGTGTCAGGCAGGGCTTTTGATTTAGAAGCCCTTTTATTTTCTTATTTCTAGCTTCTGTATCAATAGAGACTTCATTCATAGAAATAGATTCATGGTATCCATTAGAGGCATAGAGAATAAATGCAGAAGAAAGTAAGAGAGAGAAAGAGACAGAGGAAAGAAGGGAGGAAGGGAAGTAGGGGGAGACCAAACAAAACAGGCTTATAACTATTTTACTAAAAAAAAAGACAGAAAAAAGACAGCTCATGAGTTAAAAAAAATATTAAAAAACCTAAAAACCTTCATGTGCTTTGCATTTATACACCATTGACATAACCATAAAGCATGAAGGAAATGCAATAATATATTGGGATGCAAGGCCAACATCGTGACTGTTCATAGTCATTAGATAGTCTAGTTCTGTCTTACAGTGGAGGGGTGCTGACCTTAGTGTTTTCACTTTATTATAGGGATATCACTATCTTTTGCATTTTTAAGTGCTATTGATATTTTCAGGTTAGTTATGCAACAGCAGAAACTCATTGAAGGGACTATCTTCTTAGACAAGAAAATAGAGCTAGAACTGACAGTGACATTAGTCTAGTAAAAAGTCGCATCGACCAAATGATATAGGTGATGGAGAAGCATCTATACCAACACATGCCCTTCAGCATAGAGGCCAATGAGAATAAAGGAACACAAACCAGCTCTCCTAAGAATAACAATCAGAAGCCTGTGTTCTTAAGACAATAGGTCAGCAGCCATCACAAACATGCCGTGGTAGAAGTAGATGCCAATGGCCAAGTGAGCTCAAGACTGAACTGTAAGTCATTGTAAAGGCAATATATAAAGTAAGAGGGTAAACAATGTGTGACAAAAAAACTGAGGCACACAGAAAAACAAGACCTCGGATCTGCCATACAGAGATCAGTTACTGAAGACTCATCTCTGTCCTATTCACACAGCTTTCTGGGTGATGTTAACTATGGACAAAAGGAAGCTGAAAACATGGAATAATTCAGAATGTTGTCACCACCAGGGTTGATAGGGCAGAGATATGATATCTCTACCTTTATAGAATGTGGGATAGAGTGGCAGTGTGCAAAGTGCCAGACATTTAGAAATCTTTATTAATATCTTGGAAGAAAGTCTTCAGTTGCTTGTTTTTATTCTTTGTATCTCTCCATTTATAATTCTCTTTAAGGTCTATGGTCAAGGTAAAGAGCTAGTGCAATATTCAAATAGTAAGTGACAGATTTAAGGTTCAAAGACATCTCAACAGGAAGGAAGAATGATCCTAAAATAAGATAGATGAATTGTAATAGGGCTATGTAAATCCCTGAACTTAGATTTTTAAAAAAAGTTACTACCCTAATTCTGGATAGAACTCATTTAAATAGGTGTTGATATGGTAAATCCTAGAAATTAAAAAAAATAAAGTTGCATATGCACAAATCCTGTGTGCCTTCTGCTGCCACATTTTAAGAAAACATTGACTAAAAGGCATGTCCAGTGAGGCACAGTGTGCTGGCTATTGAATCCTAACTCTATCACTATTAGTCCTTGACAAGTCAGTTACCTCATGTATATATGAATATGAAAGCCCCTCTCTTGGTTTGAGCTAAGAATTACATTACATAATGCAACTAAAGGGTTTAGCACAGTGTTGGGCTTATAACTGGTGCTATTATTATTCTCAGGAAAGAATGATGAATGGTAGGAGCCACAAGATGAAGAGTTGAAGAAATGTTCTACCTGTATAAGAGGAGCTTAAGGAGGGGTCTGACAACTGTTATCAACTATTTGAATGACTGTTATGTAGAAAAGAGATTCTGGTTAAGCAGCCTAAGTCTAGAAGATGGAACCATGACCCATGGGTAGAAGTTATAGGAAGATTTACTTGGCTCCATAACAGAAATAATATTCCATTCATAGTGTCCTAATCATCAGAATAAACTTCTTTAGGAGGTACTGAGCTTGCTATCTTGGAGGAAGTAGTAGTAATAGTACTACTATAATTAGTATTAGTAGTAATAGTAGCAGCAAATAAAAATAGCTGTTTGGGTGGTCCAGTTACTGCTCTAAGAATATGCATTCTTATTTGATCTTCATAATACCTATGTGAAGCAGGCACAGTTATTATCATTACCATTATACAGATGAGAAAATTGGAGCACAGAAATTCAGTAAATGTCCACGAACATATCATTTAGAAATGGCAGAGCTGCAATTAGAGAGTCCAATCTTCTTGGCTCTTGCATCCATTCTCTTCACTGCTCCAGGAAGTGCCTGTCAAATACATGGGGAAACATTGAGTAACTGCCCATCATGAAGGTTAGAAATGGGGTTCCTGCACTGGATTAGGGATTTGATTGGATGATCTCTACAGTTCTTCCTCTTAAATGTCTATAATTTTATAAGACCAAAAGGCAAGCAAAATAAATAAATAAATAAAAAGACACAGTGGCAAAGTTGTTATAAATTGTCATGGGATTTTCTCGACACAAGAAAGCCCAAAGTATTCATGTAGAACTTATGTACTTCCATTTTATACTCAGTTACATAGAATGGACATCTCATTGTCTTGTTCCAGAAAAAATAGAAAGATATACATTTAAATTAGGGATTGGTAGTAGAACTAACATCAGCAAAAAGAGGCTAGTGAATTTCTGTAGGAAAGGAGATACTAACTCATTGAACAAATACTAACTAAGCACCTACTATGTGCTAAGGTCAGAAGATCTATGCCAAAGAAAGTAAGACCTTAACAATCACTGCAGTTTCCACACATCTAGACTTTGGTAGCCTTTAAGCTTTTCCTGAACTTTAGAATGCAATGGCATTTTCTTCAATTCTTTAAGAAAATCATACATTATATTGTTGTGGAAAGGAGGTATTTTAAAAACATTTTCATATGAACTGGGTAATTCCACCTTTAGTTTGGATGCTAAAAGTGTACACTTGAATTCATCTTGGCCCTCTCACTGCCCAGTAAAGACAGCTGTAGGTATTATTGCATTAAACTATTTTAATATACTGAAGAGGGGAGAACTCTGGTGTACAAATTCGGAGTTTTGCTACTGATGTAACTTACAACAGACTTCTATGGATTTCAGTTTTCACATCTATAAAGTGTGGGAGGATGACTAAACTATCTTTGCTTTCTTTAGGCTCGAATGTTTCATATCTCTTATTTTTTATCATTCTGCTTATTTTCAGCATGTAGATGCCAGATGGCAAAATGCCCTGGCAGTGTGTGTAGGACCCAAATTGATTCTGGGAAAATGGGGCACCAGTGACTTCTAAGGTATGAGGAGCTGAAATAAACAGAAGCCTCTAGGTTCCAGTTCTATTCCTGTTGGCTATAAAATGTAGGCATGGCTCAATATAGGAGACATCTCCTAGCTTTTAATATTAGATTTTAATGTTGCCTAACAAAATCCTTTGAGGCTGTTTTTTGCTTAGACCATTTTAACGTTCTGAGGTTAAGGCAGGTGCAGTATGGCACATAAGGCTTAATTGCCCACCCCCATCTTTAATTTCTCTCAATCTTTCAAGGCATTAAGATATAATGTTATCCCTTGGTGTGTTGCTGTGAAGATAGTTTATTATCTGTGTATGTTTAGATGAATTGCATGAATGAGTAGACAGTCATTGTATTCAGTAAAATTTCTGGAACAGACCTGTATCAATAACAAGTTTAATGGGCATGCTTTGTCACCAGACTTTACTATATAGATCTCACATCTCTTTCTCTGTTGGTCTTGGATGCTATCACTTCAAAGTGAAATATACAGTAAGGTTACAGGTTTCATAGTTTTTAATAGTGCCACTTCATCTGCTGTTCTTGAGTTGACTAGTGAGCAGCATTGTTATGCTCATTACCTTGACTTGCTTTTAGTTTCATTTGCCTTCTTCATGAATCTTCCTTTAGCAATGAGAAGACTAAAGACAACTTAAAGGGTCCTGAGGGAGATTCTCCACTCATGTCAATGCTATAGAACTAAATACGGCAGTGGTCTATGATGGGAATAGATTAAGGAAGTCTTAGGGTAGATTTTGGTTCTAAAAATCAAACTTGAAGAAATGAAAAAGCTATCCAGAGAAAGAAAACCAAAGGGATGAGTTTATCAATTGAGTATGAAGTTTGTTATGGATTAAATGTTCATGTACCCTCAAAACTCACATATTGCAACTTACCCCCAAGGTGATTGTATGTGTTAGGAGGTAGGGCTTTTAAGAGGTGATTAGGTCATGAGGTTGGAGCCCTCATGCATGGGAATAGTGCCTTTTTATAGGATGCCCCAGAGAGCTCTTTCCTGCCTTCTGCCATCTGAGGAAACAGCTAGAAGATGGCTGTTTGTGAACCAGAAAGACAGTTCTCACCAGAAACCAAACCTGCTTGTGTCTTAATCTTGGACTTCTGAGCCCTCCAGAACTCTAAGAAATAAGTATTTGTTGCTTAAGCCATCTAGTCTATGGTATTTTTATTATAGCAGCTCAAATGAGCTAAGACAGAGTTATAATACTTACGTTATACATTCTTAATATTAATGATTATTTTAGCCTTTCTTTTAAAGCAGATTGGCATGGAGAAAGGCTTTCACATGAGTTCCTTCTGTCAGCTAATTAGAACTCTGAATGAACACTTAAGATGTCTTGGCTTTCCTAAATACTCATGTTTCAAATTCTTCATTATCACCAAGGGTAAAATGGCTATAGTAAATTCTCATACATCAATAATTACCCTAAATGTAAATGGACTGAATTCATCCATAAATTGGCACAGACTAGCAGATTGGATCAGAAAAACAAAATTCAACTATATGCTGCCTTCAGGAGACACATCTCTATTGCAAAGACAAAGATACATTCAAAGTGAAAGGGTGGAAAATGATTCTCTAAGCAAATAGCTTCCACAGAAAAGCAGGTGTAGCTATACTTATATCTAATAAATATAGATTTCAAGATAGTAGGGGGCCTTAATACTCCATTATCAGCTGTAGATAGATCATCCAAAAAAATCAATAAGGAAATATTAGCCTTAAATGACACATTAGACCAAATAGATATAATTGACATTTACAGAGCCTTTCATCCCAGAACATCAAATTATACATTCTTCTCCAGTGCATATGGAACAGTCTCACAAAACTAGTCTTAAGAAATTTAAGATTGAAATCATACCAAGCATATTCTATGACCACAATACTAGCAAATTAAATACAATAATATATTAAAAATATTATACATCACAATGAAATGGAGTTCATTCCAGGGCACAAGGGTGGTTCAACGCAAATTGATCAATGTAATCCACCACATTAACAAAAGGCTAAAAATCATATGATCTGACCAATAGATGCAGAAGAAGCATTTGATAAGATATAATATCCATGTATGATTAAAACATTTAATAAAATAGAAATAGAAGGAAAGTACCTCAAGATAATAAAGGCCATATATGACAAACCCTCAGCTAATATACTCAACTAGAGGCCTGATGCACAAAATTAGTGCACTGGGGGGGGGGGGGTGTGGTTCAGCCCAGCCTGTGCCCTCTCACAATTTGGGACCCCTTGGGGGATGTTGGGTCTAAACTCGCAGTTGGACATCCCTCTTGCAATCTGGGATGCTGCATGCACCAGTGATCATACTTTTTATACAGGTGAAAGGCATCTTGCTGTTATATGGGCAGCTACATTTTTTTGCCCTGATTATAAAAAGTAGTACATAACATGATCCTTCTGAGGCAGCAGTACTATTTTCCCCATCTTATGGGTGGAAAAACTGAAACAGAGAGAAGTTAAGTAATTAGCTTTGTCACACAGTTATAAGTGTCAGAATCAGGGCTGACCACAAAATGTGCAAGCCAGAGTCCATGCATGCCATCGCTGCATCATCCTGTTTTTTTCAGTGTTAGAGTAGCCTTGCCAGGTTTTAATTATTAAATCTAAGAGCCTGTTCCCAATATATAGGGTAGAGTCCCTAGGCCTGGCCGGCGATCAGGGCCATCTGTGGGGCAACCAGAGGGCGGGGCAATTGGGAGGCCCCTGCTGGCACCTGCCTTGGCTGGCATTGTGGCACCTCCCACTGGCTAGCCCCGCCCCCCAATTGCCGCCCGGTTGCCTTCCTCTCGCAGGAGCTGCCCCCGGTTGAGCGTCTGTCCCCTGGTTGTCAGTGCGCATCATAGCAACCGGTTGTTCTGCTGGTCGTTCTGCCATTCAGTCGATTTTCATATTAGGGTTTTATTATATAGGACTAGAGGCCCAGTACACAATATTCATGCACTGGAGGGGAGTCCCTCAGCCCGGCCTGCACCCTCTCGCAGTCCAGGACCCTTTGAGGGATGTCTGACTGCTGGCTTGAGAAGGCCTAAGCCAGCAGTCGGACATCCCCTGAGGGGTCCTTAGCACTGCCATAGAGGTGGGAGAGACTCCCTCCACTGCCGCTGTGCTCACCAGCCGTGAGTCCAGCTTCCGGTTGAGTGGTGCTCCCCTGTGGAAGCACACTGACAACCAGGGGGCAGCTCCTGTGCTGAGCTCTGCCCCCTAATGGTCAGTGCGTGTCATAGTGACTGGTCATTCCACTATTTGGTCAATTTGCATATTAGCCTTTTATTATATAGAATGGTGAAAACCTGAGAGCTTTTCCTCTAAAATCAGGAACAAGATAAGGGGTTCCAGTCTCACCACTCTTGTTCTACATAGTGCTGGAAGTCCTAGCCAGAGCAATCAGTCAAGACAAAGAAATAAAAGGCATCCAAACTGGGAATGTAGAGCAAAAGGGAACATTCTTTCACTGCCGGTGGGGATCTAAACTGGTATAATCACTATGGAAAGTGGTACGGCAGTTCCTCAAAAAATTAAGAATAGAGTTCCCATATGACCCAGCAATACCTCTTGTGGGTATTACCTGAAAAGTTTGGAAACATTTATTTGCAAAGATATATGCACCCCTATTGATCATTGCACATTATTCATGGTGGCCAAGACATGGAAATAACTGAAGTGTCCCTCCATAGATGATTGGATAAAGATGATGTGGTACATATATACAATGAAATACACAGCCATAAGAAAAGATGAAATATTGCCATTTGTGACAACATGGATAAACCTTAAGAATAAGTCAGTCAAAAAAAAGCTAAGAATCAAATAATTTCACTCATATGTCAGATATAAAATGAAACTCATATACGTAGACAACTCTATGGTGATTATCAGAAGGAAAGTAGCAAAGGGTTAAGGGGGGGCAAATATATGGTGAAGGAAGATTATTTGACTTTGGGAGTGGTGGGCACAGTGCAATATACTGATTATGTATCATGGAGATGTATACTTGAAACCTATATAATCTTATTAACCAATTCCACCCCAAAAAACTTAATTTAAAATAAAATTTAAATATAAAATTAAAAAATAAATACTCATTAAAACAAATATTAATTCCTCTAAGTTGGGGCTAAAAGGCTATGGGTAAGCTGGATACAGCTTTAAGACTCTTCCTAATTTGTATCATAACAGGTGTGAGAATTAGAAAAAGAAGAATGGGAAGTAGAAGAATGTATACAAACAATAATAATGATAGATAACATTTACTAAGCATCTACTACATGTCAGTAACTGTGGTAGGCAAGCTTAGCATTTCACATATATTAAGTCATTCAAAACTCTTATTAACTGTCTGAATTACATCCTATTATATTATCCCTCAAATATATTTATATAACTTGCATTAGGTCCAAAACTATTCAAAGGGAAATTGGGAATCAAACCTAGGTTTCTCTAATTCCTGAGCTAAAATTTTAATTGTTAAGTTGTTCCCACATTCTCAGAGTCTTATTGGAGGTAACACTCCTGAATTCAGGATTTACATGATTTCAGCAGCATCTTTCTCTACAAATGGGTATATCAAAATAAAAGTTCTCTCTGATATTTTTGGGATTTCTTAGGTGATAGTTTGCTTTTGGAAAGAGAAATGTAGGCAATTGACAGAAGTGGAGTACCCAGCTTTAGATTATTTTTCTTTTTTTCTTGATTAGCATAATCATGTGAATAATTAAGCTTCAAGAGCTGAAAGATTGATTGCCAGCAAGTGACTGACTTGTTTATTTATAAGGACATGGCATACATCCCTGAGACCATCTGGATCATGCCTCTGTTCATTTTACAGATCAGAATACCAAGGCTCTAAGATAGAAACGTGCTTTGGATGGGGTCACACAGCAAGTTAGAAATGACAATGACACTAGCTCCCAGGCCTCTCGTCCAAGTCTAGAGCTCTTCCATCATTCCCAGGCTGCGTGTGTCTTTGCAGTCATGTGTACGCTTTGCAGAGGAGGAATGAAATGATGACATAGGAATGAGAGGACGAGGGGGCAGGGGAAGGCAAGAGAAGAATAGACTCACATAGGAAGGTTAGATCAAGAGCAGGCATTGAGCGGTGGTGGGTATTGAATACCAGGGCTTTCCACTTTGGGAACAAATCCCTACCTGGCAGGGGAGGCAGGAATAACCAGAGAGAGGCTATGTCTGTAATATATTTATCCCTGCTCCCATTCCATCACTAATATGACCACAGCGATTACATCGGATGTAGTTGACAGTAGTGATGACAACCTCCCTGTGACATCTGCCCAGCCATATGGCACCAGCGTCCCTATCTCTAGCCACCTTCTCGCTCACGATCTGGTTTTCCCTCCACCAGTCAGCAATGCTGGATGTCAACATTTGGCTCAGGAGACTCTGTAGTGGACTTCACTCACACAGAGGCATTTTCTTGACATTTTGACATTTGCTCAGAGAAAGGCAAAAGTTTGGCCAAGGGCCTACGCATCAGGCCCATCAGAATCAAACTATATTTTCTGAGCAGCTATCGAAAGAGTGTGCCTGTGATCATTATTGTTTGCCAAAGCTCTATTGATCTTGGCTTTGGGAAATTCAGAGTCTGTTTACTGCCACCTGTAAAAATGAATGTTCACTTAAAAAAACCTGTAGGTTAACATGGTGTGTTTCTTTAATTGAACAGAAGGGCTATGTGTTTTCCAAATGTCATTGTTAATAATTTTCAAAGGAATCTGAGTGCCCAGTGTGTTGGGGGTTAGGGTTGGTAGTTGGGGGTGAGGGTACAGGTTTTGCCATGGTTTGAAGTTGCTAGAGGCAAGTGTTAAAAGACAAAAGTATAGATAAGATATTGAAATAAGTTCCTACCCTGAGTTGTGCTATAAAAGAATACTTACTCTATATTAGTGTTGTTTTTTAAACTTGACAGCTGATAGCAAGAATTTTCCCCTGGATGTTTTGTTCTTTTGCCTGCCTCTGATTTTGTTTGTTCTTTTGGATTTCCCCAAAAATGTTTTAAGGTGACACTGAGCATTTTAGTTTGAGTTTTGAAGTTTGGAGTTTTCTACTATTGTTTGATCATTTTTCCTCCTTGCATAAAAGATTTGACAGAATGGCAAGAATTAGAAGTAATGTTAGAGAGAGGCAGACACTGGCAATCCCTTGGACCTGCTTTTTAAGAGATGTGTTTCAACTGGCTGGAGGGAAGATGCAAACCTTTTTGACCAAAGCAACTGCAAGAGCTGTAAACATTTTTAGGAAACTGTCTGGACTCCAGGATGCTAGATGAAAGGCAGACACTTCAGCCAGCTGATTGAATATTTCAAATGAAAACATCAGAATAATTCACTGCCCCCGCCACTTTTCCTCAGAAGGTTTGTCCTTTTATGGCTTGAACACAGGCAATTTCAATTTTAAGTTTTAATCTACCCATTCTGTCTCAGTCTTTTTAGCAAGGGGAACCAACACTATGCTTGAAATATTCCTGTATATCAATGGTTATTTTAAAAACAAACAACCTTAGCTGGTTTGGTTCAGTGGATAGAGCATCAGACTGCAGACTGAAGGGTCCCAGGTTCGATTCTGGTCAAGGGCACATGCCCGGGTTGCGGGCTTGATCCCCAGTTTGGGGCATTCAGGAGGCAGCCAATCAATGATTCTCTCTCATCATTGATATTTCTCTCTCTCTCTCTCTCTCTCTCCCTTCCTCCCTGCAATCAATAAAAATATATTTTAAAAAATAAATAAAAACAAACGAACAAAAACTGCTGCAATATCAAAGCAGCCATTCATCTATTCAAGGGCTGATTGAGCCCCTCTGAGGGGCCAGCCACTATTGCTGTGTTCCAGAGCTAGAAAAACAGTAAGGTGAGCCAGGCTAGTGTGGCTAAGTGATTGAGCATCAACCTGTGAACCAGGAGGCCGTGGTTTAATTCAGGTCAGGACATTTGTCTGGGTTGTGGGCTCAATCCCCTGTGAGGGGTGTGCAGTAGGTAGCCAATTGATGATTCTCTCTCATCATTGATGTTTCTACCTCTCTCTTCCTCTCCCTTCCTCTCTGAAATTAATAAAAAAATATCTATATATAAACGCCTAAGTGACCATTAAGACTGGTCGACTGGTTGCTATGACATGCACTGACCACCAGGGGGAAGCTGCCCCCTGGTGGTCAGTGAGCTCCCACAGCCAATCTCCTGTGTCTGGCCAACTTCCGGCGGTCCCTCCCCCTGGCAGGCTGGCCCCAATCGGCCAGATCGGAACTGGGCAAGATGCCCTTGATTGGCCCCCTGATCACCAGCCAGGTCCAGGGACCCCACCCATGCACTAATTCATGCACCAGGCCTCTAGTATTAAAGAAAAGAAAAAAAGTAAGGTGAGTTTATACACCAGGATTCTATGACTGTGTGTGTGTGTCTGTGTGTGTGTGTGTGTGTGTGTGTGTGTGTGTGTGTGTGTCTATTAAATATTTAATAGTTTGGTAAGTATTATGATAGGTGTCCTCTAAAAGCATTCTGGGAGTGGGTGACTCTGATTAGGGAGTGTTGCTTTAACAAATGATAATGGGGTTATATCCTTCCCTGCCCTCTATTCACCTCCACATTTAACCTTGATTAAAGTCTGATTCAAATAATCAGCCCATTTTTTTTGAACATTTAATTCTGCTTTTTCAGGAGCCCAACAGAAAATGTAAAATTGTTAAGCATTTTGGGGAGCACCACTTATGAAACTTTGGGATTTCAGATTTTTCTCTCCTTTAAATATGCACATAAAATCAACTTGGGCTCAAGAGTTAGAAACATTCTCTAAGTGCTACAAATTGTGGAAAATTAGAAGGAAGCAAGACAGAGGATCAGAATCACCAGACGAATTTCCTTAGTGTGAATTCAATACCTGAAAATCTTCTTATTTGTGAAATTGAAACAGACCTATAAAGTCCGGTATTAAAAGAGGTACAGTGAGAATTAACAAGGATGGGGATATGGGGGTGGGCAGACGTGTTCTTGAAGAGAACACTTTGAATGCAGACAATTATCTTTTCTCAATTAATTTTACTTTTTATAGATGGTTAGACGATTAACAAAAACCTTATGAGAAAAGTGGGTTTTTGTGATTTCTAAGAAGATGTTCCTGATATTAAATTAAATTAGAGCTGTGCATTTCCTAGCCCCCACCCATTGCATTCCCTCTTGCAAGTGTCTTTGGTGACATGAAATCACAGAATTTGATATTTTTTCATTCAAAATTAGGCACATAGAGATGAGCTCTTTTGATATATCTAAGATGCCAGATGTCTTTTCTTTTTCTTTTTTTTGTTTTTTTTTGTTTGAGAATTTGATTTGAGATGGTTCAGGTCCAGGAAAATGGGTTTGATCCCTGTGTAGATAAGGTGACCTCCTTTTCCTATGAACAATAGAGCTTCTTTGTCTGCCTCATAGTGTCAGACAAAGAGACAGTAGGCAGCCATGGCTTAAAGTGCTACATTAGGACTGAGATTTTCTCTTTTTCTATTTTTTGGTTTAAATCTTTTGCTCATTGATCTTGGTCAAATTACTTAGCTTGTTTAAGCATTAATTTCCTCATCTATAAAATATGAGAAACAATAGTTCTTCATAGGAACCATGTAAAGATAAAATGGAAATCACCCAGTACAGTGGCTGGCACATAATAAAATTTCATAAATTTGACCTATTATTACTGAACATAATATTTCAATAGGTCTTACCCAAAAAATTCCTGGGCAGAAGGGTAGCCATTATGATGGCCAAGTTACAAGGGCCACAGACTAACACCCTATGCCATTTGCAGATGTGTGGACCTCTCACAGGGCTTCCAGCCATTGATGTCTTCATTGATCAGTGCAAATCCATCACCCCTTCCTGAAGAAACATCCAGAAAGCATTTACCCAATTCATAGTGAAATGGGGTAAATGGGGTAATCTTTGTTGTTGAGATTATTACAGATGTCCCTCTATTTTTCCCCTATTGTCCCCCTCCACCCGGTTCCCACCTAACCCCAGACCTTCACTACCCTATTGTCTGTTTCCATAGGTAATGCATATATGCAAATAAGATCTTTGTTTAATCTTATTAAGTCCCCCACCCTCCTTCCCTCTGAGAATCTTCAGTCTTCTCCATTTCCATGCCTCTGATTCTATTTTATTCACCAGTTTATTTTGTTCATTAGATTTCTTATTGGTTTATTTTGATTTTTAGATTCAAATGTTGGTAGATATGTATTTGTTGCCCTTTTGTTATTCATATTTTTTATCTTTATCTTTTTCTTCTTCTTCCTCTTCTTAAAACACTTTAACATCTATATATATATAAAACCCTAATATGCATATAGACCAAACAGCAAAACAACTGGTCGCTATGACATGCACTGACCACCAGGGGGCGTGTGTGGAGCATGGCGGGTGTTGGCTGCAGCAGGATGGTGCAGCAGGTGAGCAGGGGCGCCAGACCATGGCTGCTGTCATTGGGGCAAGCCTCTGGTGGTTACTGAAAATTCTTTGCTCCTGTGCACCGCAGTCCCTCCTGGTGCTCGCATCTGCTGCCAGAGCTGGCCCCACTCTCACCCGCTGCTGGCACCGGAGCCACCACTTGTACCCGTTGCTGGTGCCCAGTGCCTGCCCCAATTGTTCGGTGCTGTCAGCGGGTGCCAGCAGCAGCTGATGGCCCAGATCAGCCCTCAGAGCTTCTCCACCTCCCCCTGCTCCTGAAGGGTGATCAGGGCTGGCAGCTGCCTCTTGCATCCACTGACGGTGCTGGAGCCACCACTACACATGCTGCTGGCACCCAGTGCCTGCCCCAATTGTTCTGCGCCGTCAGCAGGTGCGAGTGGGGCCAGCGCCGTCAGCGCGTGGGGGCAGCTACTGTGGGAGCGGGGCTGCCAGCAGACAGGGGATCAGGGGCCATGGCAGGAGGGGCTGGGGGTGTGTGGAGGATGGGCCAAGACCCGCCCATGTGCCCACTGCAGCCTCGTGGCCCACAGTTCCTTTCAAGGTTCATGAATTCATGCACTGGGCCCCTAGTTACACATAATACTGGTTTGGTGGTGATGAACTCCTTTTGCTTTTTCTTGTCTGTGAAACTCTTTATCTGACCTTCAATTCTAAATTATAGCTTTGCTGGGTAGAGTAATCTTGGTTGTAAGTCCTTGCTATTCATCACTTTGAATATTTCTTGCCACTCCCTCTTGGCCTGCATAGGTTCTGTTAGAAATCAGCTGACAGTTTTATAGGCATACCTTTATAGGTAACTAACTTCTTTTCTCTTGCTGCCTTTTAAAGATTCTCTCTTTGTCTTTAGCCCTTGGCATTTTAATTATGATGTGTCTTGTTGTGGTCCTCTTTGAGTTCCTCTTGTTTGGAACTTTCTGTGTTTCCTGGACTTGTAAGTCTATTTCTTTTACCAGGTAGGGGAAGTTTTCTGTCATTATTCCTTCAAATAGATTTTCAATATCTTGCTCTATCTATTTTTCTGTCACCCTCATAATCTGGATGTTGGTACACTTGAAGTTGTCCTAGAGGCTCCTTGCACTATCTTCATATTTTTTAAAAAATTATTTTTCCTTTTTGCTCTTCTGGTTGGGTGTTTTTTGCTTCCTCATATTTCAAATCATTGATTTGATTCTCAGGATCCTGTAGTCTACTGTTGAATCCCTGCATATTATTCCTTATTTCAGTCACTGTATGCTTAATTTCTGATGGGTCCCTCCCACCCCCTTTGTTTTTTTCATTCTCACTAAGATCCTTGAAAGTCTCACTAAGTCCTTTGGAGGTTTCTAGAAGATTCTTGAATAACATTACACTTGTGGTTCTTAACTTTATATCCAGTAGTTTTATTTCTTTCATTTCTTTCACGTTTTCTTTGTCTCTGCAATTTGGCTGCTTCCCTGTGTTTGTTCCTATGTATTGGGTAGAGCTGCTATGTCTCTTTGAGTTGGTAGAGTGGCTCTGTGTGGTAGGTATCCTGTAGAACCCAGTGGCTAAGCCTCTCCAGTCACCTGACCTGGGCACTGTAGGTGCACCTTTTTGTGAGCTGGGAGCACAGTCTTGTTGTAGTTGAGACTTGATTGCTGTTAGTGTCACTGAGAAGAATTGACCTCCAGGCCAATTGGCTGTGAGGACCAGCTGCGACTACAGTGGGAGAGCTGCTGTGCAGGAGACACCCCTATGGAGCAGTGGGGCTTTGGTGCTCATTGAGTCTTCCCCTTGAGTGTGTCACTTATGGAGGTATAGAGTTGTAATCTAATATGGTCTGACACTGACCACTGGGTACACTGGCTCTTGGGTCTCCAGGGAGGTGTAAAGTCAGCCACTGCCTGGGGCCAACCAGCAGGAACTACAGAGAGATCTGCAGATTCCTCCTCTTTGTATTGGATTTGGAAGTGCCCAGATGAGGCCCAGCTGTGAAGCAAGGCAGGCTGGTGCTGGTGCTGGGTCTTGGGACTTTTTTTTATAGGTTTGGGCCTCCCTGACCCAGCTGAAGCTTGTCTGAGAGGTTTGAGCAAGGATAAGCCATTAATATGCAAAGGCTGCTGCATGCAGCTTGGGTGGGGTTGTAAATTGGATGAGGCAGGGTCTCAGGGAATCACAAGGGCAGAACAAACAGAAATGGCTGCCAGTCAGCTCTGCAACCAGGGAGGTCCCAGCATAGGAACCAAAGATCCCTGCAGGCACCTCCGTCTGGGAGAAAGTCGCCCCCAAGTTCCTGCCCTGATGCCAGACAATGCAGTTACTCTTCATATGTGTCTTGGTCCCCCAGAGCCTTGCCCTGACACTGGAGCTCAGAGAAAGCGGGACCTTGTAAGTTCAGTTTGTGATGCCGGTTTTTTAGGAGGAACAGCTGGGTCTCCAGCAGCCTCTGTGTCACTGAGCCCCAATACACACTGGTTTTACAGCCCATAGTTATTACTTCTTTTCCCAGCTCTGGGACCCTGGGTTGGGGATCTGGTGTGGGGCTGGGACCTCTTGCTCCTCTCGATGGCCCCCACAGAGACAATCTCCCTCCTGATTGAAAAAGCGGCACAGGTGGGTGCCAGACCAGCACTTTCTGTTTCTCCTCACCTCCTACCAGTCTCAGTGTGCTTTCTTCTTTACTTCTCCTTGTAGAACCTCCATTCAGCCAGCTTTCCAGTGGTTCTGGATGATGGTTGGTCTGTATTTTAGTTGTGATTTTGATGTGGTTGTGGGAGGTGGCGAGTACAGGCATTTACTTATGCTTCCATCATGGTTCTGTCTGGAATGTCTTTTCTTAAAAGGAGAGTTAGTTCTTGATCAAAGGGGCTTCTATGCTAAATAGGAAAATTATCTTTATTTTTCAAATCTCTATTGTTAAATGTATTATATGAACATTTAACAATAGAGATTTAAAATTGTCTGTTGCACAATATCCTTGGATAGATAGTTTTAAGAATCTTGATATTAGAAATTAAGGCTATAATGTGTTTAGGTTGTTATCATAGGTTCTTCATTTCTGTATCACTGTATTTTTTAGTTACAAACAGGAGTACTTACTTAAGCGTTAAATTTTTCTGACCCAGGATATGGACCTTTTTTGTTGTTGTTGTTGTATAACTTCTATCATTTAACTGGATATAATGGATCCATCAGTATGCCCCAAGAATTTATTTTTAAAATTAATTACTTAGTAGCTAAAACATAAGTCCTAATCTGATTTTCTGTTAAATTAACCTTAATACTATAAATCAGCAATTTTCAACCTTTTTCATCTCATGGCACACATATAATAATTACTAAAATTCTGCAGCACATCAAAAAATATAATTTTGGCCAATCTGACCCAAAAAAAGGTATAATTTTGATTCATTCACACTGGACTACTATTGTTGTGTTGGCTGTTGTCATTTTTTAAATTTGACATATAACATAAGGGAAAAGAGGTGAGTGACCCGTAACTATAGTCAAGTATTGCGTTTTAAAAGTTCTTGTAGTTCACCAGCTGAAAATCGCTGCTATAAATAGTACAAGAGAAGGAAAAAATCCCCATTCCTATATCTGGGTTGACTTTTAAGACTGCTCTGTGAAGCCCCATACATGTTGAAGACAGGGTGTATCCTGCTGGTGAGGATTTTATTGTTCTGGGGTCCATGTTGAAGCACCTCGATGTGATGGGTGGTAGAGATATGCTCTGGCTGTTTCACAGTTGATTTCTCACTCCCTGAGGGGAGATTCACTTGCCTGAAGAATTAACAGGTTTATTTGTACACACTCTAGTTGCACGAAGGATTATGGCTCTGGGCTTTGAAGGAGAAACTAATGAATCATAAAGGTCAGACATCTTCCAAAATTTTCTTCTCTTTCTTCACTTGTTCTGGTTGCTTAAAAAAAGTCCCTATTGCCTGTATGTCCTTAGTATAGAAAGCTCATTAGCAATAGTTGGTTCTGTTGGTTGGATGGGGAGTTCTTTGCTGATTGCAATGGGAAGGTACTCCAGGTACCACATGACTACATTGAGAAGAGGCTGTGATGTGTGAAACATAATGTGAGTCTTTTAACTTATTACTTTAGAAATGGCTATGTAAAGAGATACTCTTTGTTATTAACTTACCTTTCTCCTGATGTTTTTATTCATGATTTTTTACATGTAAACAACACTTGACCGCTTCAAGAATCCCTAGAATTCTGCAGCTGTTACTCTTGAGAATAATGTTAATCTGCAAGTACATATTACCTACTCTAAAAGATGACCAAATTGCTCTACAACCCCTCCCCCATAAGTTGTGGGCAGCTCAGAAGTCAGTGGCCTCACTGTAGCATTCAGAGTTATTATAGATTAGATTCTCTGGTCTTATCCCCTTCCTCAAAACTGGGGCTGTGTACACAGCTGAACAGGTGATGTTAGTCTTTATTCATAATCTGTAAACTAAAACGAATGGAGAGTCCTATTTTTATCTTTATAACCTTCCTATCTTGCAAATGAAGGAACCAAGGCACCAGATGATAAGTACCTACCTAGGAGTAGCCATCTGAGAAGACAATTCCTGGCTTTACATCTCTGTCATTAATTTGCAAACTCCTATAGCTTTTTGTCTGAAAATTGGTTCTATATAGAACTACTGTTTAGGAGAGACTTGGCCTATATGATGCTCCATAAATCTTCCTTATTATTCTACAGTTGGTGTTTGTTAAAATAAAATTTAAAAAATGGGACAGTATAGAGGATGTTGATTGCTGGCTCTATGGATTCAAAAGCCTTTTAAGAGACTATATCTATGTGAATGTAACTGTTCTACATTTAACAAAGCAAAATAAAAGTGAATACAAATTAAACCCTAGCCAGTTTTGCTCAGTTGTTTGATTGCTGGTCTGTGGACTGAATTGGTCACAGATTCAGTTCTGGTCAAGGGCATGTACCTCAGTTGCAGGCTCAACCCCAGGCCCTGGTGGGGTGTGTGCAGGAGGCAAACAGTCCATGTGTCTCTCTAACATGGATGTTTTTCTCTTTGTCTCTCTCCCTGCCTTCCATTCTTTCTAAAATATCAATGGGAAAAAAAATGTCCTCGGGTGAGGATTAACAACAACAAAATTAATACAAATTAAAGTTTTCACCTGTAGAATTTATAAATAAACATAGATGATAGATCAAGATTACAACTGATACTGTCAACCTGGATAAAGGAAAACACCATCAAAATAAACTTTAAAATAAATATATGTAAAATTATATATTTAAGTAAAATAAATACATTTTTTCAGTACTGGTTATAGGTGATCTGGCTTGAAAACACTTTGTAAAACAAGATCTGAAAGTTTTAATTGTTTATAAGCTTTAAATGAAACAGTTATCTATTATAATAAAAGCATAATATGCTAATTAGACCGGACAGCCAAATGACCTTCTGGATGTCATTCCAGATGTCCTTCTGGACAAAGCCCCAGTGGCGGGAACTGAGGCAAAGGCAGTTAGGGATGATCAGGGAGGCAGGTGAACAGTTAGGGGTGATCAGGCAGGCAGGCAGACGGTTAGGGATGATTAGGCAGGCAGGTGAATAGTTAGGGGTGTTCAGGTAGGCAAGCAGAGTGGTTAGGGTGGTTAGGGGTGATCCAACAGGCAGGCAAAGTGGTTAGGGATGATCAAGCAGGCAGGCAGAGTGGTTGGGGTGATGAGTCAGGCAGGCGAGTGGTTAGGGGTGATCAGGCAGGCAAGCAGGCAGGCCAGCGGTTAGGAGCCAGTGGTCCCGGATTGTGAGAGGGATGTCTGACTGCCAGTATAGGCCCAATCCCAACAGTTGGACATCCCCTAGTGGTCTCAGATTGCAAGAAGGTGCAGGCCAGGCTGAGGGACACCCCCCACCCGTGCATGAATTTCATGCACTGGGCCTCTAGTACTAAAGAAAAAAAAAGCAAAAAAAAAGAGCTATGTAGTCTAAGGTCCTATTATTAGATTTCTAATCTGCTACTAAATTATATTGACTTTTCTCCTGAACTGTGTCTTATTCCTCCACTTAAATTTCTTTAATGATCTAGTAATAGACTTCATTATCCTTTACCTGACAGTGGCTTCTTAATGATATCTTTGCTTTTTTTCCCTCTCCCTTTTTCCTGCATGTACTTTGCATGCAGTCAATGTTATTGTTGATAAATTAGATCTGATCATATCATTCCCAAGAAAAGAATCCACCAATGATTCTCAATAATTACTAAAACTGATTACTCTCTGAGGAAAGGCACCCTTCAGTATAACTTCTAATCTCTATCAACTTTTCTTCATTTTTTGCAAAGGGCACCTGCATTTCTAATGATGTGTCTTTAATTCATCTTAACCATTTTGGATCACAGTATCCTGAGATTGCATTGTATTTTTATATTTCCAGACTTTTTCTCAGGAACTCTGCTTTAAAAAAGTGTGTGCTTTTCCCACTTCACCTATGACCAGCACCGCCACTGACCCATTAGGTTCCAGTGTCTTCTGCTCTATGTAGAGTATAGACTATCTGATAGCCCTCAACCCCAACAACAGGAGAAACCAACTAGTTCTTTTGTGCTGCTCCTATTCCTTTATCACAGAAAGTAAGGTGCTATTATCCTGTTCTCAGTTGATTAGAAGCTTCTGTGTTTGTTTTCATCTTCTACTATTGAATATATTTCATAAATTGTGTTAGAATACAATTTAGGAAGATCCCCAACCTGAAAGGGAATAATTTAGAAGGATATGTTGCCTCTCCCATCTTGCTTTCCCAGCAAACATATTATTTAATAATTCAAATTAATATCTTTAATATTATAAAGTGTGTCAAAAAATTTGCTTTTCTATTCTCAGAAGCAAGGTTTTTGTGATAAGATAGAAAGTTATGTGCTGTGAACCCTGGCCTTAGGGATACAAATGTAAAGATCATGAGGTCCCTTTGTCGTGGTTTTGAATGTCAGTCTGCTTTGTCCAGTGGGCTGCTCAATCTTTGTGATTGGCACATCTTACTGTGATGCAAAAACATGCAGTTCTGGCGATGGGGTTTTCAAATGGCAGTGTATTGGGAAGAAATGTGTGGACTGGAGATGAGAGGACTGTCAGAAGATGCACTGCCTAGATGCCTGAATAATTCACTATTAGCCATTTGCTTTCATCTTAATTGAGAGTCATATACTTCTCATTACCTTTTCGTTTTCTCCTGGCACCTAATAAAGCAATCTTCACAATGTAGTGCTAGGTTCCAGATTTATAGTGCAGTACATGAAAGAGGTTCATTGACCTTCATCATTCAGAAGGAAGAAAGTCAACAGGAAGAAATGTCGGTATTCTTTAGCATGCCAAGTGTTCAGTAATTGAACCATCTGGAGGAATTTCCAATTTTCCCAAGACAAATGCAGCATTGTATTCCTTCTATAAAAGAATTAAACATTGCTGAGTTAGGGAATCCTGGGAGGAAAAGGGGTACTGTTGGGACAGCCTGGCTGTTTTTGAGATTGGACTCCAACCACAAGGACAACTATCCTTCCTGCAGATCTCATAGCATTTGAGGTTAGAAGCATATGTAGCTCTTCAAGGGAATTTGCTGTGAAAGGTTTTGCCCCTTTTGTTCCTCTGACTGCTTTCATTCTCTCTCCCTGGGTGTGTGGCTAGGTCTTCGTAATGATTCCAGGATCACAATGATTTTTTTTTTAATGCAGAGCCCTGGCCAGTGACTCAGTTGGTTGAGAATTGTCCCATGCACTGAGAGGTCACCCGCTTCAATTCCTGATCAGGGCACATGCTCAGGTTGCAGTTTCAATCCCCAGTAGGAGGTGTGCAGGAGGCAACCAATTGATGTTTCTCTCTCCCTTCCTCTAGCTCTAAAATCAGTAAAAACATATTTTTTAAACAATACAGATCATAGCAATGGGATACTATTCCTTTTTATCCTCCATATTTTTTAAAAAAATACTTTGAAGTGATAATTATATAAGTTTACAATATCTAACATATGCTAAATGATGGTATCACACATTGAGGGAGGGATATGAAGTAACTGGTCTGATGAGCTTTTTACTTCCTGGTCACCTTTAGTACCGATGACCCTGGCCCATTTGGATGGGTTATCAGTTTTTATTCATCATGTCTGGTCTACATGGGTCTAGCTGAAACTGCATTCAATGCAGCATTGCCCCAGCTTATTTGGAAACCTTCATACTAACTGGAAGTATAATTATCACATTGGGGATAGTTCTTTCATAGGGAAAACAAAGAACATGGAGCTCAGTGTTTCAGAAGGTAGAGGTTACGGTTACCCGGAGCACCTGGAGAGCTTGAGGAAATTCCAGATGTCTTGTTCTCTCCCCAGACCTACTGAAATAGGAATCTGCATTTTACTAGTACAACTTCCCCAATTGATACGCATGCTTCCTGGAGACTAAGTATCTCTACAGGTTAACTTGCGCTCATCACTCATGGCTCAATTCCTGGCCAGGTTGTAGAGAGCAAGACCTAGAAGCAATAACATTTTCTCCAACAAAACAGGTGGCATATGATACCGTGAAATCTCTGGCACTGGCTCTGCAGTATCCACACGTGCCCCACTTAGCTGTAGATGAGAAAATAAAGCATGGGATTCAGCCCCGTGGCAGCCATGTGCACAGGTGCACAATTTGGAAAAATGAAACCAATTCTATAAAAAAATGAAGCTAAAGTCAAAGAAGTTTAATAAAAATGTAAATCCCTTACAACTAGCCCCCTGTGTTCCATCTCCTAATGAGCACCTGTCATCTGCTGAAATATGGGCAAGCCTCTGAGAGGGAGTCGGGCTCACAGCAAGGCCAGGCCAGAGACCCTGTGAGGCATTTTAAAATGAACAATCCATCTAACAAATAAAAACTCGTGTCAATGATGCAGGTATAATCGTGTAATCTCTCCAAGAGAAACCATATGCAAATGAATCACAAAGCAAGAAGAGGCAAACTTCTGTCTGGTATCCTGGAAACAGATTCTGAGATGGAGATTGTAAGGAGGATAATTGGGGAGTGTGCTGTCATTCATTCCCGAGTGGAAGTGAGGGAGGCAGGCTTAAGAGGAGGGAACCAGGTGGTCACAGTTTGATTCCAGGTCAGGGCACATGCTCTGGTTGTGGGCCAGATCCTCAGTAGGGGGCATGCAGGAGGTAGCCGATCAATGAGTCTTGGACTGAGGAGGGTCCAAGCGAAACCTCAGTGAATCCTACAGCTTACTCTAGAGTTAGGTTGGTCCTTCGGAGTTGTTCCCAATAAAGCCAACAGAGCTGAGTGTCTGTACCTCGCCCCCATCTTCATCAGTTGTGGCATGAGGCACCCCCTTTGACTGAGGGCAGTTCCAAAGGGGACCTGAACTGTGAGCTGTCAGCAGTCGGCACTCCGAGCAGCAGTGCAATGAGTACCCCCATTTGATGGAGGACTCCAAGAGCACATCCTATACAACTCTGTCTGATTCAAGGCCCAAAATTGTGGCGCTCAGAGCCACAATAGGCTTCTGATCTTCCAGTCTGCTGAACGCTCCTGACAATCCACTGGAGGGTTTGTGTTAAGGAGGGAAATGATTAGAAGCAATTTGCTGAGGGACCTGGTTTGCATTTGACCTGTCAGCAAGTAATGAAGCAAGAATGTCAATCGACAGGTGAATCAAAGTCGGGGCAGAAGGAAGGGAGGAGGAAATTTGCTACAAAAAAAGCAATTGCTGTAATTGGGCCCTGTGATGAGATATGTGGAGAAAGTGTGCAGCAGACAGAGTTTGCTAAGAAAGAAAAGAAAAATAATTTTTTTTTTTTTATGGGCTGGTGGATGTGAACATGAGACATGTTCTGGGACGGAATCTCACTTGAAAAGTCGTCAGGAATGAAAGCTACTTTCAAATAAACCCATAACCTTCAGATAAAGGATCCCTTATCTTGCCTGGCCAGTGAGGCTCAGTGGTTGAGCTTCAGCCTATGAACCAGGAGGTCTCAGTTCAGTTCCCAGTCAGGGCACATGCCAAGGTTGTGGGCTCAATCCCCAGTAGGGGGCATGCAGGAGGCAGCTGATTGATGAGTCTCTCTCATCATTAATGTTTCTATCTCTCTCCCTCTCCCTTCCTCTCTGAAATAAATTTTTAAAAATGTGTTTTTTTTCTTTTTAAAAGATTCCCTATCTTTAAGTTAGCCTAAGGACTGAATGCTTCTTCCTTTTCTCTTAATTATTGATTGCCAAGTGTGTGGAATGCTAAGAAATAAATATATTTATTCTCTTATGAAAAAGGAAGAGAGACTGTCCTCAGGAGAGTATTAGGCCATGGATCTTTCTGCCCAGTTCAGTGTGCTCTGTTCAGCATGACCTCTGACTGCTGCCTCTGTGTGTGTCTGAAGTGACCTATGACATCACTCACAGGGGTGTCCCCTTTCCACTGGGAGCCGCTGCTCCAAAAGGTGCCTGGAACCAGGTCAAACTATTGAGATTGTTACCACGTATGGAGTGAAAGGGCTTTTATAAGACTATTTCTGTGACTGTGTTCAAAACTGATAAAAAAATACTTCTTTCTGTCTTTGATAGTTTTTTTTTTCATTTTCTTTCTTTATAAATAAAAGACACTTTTCCTTTCTAGTCTTTGAATGCATCTCAGTTTCAATCCAGCAGCCTGTAGTGTGTACTGAAAAGTGTAATAATAAAATTATAGCAGTACTGTGTGGAGGTCCAAGGATATACTTTTTAAACTATAATCATTATTGAAATATTTGTAAATGGCCCTAACCGGTTTGGCTCAGTGGATAGAGCATCGGCCTGCGGACTCAAGGGTCCCAGGTTCGATTCCGGTCAATGGCATATACCTTGGTTGTGGGCACATACCCAGTGGGGAGTGTGCAGGAGGCAGCTGATCGATGTTTCTCTCTCATCGATGTTTCTGACTCTCTATTCCTCTCCCTTACTCTCTGTAAAACATCAATAAAATATATTTAAAAAAAGAAAGAAATGTTTGTAAATGTGTCAGACTTTTCACCTGGCTGCTCGCCCCTGGCTTGTGTCTATTTCAAGAATGATCTCTTCTTTCTCTTCCCTCTTCCCCACCCCTCCACCTCTTCATCCTGCAATGCCTCACATCTTGACTGGCCAAGATTTTTTCTTTTCTTTTTTTTTTAATATTTATGATATATTTTTATTGATTTCAAAGAGGAATGGAGAGTGTGAGAGAGAGATAGAAACATCAATGATGAGAGGGAATCATTGATCAGCTGCCTCCTGCACACCCCACCCTGGGGATGGAGCCCGCAACCCAGGCATGTGTCCTGACCTGGAATTGAACAGTGACCTCCTGGTTCATAGGCCTTAGCTCATCCATTGAGCCACGCCAGTCTGGCCCAAGATCTTTTTGAGTAGAGTGTGTGTAAAAGTGACCTTGGTCTCCTAGGAAAAGGTCACACATGCTGTTTGTTTTATTGGACAAGCAGCATCTCAGGGGAAAGGAAAATTGAAAGACAGTGCAGTTGGTTAGAATGCACTTTCTCACTGAGGATTACAGTTACCACTATAAACATTGTTGCTCAGTACTAATTGGATTAGTTCTCTGCCTCAGCCTGGATCTATGCTATCCGCCTCCCAGACCTTCTCCCATAGCTTTTAATTAATCCCCTTGCCTTTCTCTTGGACCCATTTTGTCCATCCTACACTCAGTTGTCAAAATAAACTTTGTGAATTGCAGCCCTCTTGAGTCCCTCCCTGTGTGAAATGTTTCAGTGTTTCTCATCTCCATTAAAAAACAATTCATGTTGTTTAGTAAAATATACAGAGCCCTTTAAAATGGTTCTCTAGTTTACTGAGGTTGGTCTTACCTCTTGTCTCTCCATCCTGCCCCCACCCACCTCTTCACATCACACTCTGTGCCTTTCTTGCTTCAAAAATTCTGAGTAGCTTGTATGTTCTTCCTGCTTGCCATAGTGTTTTACACTTCAGTGCTTTTGTGCATGTAGTTCCCACTGTCTGGAACGATCTTCTAGATGAATTGTGACATTCCAAGAAATATCTTTGTCCCAGCTTCAGAAACTAGATTTTCATTTTGATGAATAGCATGAATTGCTCTTACAGTATTTCCCCAGGCTCTTTTACAAGTATTGAGGATTCCTGAGTTAATCCTGAAATGTTCTTTCTTCCTTTCTTTTCTTCTTTCTTCCTTTCTTTTCTTCTTTCTTTCTTTTCTTTCTTTCTTTCTTTCTTTCTTTCTTTCTTTCTTTCTTTCTTTCTTTCTTTCTTTCTTTCTTTCTTTCTTCCTTCCTTCCTTCCTTCCTTCCTTCCTTCCTTCCTTCCTTCCTTCCTTCCTTCCTTTCTCTCTCTCTCTCTCTCTCTCTCTCTCTCTCTCTCTCTCTCTCTCTTTCTTTCTTTCAATAATTCTTTATTGTTGAAAGTATTACATATGTCTCCTTTTTTCCCCCATTGACCCCCTCCAGCCCCCCCTACACTTCCCCCTGGCTCAGGCCTTCAGCATCCTATTGTCTGTGTCCATGGGCTTTGCATAATGCATACAAGGTTTTTGGTTGATTACCTCCCACCCATCTCCCCTCCCCCACCTTCCCTCTGAGATTCTGCACTCTGTTCCATGCTCTCATGTCTCTGGATCTGCTCCGTTTTTCAGTTTATTTTGTTACTTAGATTCCACATATGAGTACAACCATGTAATACTTGTCTTTCTCTGACTGACCTATTTCACTTAGCATGATACTCTCCATGCTGCCTCAAAGGGTAAGAGATTCTTCTTTGTTACTGCTGCATAGTATCCCATGGTATAAATATACCACGGATTTTTTATCCACTCATCTATTGATTGGCACTTGGGCTGATTCCAGATCTTAGCTATTGTAAATTGTGCTACTATGAACATAGGGGTGCATACAATCTTTCTGCTTGGTGCTCCAGGGTTCTTAGAATATATTCCTAGAAGTGGGATCACTGGGTCAAATGGAAATTACATATTTAATTTTTTAAGGAAACTCCATACTGTTTTCCATAATGGTTGCACCAGTCTGCATTCCCACCAGCAGTGTACTAGGGTTCCCTTTTCTCCACATTCTCACCAGCACTTTCTAAATCAAAGCTTTATGTGAGAACCTACTATACCTCTTTTTAAATACCCAAACATTCTCAAAAATTGAATTTGCATTGTCTTCTCTGTAGTGTCTTCTCATGTAACCAATGTGGTCCATATCAGAAAGATGCAATATCATGTTGTTATGACCTCACCAACCTCTAGGACAACAGAAAAGGTGCAATTAATGAAGAAAGACGCAGTAATTGTACTATGCTCCTGAACTTGGAGTGGGTGCTAATTTCCTACATAGATAATCCTAAAGTAGGGAATCTCTGTAGATTCAGTATTGATTTGAGCATGGGTAACTTTTGCCAGCAGCAAAGAGAAATGGGAAGTCCCCTGACCTGGAAGTTTGGAGAACTGGGTCCTCACCTAGGTTTGCCACTTAGGATGTATGGTATCTTCAGGAGTCATCAGATGGACCTCTTTGAATTATGCTGTCCTGATATGCAAAATGAGGTTCTAAAGTTTATTTCCCATGTTCTGATTAACTATCTATCTGTAACAGATATTGTTGATACTTTGCCCCTTTGGATTTCTTTTATTACTTTTGTGGGTCCCCCAGCAGTAACATGCTCTTTCTAGCAATGGCCAATATGCTGATTGTTTTTAAAAACTCTACTTCTCTCTTCCTTCTGGTTGGGAAACTGTCAGGTGCGAAACTCCAGATTTCTTTTGTGGGATCAGGTTGTGGCTACCTCTGTGGAAGTTCAGCTATGACTTCACCTCTGCTTGCCACACTCTTTTGCTGCCCTGACTCCCCTCTCTGCTTGTTGGTTTTATGGCAGAATGTGTCCTTATTAAATCATTTGCACATGAATCCTTGTTTCCTTATTCTTTGGACTCAACCTAAAGTATGAACTATCTATCATCTGTCTATCTATCTATCGATCTATTTATCTATCTATCTATCTATCTATCTTTTTTGAATTTATTCATAAACATTTGGTTTGGGGTTTTAGAACTATTCTGATTAAGGTAAAGAGAGAAAGAATGTCCTTTGCCTACTGAATTGTGCTTGATAAAGGTGTCTTACAAAGTGGTTCAGTTGAAGAAATAACTACTAAAAAGCACTCTTTATTAATATATGGATTTTCTGTCACTGATATTTCTCTTCCTCACATATAGTTTGGGCTAGATTTTTCAAGTAAGCATTTTATAACAACTGTTACTGTTTCAAGGAGTTTCATAGACTGGGAACTGGGTAGAGACATAACAAAGGAGAGTTATGAGTGCTTTGTTATTGTTATTGTCAGTATTGTCTAGTTTTTATCTCAAAAGCTATTTAAAATATGTTTTTATTTCTAATTAAATGTTAATGAAATGTGAAATGAAAGCTGGAATTTGATCCAAGAGTACCTCAAAGCTCATTCTGGAAAAGGCTTTGCTTGTACCATCTGTGTATGAGTAGAGAGAACCAGAGTGTATCAGA
The DNA here is from genome assembly GCF_000147115.1 of Myotis lucifugus. Classification (NCBI taxonomy): domain Eukaryota; kingdom Metazoa; phylum Chordata; class Mammalia; order Chiroptera; family Vespertilionidae; genus Myotis; species Myotis lucifugus. The sequence continues at coordinate 2,339,511 of NW_005871082.1, forward strand.
TAATGAAGATTGGTGTAATTGAGTCTCAACTTGGAAGCCTGAGGCTTTAGTTCACTAGTGCTCAGCTGATCACCCAGAAGTGCCGCTTGTTGCAATTTGATTTCTCTTGTAGACTAAGACTTAGGACATAGTTTCTAATTGATGTTTGCCATGAGTCCTGTGCAATATGTTGAAACAAGGTATCTATATATACTAATAAAAGGGTAATATTCTAATTAGGGCCAATGTCTTTTGGACATCTATCTGGACATAGCACAGTGCTGCATGTGAAGTGTGGAGTCTGGTCATGGAAGGGCGGTCCAGGGCTTTTTGGAAGGTTCAGGAGAAGGCACTGCAGGAGAAGGCAGAAGGGAGAAGGCAAAAGGGAGAAGGCGGCACCACAGGAGAAGGGAGAAGGGAGAAGGTGAGTAGGCAGGCACCATGGGAGAAGGGAGAAGGTGAGAAGGTGGCAGTTAGACAGTTAGGAGGATCAGGCCAGGAAGGGAGAGCAGTTAGGCAGTTAGGGGGATCAGGCCAGGAGGGGAGAGCAGTTAGGGAGATCATGCCAGCAGGGGAGAGCAGTTAGGGCGATCAGGCAGGCAAACAGGTATGAGCGGTTAGGAGCCAGTGGTTCCGGATTGTGAGAGGGATCCCGGATTGGAGAGGGTGCAGGCAGGGCTGAGGGACCGCTCCCCCTGCCATGCATGAATTCCGTGCACCGGGCCTCTAGTATATATAAAAGGCTAATATGCAAAGTGTTCCCTTGGGAATTTGACCAGGAGACTGGGAGTTCGATCACTCATTATGATGTGCGCTGACCACTAGGGGGTGGTACAGAATGAAGGAAGGCCCCAGCAGGCAGCCAGAAGGAAGGCCAAAGCTGGCAGCCAGAAGGCCCCAATTGGCCCTGATTGCCGGCCAGGCCTAGGAACCCTACCCGTGCACGAATTTGAAATAAATAAAATAGCATTTCCCACTCACTTTCATGCAATTTTCTCTGCAAGAGACATTCTGGTTCCTTTTTCGAATCCTCACATTTTATTCTATAAGCTGCTGAGAAATGTGGCACCTTTATGCCACCCACAGAGGAGGATTTGTATGCAGTCTGTTGTGTACAGAAAGCATGTGGGTGGGTGTGTATGTACATGTATGTCCATGTGACATCGTACTGGCTATACAAACTACACTTATCACCAATTATGTGACCACTGCATTCACAAATTATTAAATTATGGGGTTTAAGTAGAAAGTAAATATCTACAATTTAATATATAGTTAACAAATTTAATATATATGATCTTAGTTGCCCTGGGCATTAAAAATGGAAAATAGAGTCATTCACTTTTAATGGCCAAATGCAATGTCATGCTGGTACAGATCTAATGAATTGCATCCCAATGACACTGCTCCAGAACCAGAGAGGCAACACTTTTCTGTTTGCATTGAGCTAAGTATTATTTCCAGAAAATTAAAACCCAAACTATGTTTAGCTTCCCAGATTATAGTCTCTGGAGACCCCATCAGCCAGGTATCATTTGTTTTATTTAATTTGTAGGATTACAATAGTCTTCCTGATGAGTTGAGCATCCCCCAGATGTTTTTAGGCAGTGTCATCCAGATTTTATAGATCTCTATAACCCTAGAACTTAACCTAATAGCCAATGCCTAAAAATTCTTAATATCCTTTATAATATTAATTGTAATGGAAAGAAAAAATATTCTAAAACAAGGATCTTGGTTTATAAAATATCTGATTGCAAAGAGGTGTTTTTGTTTGTTTTCCAAGAAAGTAGCATGATTAGTAGGAGTTCTAATTATGAGTCTTTGCAGTAATATATTTATTGGGTAACTTGGGTACCATATGGTATGATGGTTTAGATGGCTCTAGTTCTTTATTAATAGGTGTATGGGGCTCTGGGGCAATGGGTTGCTGGATCCATATGCTATTCAGGAGACAAATTTAGTTTATGGTGACCTTGCTACAGGATCAAGTAGCATAAAAAAATGAACTGAAGTGGAAGAAATGCTTAGGTTAATGCAACAAATGTGATAATTGACCAATGTGGCAAGGCCAATTCTGTTCCAAAAATAATCAACACTGTGATCAGCACTGAGTTAATGTTGTTATGGGTTATAGGTTTCAAAAATTTCCTTGTTAGCAAAATCATCTTTTAAGTAATCCTGTGGGGTTTTGAACAAACAGCAAAGCTCTTTTATAGAAACCCCACATTTGAGAAGCTAGCAGAGAGCAATGGATCTCTCCAAAATAGGTTCCTGGCCTGGGCTTCCATTCTAGTTCCAAAAATCCTGAGGGAAATAAACAGCTGTCCAAATAAAATGCTGAAAGGATATCGCCGGACTAGTAGGAAACCTTAGAAGGATATTGAAGCAAATCATATGGATGGAGACTGTGAATAATGAAGAAGGGAATATAGAAACTTTGAGCCAAAGCAAAGCTTAGCATGGGCCAGAACCGGTTTAGCTCAGTGGATGGAGCGTCGGCCTGCGGACTGAGGGGTCCCAGGCTCGATTCCGGTCAGGGGCATGTGCCTGGGTTGTGGGCACATCCCCAGTGGGGGATGTGCAGGAGGTGGCTGGTCGATGTTTCTCTCTCATCAATGTTTCTGGCTCTCTGTCTCTCTCCCTTCCTCTCTGTGAAAAATCAATGAAATATATTTAAAAAAAAAAGCTTAGCATGGCTTGTTAAACAGTCCTTGAGAGGGACTCAGTGTTTAAGAAAAACCGACCTCCTCCTCCTTTAGATCCAGGACACATGTTTTATCAGCCTTTTGCGCTATGAGTCTGTGTTATTATTCTAGTTCATTGTCTCTCCTGTGTTGTACTCATGGCCTCTTATCCTTATTCTAGGTGAATGCAATCAGTGTCAGGGCTGGGGCCAAAGAAGGCATGTGGTCAAGGGCATTACAATGAGGAAGAAAGGGAATTAAATAATCCATTAATTGTTTTTTTTCCTCATCCATGTAAGAATTCTCTGTGAAACAAGCAAGAACAAGGAAAAGACAGCAGCAGTAATGCTAACTCTAAGAAGAATAATCAATTTAGAATGCTCATGAGGATTTAATCATTGTGCTATTTGCTTAGCTAAACCCTCTAGTCTTTGTTTTTTTGTTTTGTTTTTTTAATATATTTTTTATTGATTTCAGAGAGAAAGGGAGAGGGAGGAAGATATATAAACATCAATGGTGAGAGAGAATCATTGATCAGCTGCCTCCTGCCCTGAGGATTGAGCCCACAACCCAGGTATGTGCCCTGACCAGGAATCGGACTGTGACCTCCTCGTTCATAGGTTGATGCTCAACCTCTGAGCCACTCCAGTTGGGCCCCTCTAGTCTTCTTAATAGACTTATACCCTGGATACCACAAGCAGAGGCTCAGGAAAATTTACTTTAATCTGGAGACACAAACTAAGCTAAGATTCTCTAAATAATGTTTATAAGGAGTTGGTAAACATGATTGATCAGAAAGAAAGCACTTCCACTAGGGCTCATAATGATAATCATTCCCCTGAACAGGGTGCTCAATCTATCACCTGCCTATTTGGGGCAACTCTCACTACTAGGCTTATGGGGGAAAAAAGCAAAACACCATGTTTTGCTATAACCTTGATTATTCAGATAAAGCTTTCTGCTGCACAGGAAGGACAGGATATGGTTGGCAATTGGGAAGGATACTCAGCAATATTATAGGTCCCAAAAGAAATGTGAATAAACCCTAGTTATTTTTTCATTTTATTCACAAAAAAGCTGATATTTGACATCTTGTAACCCAACTTCAACTGAAAGAAAAGACACAAGGCACTACTTGCTGATTTTTTCTTTATTCTTTTGCCTAGTGATTTCAGTGGCTGGTAAACGCAGTTACCTTTTGCCACATCATTTTATCTTCAGTAGATGATTCTAAATGAGCAGGGATGCCTTGGACCTTCAGCTGTTTCGTGCACCCCTTGTCTGCAGGTTTGCCCTGAAAGGTCTGAATCCCTGCACCGCACTTTGCAGTGAAGCTGAGTGCTTATGGCCACCCTCCCAGTGGGGAGACAAATGAGCAGGTGAGGCCAAGAGCAGCATCTGTGAGTTGGCTGGCTTTGTGTGCATAATTTCCACTTCAAAGAGTTCAGAGCCAGCTTGCTGAGAGTTCATTGCAGCCTGGGCTTGTCAACTAGTCAAAGTTATCTTTGGTACAATTACAGTGGATGAAAAAAAAATCACTTACCATCTGTGACGTCAGAGCAGTGGTGACCCGCAGGGTTCATGTACTTTCATTGTGAAAATGAGAAAATTATGAAACTCCTGTGTTCAGCTCCTTTACAATATTTATTGAGCACCTCTTATATGCCAGAAGAATAAAAAAGCACAAAATCATTTAGTGTTCGTGGGTTTAAAAAGCTAAATTTTTTTTAGTGTCTTCCAAGCACCTATTTTAAATATGATCTATAGTAGGTTTACATAAATGTCAAACAAATAATAGGTACTTAGTAAACATTGCCAAATGGCTGATTGAATGGAGGGGAAAGGGTAACAGAAAAGATGATTCTAGACTGCATTTTGTGGAATGTGAGGAACTTGGCAAGTGAGCTAGTAGCCGCAGAAAGATTAAGGAAATTAACCAGTGTTATAGTCCAGCCAGCAACAAAGGCAGAACCGAAATATTTATCTGCTCTAGAAGCCTTTCTGTTTCAGCCAATAGCCTCACTTTCCAAAAGGAAATGTTCTAAAGCATTTAAAATTGCTTAGTAAAGAAGAATTTCCTGATGGCGTACTGAGTGCATAATCTATCAGAACAAGAATATTTATGAACTATTTATTATTTTTAAAATATTCCTAGCTATTTTTAATTCTGAACATCAATTCCTCCTACTTATGAAGTAAACAATTCGATTAACTACCCACTACTCACTCTAGTTCATCCTGTCTACTGCCAGCAAATTTATTCCTTAGAATTTGCCTCCATTGGCCTTAGAGAAATGAAAAAGATTATCGCAAATGGAAATGGAGTGTTTTATGTACTAGTCATCTTATTTACCCATTATCTGACTGTCAGGGTACCTTTCTTTCCTTCTATTGGGGATAGAAGGAAAAAAGGAGGAGGAGAAAGTTGTTCGTGATGAGGGTTAAGAGCAGCCTAGCTCCCTGAGAGGAAGGGATGAAGATAAATCCTCTGTATTACTAAAGCATGTGAATGCCATGAAATGGTAGGACCTGAATCAATAGATTGCATTTATAGCAGAGAAAAAGATGTTTAGAGTTTATATATACAGATCCTCTGAAAAATACCTGTGTGAAGCACTGGGATGAGAGTATTGATTGCATTAAATTTGACTATTTTACTGCTACCCTTTTGAGGAGAGTGTTGCCCCCCAAAAATATATCCAAAAAGTTTTGTCTTTCCTTTGTCCTTTGAGTGACCCACTTTGGGCACTCAGTGGGTTGGAGAAAAATACTGACAAAAAAACCCCACAAAAACTTCTGTTATAGGAGCCACAAAGTAATAGTGGTCATACCACTGCTTTGGGTTTGTGCTATTTCTCAGCTTCCATAAGTTCAATATGATTTTGTGTACATTGATTCATTCCTCTAAAAACATACAAAATAGCGAAAAGTCACTATACTTTCCATTTTAAAATGAGTTGAATAAACACATACATATGACAGGGATTCTGAAAACATGCATTGTTTTATATGTTCTGGGCTTAATAGGAATCAAAGTAGCATGAATATATGGCAGTGTTAGCTATATGTGATACCCTAAAGGGACTTTGATTAATTACCAAGTCTTATATTTAAGAACAGATTTTCTTAAAGTATATTCATTTGTCCCCTATTACTGAGTGTTTATTTTGGGCCAGCTATTGTTTGGATCATTAAGGTTATGATAATGAGCAAAACGGTCAGCTAGTCTCTGGACTTACCTTCTTGTCAGAGGAGAAGAAAAAAATGTGGTACGTGTTGTGAAGAAAATATTACCCATGGTGGTAGAAAATGACTGCCAAGTGTGTGTGTGGGGTTTGGGGGCGGAGGGGGAGTTGTTACCTTTGGTTGTGTGACCAAGAAAGGCCTCTCAAGAGGTAACCCTTGACTTGAGACTTGATGAGAAGGAGTCACACATGTAAATTTCTGGGGGAAGAAGGAAGAGCCAACACAAAGATCTCAAAAGCCATTATGGCATTTACCTGTTGGAAGAAAAGAAGAAATCCCAGTGTCTGGAGGTTAGTGAGGAAAAGAATTTATGATGCCAGGTGAAGTGGGAGAGGATGACAAGAGTCAGATCATGGAGGGCCTTTGGGATCATTTTAAAGAGTTTGACTTAATTCTAAGGAAATTGGAATCCATTTGTGAACTGTAAGCAGGCCAGTGGAAGTGAAGACTGATGGCCAATGTAGGGTGGTAGATAATCTGACCTATGCTTCTATTTTCAGGGACAGGCCTTCATAAAGATGTTTATTGATTCAACATTATTAGAGAATGTTTACTATGTGCCTTGCAATGTTAGGGTCTTAGCAATTAGCAACACAAGTTGCTGCTTTTATTGAGCTTCCATTCTACTAGGGCAAATACAGTAAAAAACTGCTAAGGATCATGAATAAATACCATGGATTTATTTGTTGAAGAGTGATGATGGACATTTTTTTGGGTGGAAGACATCTAGGGCTCCTTCAGGAACTCATTTCAGTTTTATTTTTTGTTGTTGTTCTTGTGACGGGTTTTTAACCCCTGATGGTCAAGAAAGCGTCCTTGTTTACCTACAATTGTTTCTGTTGGTTGCTTTTATGCTGTTATCCCATGCATAGAACACAGCCTTTTCCTGAAAGCCTTATCTCAAGAAAATGCTTCATCTCCTCAAACAGTAATTCATTTAGTCTTTTGATTTATTTTCTAGAGGCTCTAGTTTTAAAACCTTTTCCACAGGTGTTCTATTTATTCATCCCTTTTATTACTTTTGCTGCTCTTCTTTAGCCACACAAAAGTACAGAAACATCCTGGAAAAAAGGCATTAACTCAGGTATATTTTAGGCAGACTATAGCAGAGAAATTACTTCGTGATTTTTATAAGAAGCCTACAATCCTGCCTTCTTCCTTCTCTCTCCCTCTTCCTTTTCTTCCCCTCTCCCTCCCTTTCTTCCTTATTCCAAAATACTAGGTAAATATGTTCTCTTCTTTAAAAGGCTTTAGAAGTAGCTTCTTTAGAGTGAACTCTTATGTATGAGTATTTCTTTTCTTGTTAAAAAGCAGTGAGACAATGAAAAAGAAGACCTTTCTGAAGATCCTTTTAAAGAAAAATGTGTTAGCCATGGCTTCCCCTACCTGAGAACTCTAATGCTCACTATTATTGCTGCTTTTGGATTAAGTTCCATTAAGAAAGAAATCTTTAACACTGTGGAAAATTATTAGGAGGAAATGGTTCTGCCTGTCCACCAGGATTTGGAAGGACTATTTTTAGCCTGCTGACTTCCCACCACTTCTGGGATTTTCATGATAAGAAGAAAGGAGCTGTATTTGGCTGCTATTTTAGTGATAAAATACATATTTTTAAATGGATTATTTTATTAGGATTTTCCTAGAAGATGGACTCTAGACCAAAAATATCCTTCCTTGAAGATACAACCCTCAAGGATATTTCTGCCAACTGTGTTAAAGTGTTTGTAGGCTTTATAGAATATTTATGTTTCTCAAGATGGTTACTGATTTTTCTCAACCAGGAAGTAGCAGCAATTTGCTAAAAAAGGAAAATGACTTATTTTTAATCCTGAAAAATTAAAGGATTGATTTAGATTAATGTGTAGTAACAGTTCAACATTTCTGTTTCATATAGTCTTCCTTTGTTAGAAAGATTCCTTTGGAATCTTCTAGAAAGGACCTGCAGATATCCTTGCAAAGTGATTATTCGGCTTCTGCAGGAACACATATGGTGATGAAATTCTTATCACCCCTCATGAGTGGTTCTAGCTTCTGAAGCAGTACAGTCCTTCTTCTCTTGACATCCTGTGCAGTTAACCATGGCTGCCCTGCCCAGATTATAAGTGTTTCTGGTGAAATATCCTGAGGCCATTCAATTGTTTCTCATACAACAGCAGTTTGAGGCCTCTCTGCATCCCACATACCTTCCTCCTAAAATGTGTGCACAGAGCTACGTAGAAAGCTGTCATCTCAGAGTGGCATTGGACAAGGACTTCCCTCACATGAGATACTTCCATGAGACCCTATGTAATCTGATCTCTCTTTGCCTCTTCAGTCATTTTCTCCCACTCTCTTTCTCTCTTGTGTCCTCCACTGTAGCCATACTGGTTTCCCTACCATATCACAAACTAGCAAAATACATTTTTTTTTACTTCAGTCCTTTGTCCCTGTTCCCTGCCTTCAACTCTCTTTCCTCACAAGGAATATAGTGCCCTTTCTATTGTTCTCAGCCACATTTGCCATCACCTCAGAGGGACCTGCCCTGCCCCTCTTATTCAAAGTAGGCTTCCCAATAAACAACCATTCCTTATCATGCTTTGTTAGCACTTGAAACTCCCAGACATTATATTATATTTGTCTTTTCTCTGCCATATTGTAAGAGTATCGCCTCTTTTAAGGAAAGGATTTACTTTTGTTCACCGCTGTCTCTCCAGCACCCAGAAAAGTATCTAGTGTATAGTAGGAGCTTAACAAATATTTGTGCCTTAGCCAGTTTGGCTCAGTGGATAGAGTGCCAGCCCACGGACTGAAGGGTCCTGGGATTGATTCCAGTGTATAGCATGTATCTCAGTTGCAGGGTTGCAGTCTCTATCCCTAGCTCTGATCAGGGTGAGTATGGGAGGCAACCAATCAATGTGTCTCTCTCACATTGATGTTTCTCTCTCTCGGTCTCTCCCTCTCCCTTCCACTCTCTCTAAAAATCAATGGAAAAATATCTTTTGGTGAGGATTAACAAACAACAACAAAACAAAAACAACACACAAATATTTGTGAATGTATCAATGCATTTATTATCTACGTGCAGATTGTCTGTGGACAGAGAATACAGAATAAGATTTTTTATAGCATATTTATCAGTGCATAAAGCCATACAGTAAAGAGTTATCTGACTCACGGTGAATCCAAACAGCATTTGAGCTTTCAGATGATGAAAAGTACCGTGTGTGTGTGTGTGTGTGTGTGTGTGTGTGTGTGTGTGTGTACCGTGAATATGTGATTTAGAGACTTGTGTCCAAGTCCTCTAGATTGTAGAACCTGGAAAATGACAAAAGTGCATGAAGTGAAGGAAAGTGAGCCAGTAAGACTGCTCACTGCACATGAATTTCCAAGGATACAGTTGTTCTTGAACAATTGCAGTCCGTATATCAAAATAAGCACTTTATTGAGTAGGGTAAAAGGAGTTGCTGGCGAGACTGTAAATTCTCTCCAGAACAGATGATAACTGAGCCCTTTCGTACTGGGGGGAGGGGGGCATAAATTCCCTGAAAGTGTCTGTCGCAGGGAATTGCTCTGCATTTGTCATGTCCGCCTCTTGCATCTTTCATGAATGTCATAAGAGTCTAAAAAATTGGCACTTCTTGGTGAAGATGATGAAATAGTCATTACACTTGTCTTTCCTGCTGCATGGTGCTTTTAAAGAGATCCCATTGAGATTGTAGCATGCCCTTCCAACCTTCTCTCATTTCTTGCCTCCCGAGATATCGGGCATCGGATCCAAGGAGCACTGTGTCATCGGCCTTACACTTGTTGAGACTGCACAGATCTGTGGGCTAAAACTTCAGTTTGCTTATTCCCCTATTGCAGAGACCTTAGATTGTGGGGAAGGGGTGGGGGGCAGAATTCCATAAAACTCAAAATAGATTCTTTACCAGGGAGTAGAGAAATTCCAGCTGTAGCTTACATTCTATAGAGATTGATCTATAACTTTTGCATATATTTTCACCTTTCTTTATGTCACTTCCTCGTGGACTAAGAATAATGCATCAGAGGAGGATTCCTTTATATATGATTTGTTATTTTGTGTATTCAAATATAAGGCTTCAGATTATATAACTGATAAAGCATATATATGCAGAGTAAATACTGATGTAACAGAATGTAGGATATGTGAACCTTCCCCTCCTCCCCACTGCTGCTCTCTCTACACACTTTAAACTTGCTTCATCGTGACTCTTACTACTGAAACAGTTACCTTAAGTGACAGAGTATAAATGTATGAATTAAAGCTTTTAATTGATAAAGAAATAATTTTTTGAGGTTCTACTTTAGAGAAAGCAAGAAATAGTATAGAATGGGCTCTGGGCTGGAGTCAAGAGAGTTCTATAGTTGGCTCTGCCACTCATCCTGTGACCTTAGACAAATTTTGTAACCCCTTTGGCCTCAATATTTGCATCTATAAACAATGAGATCAGATAATGGCTCTCAAATTCTCTTTCCAGTTCTATGCCACAGGATTTGATGTGTCCAGCATGGGACTTGGCCATCATGGGGACACAAAGAAGCACATGACATTACCATGGCTTTAAGGAACTCATAATTTAATCACATCCATGGAAACCCTAATCCCTGCTGGGCAACAGATTCAGCACAACATGGGTGCTGGGTCTGTATTGTCATCCTCGAATGTGAAATATGAATACTTTTGAAAATAATGGCATGATCTATGACTGTGATTTCCATATAATAAACACAAGATATATTTGTGCCCCTGTTGTTTGTGGGCTTCTCCCCCAAGTTTATGACTAGCAGGAATGCTCACTTTAAAGTAAACTTTGGAAACTTATAAAGGGGCCCAGTTAACAGGGTAAAATAGGGAAATTGGATCTTTATTTGTTGTGACCGATAAGAGCACCCCTTCTGAGGAAAAGCATTCCCTTCCTACTGAAGAGGTCATACCAGTGCTGCCTCTAGGTCCCCAAACACATCAATGTAGGTAGACCCTTTGAGCCTAAGCTGTCCCCTGGTAGGAACTTCTTTACTCCTCCTTATCCAGGCATTCTCCAGGAAGTGGGAGGGCCCATTGAAATGCCACCCTGGGCATTTCACATTCTGCTGCTCCAGCCATGCAAGTCTGATTGTCATGCTTGCTGCTGGTTTAAGAGAGATTAAAAGGAGCAAAACTGTTCTCTGAGTTTCCTGATCGGCACTGTGGCAGCCAGAGCCGGAGGAAACGGGGACAATGGAACAGGGAGTAAATCCTCGAGAGTGATGTGTATGTGATCTCTGGAAGCAGACCCAGTGTTCACACGGAGGCTTCAAATGCTAAGTCATTGCTTTGGAGAATCTTCCAGCGCCCAATAAACCTACCACCTATGTGACACAATGTGAGGCAAAAGCTGAGGCTGAGAGATAAGCACAGGATATATGGCTGAATAAAGAACTTTCAATTTCCTTTACTTAGTAGATGGACAAGTATCACATTATTAAAAGAAATACCCACATCATAAAATACATCGTCTAATCTGAGTGCACATGGGCAATGTCTGAATCTTTCCACATGATTGACTTAATCAGAAGGCCTAATCTAACAGAGAGAAGCACTGTATTAATTTAAATATGGCAGGTGCTATCTAAGTTTACTGCAAGAGCTAAAGACCAATTATCTTGTTATTTTTTTTCATAAAATTGCATTTTCTAAAAAGAGACTGGTGTGTCTGAATATATCCATCATAACAAATCCTCAAGCTTTAATGGAAGTGACTGCTGTTTATTTGCAGAATGTCATATCTGTGCTGTTGAATCATTGCTAAAGTTATCATATTAGAGCTAAGAGAGGGCCTGGGAAATTAGTTTTCATAGACTTGCAGCATGGCTTTGTGAACAAAAGGGCAAGGCCCAGTGTAGAAAGGCCTCACTCCAGAACCCAGTGATTAGAGGACAGTTTCTTAAAGCAGGGATAATGCAGTCGCCTCCCACATAGTCCAGGAGGAAGAATAAATAAGAAATTGCTGTCTGGCCACAGTGGCTCAGTGGTTGAGCATTGACCTAGGAACCAGAAGGTCACGGTTTGATTCCAGGTCAGGGCACATGCCTAGGTTGCAGGCTTGATCTCCTGTAGGGTGTGTGCAGAAGGCAGCTAATCAATGATTCTCATCATTGATGTTTTTATCTCTCTCCCTTACCATTCCTCTCTAAAATCAATTTTATATATATATATATATATATATATATATATATATATATATATATATATATATAATTGCTGTTATTATCGGGACCTGAGAAATAGGCATATTTTCAAGGAGTTGGGACATGCTGAGGGAAGACAGAGAGACTGAGATGGAAGATGTGTTTGAAATATATTTAATTAGGAAACTGGAATGAGAATCACTAAACATTAGCAAAGGGCAATTATCTTGTTAAAATAATAAAGGAAGATGCCGAAGCCGGTTTGGCTCAGTGGATGGAGCGTCGGTCTGTGGACTGGAAGGTCCCGGGTTTGATTCCGGTCAAGGGCATGTACCTGGGTTGCGGGCACATCCCCAGTGGGAGATGTGCAGGAGGCAGCTGATCGATGTTTCTCTCTCATCGGTGTTTCTGACTCTCTGTTTCTCTCCCTTCCTCTCTGTGGAGAATCAATAAAATATATTTAAAAAAAAATAATAAAGGAAGAAAAATAGAAGCTATAAATTGAGCCTTTGAAGATGATAAAAGATTAAGAAAATTAGGAGGAACTTATGTATTCAGAGGGAATCAGTTTTTAAAAGTAAACTGTAAACTAATTCCAAAATATTATATAATAATGCAAAGATGGCTTTGTTCATTAATAAGAGGTGAGGGATAAAGTTTCGTTAAATGAACAATGAAAAATATCTTTGACCACCAAGAGCTGACTTTGATCCATTTGGGTCTCTTATGTGACTCTTGGCTATAGACTATCTTTGTTTTAAGAAGAACAAAAACAATTTGGCCTAATACTCCTGGAGATTTATTTTAATTGAAGAATGGAAATGTTATATATATTAAGCAGAGAAACTATGTTTTTCTATAGTAGGCCTTCTAACTAAGTCAATCATGTGAGAGATTCAGACATTGCCCATGTGCACTTGGATTGGAAGCTGTTTTTTGTTGTGGGTATTTTTTTTTTTAAATTATGTGATACTTGTCCATCTACTAAGTGAAGGAAATTGATGTTCTTTATTCAGCCACATATTCTGTCTTCTTAAATCAAATTGCCCCCACCACCCCTAGTTGTACCCACTGATCAAACAAACAACCTAAGGGCTCAACAGGAGAGAATTGCTAAGTTAAAGCCCATCACCTTGTGGAATATTATGCAACCAATTAAAATAGTTGAGAAAAGAGTTGATACTGATTCAGAGTTTTCAAATTTGGGCAAATAACGCAATGACTATATTATAAGTTTAGGGATACAATGTGTAGCATGGTAACTATAGTTAATCATACTGCATTGTTGCTAAGAGAGTAAATCTTAAAAATTCTCAATGTAAAAATGAAATTATAACTATGCGATGTGATGGATGTTGACTAAATGTATTGTGGTGATATATATATATATATATATATAAAATTATGTAGCCTGAGTCTTTATTAAAGCTGGTTGTCCTCTCCTAGGGGTTTCTATCTCATTTTGAACATAGCTCTACTATAGTACTTATCATAATATATTATACATACACTGTTTTTCTTAGTACATGGAAAGTACTTAACAAATTTTTTTGACATTTACATACCATTACATTTGATTTTTAATAAGCAAGTGCTCTATTTTTCTTCTAAGCATAGATTTTTTTTGTAATATAATCACTTTTTAGTAAATTATAAAGTCTGCTAAAGCAAGTCTCCTTTCATTATTCTTGCTTTTAAAATTTTCTTGGCAAATCTTACACACTTATTTTTCTTTAAGAACTTAAAAAAAATGAGATTCTGTTTATTGGTGCCTTAAAGATTCCTGTTGATATATTGTTGATATATGGGGTGTCCCCAAAATGTACATACACACTTTGAATAATTATAAAGGTATTGTTTATTTTAAATACATTTCATTTTCAAAATTGAGCTATCAGCTGTAACATGTGTATACATTTTGGGGACACCTTGTATATTGTTGATATTTTCCTTGTCCAGTAATATTATATCTATCTATCTATCTATCTATCTATCTATCTATCTATCATCTATCTATCATCCATTGACATGTTTTATGTCCTCAAAAATTATAGTTTTTCTTTTTGTAGTTTTCTTATTGAATTTTTACAAGATCATTTATAGATTTTTGTTAATGTGGTTGGAGAGAGAGAGAGAGATTCAAAATTCCAAAGCTTAGAATAGTTTGTCAATAAAAAATCAATAGTTTCTTTTAATAATAGTAATTTTGACAATAGTAATTACCAGGTTGAAATGAAAGGGAGAAATCTCAACCACAATAAAACAAAATGATCAAGATGACTGAGTGATAAGTTACCCAGGAATTTATTATATAATATAACTTAATTATGGGAATATATTATATAATATATAGTGATATATTATATTACATATTATAAAATATAGTTTTATATAACCCAATTATGGAAATCATTAAGGATTTCTTTGTCAACAAGAACATGGTCAAGTTTACATGTGCTATATATATATATATATATATATATATATATATATATATATATACAGAATGTGCTTTTTTTCTTAGGTTAATTCCTGAGTAACTTATCACTTGATCATCTTGGTCATTTTTTGCCATTTTATTTAACATGTGCTTATTTTGCCCTTCTGTGTGTTCCAGGCACTGTGATGGTTTCCAGGGATTCTTTGCTATCCATGACTGTTCTAGTTGTGAAGGAACAAAATTTGAACTAGTTTAGACTAAACAAGTTAGCTATTGAGTATTTAGAAAAGACAAAGGTGCAACTTCACAACATAGACCATTAAAACCAAGTAGTCAAAAATAAGATTTTTCTCTGTGTCCAACTCTTGACTCATCAGTTTGACTTCACACTTTGAGTCAAGATTTATTTTTCTCACAGTTTCTTCCCCATGGTGGGAAATGGGGTCATGCAGTTGTGTATGTACCTTTCTATCAGACAGGAATTGATGGAGTGCTCTTCTGGGTCCAAGTTACATAAAAATTCAGTGAACTGCTCTGATTGGTCCAACTTGAGTTAATTTCCACACCTTAGCCAAACAAGCTGTATGTATAGAAAAAAATCACCCTAACCAGTTTGGCTCAGTGGATAGAGCGTCAGCCTGTGGACTGAAGGGTCCCAGGTTCGATTCCGGTCAAGGGCTTGTACCTTGGTTGCTGGCACATCCCCAATAGGGGGTGTGCAAGAGGCAGCTGATCGATGTTTCTCTCTCATCGATGTTTCTAAATCTCTATCCCTCTCCCTTCCTCTCTGTAAAAAATCAATAAAATATATTAAAAAGAAAAGAAATCAGTTAAGGGGTTGGCAATTTTCATTCAAATCACGTGATTGGAATGGGAGAAAATAGTAATTTCCATTGGAAAAAGCTTGATTTTTTTAAGCAAAGAAGGAGGATATGCAGGGCATATAGAATAATAAAGGTATCCTGCAAGTACCAAAACTGTGGGGAGTTTCTTCTCTTTGAGGTGATCACCATAAAATGGAAATACTGAACCATTTCTAGAATTCTCTATTGTGTACATGATACTTGTTTGATCCTTACTCCAACTCCTTGAAATGGGTAAGAGAGGTATTATTAACTTTTTAATCATGGGGAAACTGAGGCACAGTAAAGATTGTTATAGAATAAGAGAATGGGCCACAATAGTTGAAGTTTCTCTCTTTTGCCTAATATGTGTGTCATAGAAGCAAGAGTCATTTCCCTTAAAAATATTAGTCCACTTTTCCAGGAAAGTAGTGTTTTATGAATTAGAGTCACAAATATACAAAAGTCATCTGCTTATAGACCCTGGGCCCTTGAAAGTGTGAAGTCTGTATATATAGATATCAGGCATTTAAATCAAACTACCGAAAATAAGTAACTACTCTTCATTTTTTTTTTCAGAAAATATTCAGTACTTAGAAATCCCTTGATTGCTCTTATTAGAAAAGGTATTTCAAACCTGTGGAATAAAAATAGGCAGATGAATATGCTCTGAAACTTCCCTTAATTCTAACTATGTCCCATGAGATATATAGAAGAACTGAGTTTAAAATAAATGCTAAAGAAAAGATTGATTAGTAATTATACAATGATCATTTTTATTTTCATTCATTTATAAGGACCAATGAATATATGGTCTTTGCACTTAGTTAATGTCTGTAAAATAGAACATTAAATGCATTGTGTGTGTGTGTGTGTGTGTGTGTGTGTGTGTGTGTGTGTGTGTGTAAGAGAGAGAAAAAGAGATTGTGCAATGTGATTTATGAAGGGAGGGGTAGCATAAAACAATTTGATTAAAATGGGTGTGATTTTATTATCTGAGCCTGTCAAAAATTCACCAAAGAAAAATTATTTAGTAGTCATTGTGGTTACATTTCTTTCCTTTTAAAAAAGATTTTAATTGATTTTTTACAGAGAGGAAAAGAGAGAGAGAGAGGGATAGAGACTTAGAAACATCAATGAGAGAGAAACATAGATTCAGTTGCCTCCTGCACATTCCCCACTGGGGATGTGCCCACAACCAAGGTACATGCCCTTGACCGGAATCGAGCCTGGGACACTTCAGTCCGCAGTCCGATGCTCTATCCACTGAGCCAAACCAGTTGGGGCGGTTACATTTCTTTTATAAGTTGGAAGCTGTGTTCTGCTCCATCATAGGAGATGTTGTGAACCCTAATAGATGGGTACTTATAAACTATTTTCACATTGAGATGAAATGACAAAAAGCTGAAATGGATTAATGGGCAGGTGCTTGAATGACAGTGTGAAGATATGAAAGTGTAGGTGAGCCAAGTTTTATTGATTAACTCAACAGCACTTATTTCCTGAGCATTCATAGTGTTGATAGAGAGAAAATTAAACAGCCCTGTCCTCCAGGAGCTCATAGTAAGAAGGGCTTCAGACTTTCCTTTTGTTTGATAACAAAACAATATTTATGTTCTTAAACCTGAATACTGTGCAACTTCCTAGAATTTATTTTGTTTTGCTATGTAAGAAACTAGCTTGGATATAAAAATGAAATTGTCATTTATTTAAAAATTAAATTTATTTCAGATGATTTCTGAAATAAATGTCATCAGAGCCCATCCTTTAGAATTCTGAGTTTTATGAGGGGATGTAATTAATCAGAAGCCACCACTGTCTGACCTTGCTTCATATATTTTATAGAGACCAACCTCACATTAATCCACTGTCATTTAAATAAAATAAAGGTAAGTCTGTTCCATACCATTTCCATATGAAGGTACATACTTTTCATCTTGTTTCTGTCTTACCTCTCTCCATCATTACCTCCACTCCCACACAGATATACAGGTCGAGGTAAAAGGTAAGCCTATTAGGGGTACAACTTGGTATAATAAAAATAATATACATCATTGTGTTAGACAGAACTGAATTAATTTCCTGATGCCATTAGATCTTGAGAAAGTCATTCTATAGTTTCCCTCATCTTTAAAATTGGGATAGCGACTGCTGCAGGATGAATTGTGTCCCCCCAAATTCATATGTTGTCATCATAACCCCCAGTACCTCAAGATGTAACTGTATTTGGAAATAGCATCTCCAATGAGGTAATTAAGTTAAAATGAGAACATTATGATGGCCTCTAATCCAATATGACTGGTGAACTTATGAAAAGAGAAAATGAGGGCACAGATGGGTAGGGGGAGGCCATATCAGGGCACAGGGAGAAGACAGACATTTTCAAGCCAAGCAGGGAGGCCTTAGAGCAACGGTTCTCAACCTGTGAGTCTCGACCCCTTTGGGGGTCGAACGACCCTTTCACAGGAGTCGCCTAAGACCATCGGAAAACACATATTGAATATATAATTACATATTGTTTTTGTGATTAATCACTATGCTTTAATTATGTTCAATTTGTAACAATGAAAATACATCCTGCATATCAGATATCTACATTATGATTCATAACAGTAGCAAAATTACAGTTATGAAGAAGCAACGAAAATTATTTTATGGTTGGGGGTCACCACAACATGAGGAACTGTATTAAAGGGTCGCAGCATTAGAAAGGTTGAGAACCACTGCCTTAGAGGAAACCAAGCTTGCTGACACCTTGATCTCGGACTTCTAGCCTCCAGAAGTGCGAGGAAATAAATTCTGCTGTTTAAGCCACCCAACCTGTTGTACCTTGTTATGGCAGCCCTAACAAACTAATACAACAAAAATAGCTAAAGTGAAAGTTATAGGAATTTGAAATGTTATACCACATACTTTAACATTAATATACAAGGATGGCTAAAAGTAGGTTTACAGTTATTTGTATGAAAAAAAGACAAATAAAACAAATATTTATTAGTTATAATATTATTTATTTATATTACTTGTCTTTTTACATATGAACAACTATAAACCTACTTTTGCCCATCCCAATATGATAAATTATCCATCCATATAGCTAGTATGAGTGTTAATATTAGAATTAACATTAGTAGTATAAGAAGTATTGCTAACTGTTACCAAAGGCTTGTGAAAGAAATAATTGCTCCCAAGGAAAAACAATGAGCTTATGATAATTATTTTAAGCAAAAGAAAATTTAAGTGTGTCCCTTCAAGCTTTATATTTAGATCAACTTCAATGTAGAAAACATCTTATTCTTTACCACTAATCACCTTCTTTTTCCTAGTGGAAGAATCCTGAATCTGATGAGTAAAAACAACTTTTTGAAATGTTTTCTGCTGAAATATGTTTCTGAAAATATCATTACTTCTTAGACTCAGAAAGGGTCATGATGTGTGTGTTGCTCAGTACTCCTGAATGTGCCCAGAATCTGTGTGTAATTTTATTTTACTCATACTTTGGAGGAGTACCTGTGTATGTAAGGAATCTCAGCAATGAGTGGTCTGAATAGTTGGTATCAGATTTCAAAATAGCACAATTATTTAGTTCCTCTCAGACTCCCTGGAAGATCCATTCCATTCCCATCAAACAATCCCACCAAGCATATTAGCAAGAACAGGGTTTGTACATGACATATAATTATCCAAGAAGAATGTTTTTTAACGCTATTTATCACCAGAATTAAGTAACGGTGGCCTTTTAATTATATTCATATAAGAAATTGGGTTAATAGGCAGAATATTATTGGTTGTATACCTTTTTCCTCACCCACTAGCTCCTATGGAAACTTTGGCATTGGAAAAATATATAATGGTTTCATTCTGTGCACAAGTTTGAGTTCAGTATTATCAAGCAGATTTTATACCGATTCTGTTGGGAAGTTTTTGAGTTGAAATCTTTCTTCTAGAATATTGGGAAATGCTCTGAAATGTTGTCTCTGTTTTGTTGTTGGTGGTGTTGTTTCTGTCTTAGTGCTTTTTATTTTTAGTTATTCCTTCCTCCAGAGAGAAGAAGAAATCTCCCCATGCTGAGGGAGTCCTCACCCTGCCTGAGCCTGGTTTAAGAAACGGGGCTAGGCTATCCCCTGTGATCTACCTAATTCTTAGGCAATGTTGTCAGTTTCTCCACTACCTGAGCAGTAAATCTGATCATTTCTTTGCCAAAGATAAAGGATGTTCTTTAAAACTGACGGGATCTCTTTCTTAATGTTCAGTCCCTTCTGTTCTGCTTTATTTACGGCTACCTTATCATGAGTTTTGGTGTTTATTTTTTTAAAATTCAGAGTAGGCAAAATAGATCACAATAAACTATCCATTCAATAAATGCACTGCAGGGCTGTTTGTAAAATCTGTATCACTTATCACCTACCTAGTACTCCCTCGTGGCTCCCTCTGTAATACAGAGGTTTAGTTGTTCACAGTTTTCCCATCTGTTATTCACCCTCCCCACCCCCTCCTTGTGTGCTCTTGGTCTCCAGGGATTTCTTTAGGGAAACTTCATCTTCAGCGCCAGCAGGACAGCCTGCTGAGGGGAGAAGAGGGCAGAGTCAAGAAAGGAAGCTCTGGTTCTACTCTTAGTATCACCACTTTTTTGTTTAATATCTTTGAGCCTCCTCTTTCTTTCTTTCTTTCTTCTTTCTTTCTTTCTTTCTTTCTTTCTTTCTTTCTTTCTTTCTTTCTTTCTTTCTTTCTTTCTTCTTTCTACTAAAACAGTAACAAATTTGCCTTTAATATGTCAATGGCATTGAGGGAAGAGGTAACAAATGAGATACTCCCAAAGAAAGAAATTTGAAAACCATTCAATGCTATGACAGTATAAGGCCCTGCTATTATAATCAGCCCAATACAATCAGGGGGTTGTGTATGTGTGTGTGGAGGGCACATAACAGAGTAAATAAATCAAGAAACTATATTCTTTAGGATATTAGCTATTATGAGATCCTTGAGTTTTATGCCTCCATTTGTTAGAAAAAAAATATTTGTTAATTTGACAATCTTTCAATTTTGGTTTTATTAGCTATATAGTAATTGATATAAAGTAAAGATAGTTTTAATAGCAATAACTACTTACCAACATAATACATTTTGTCATTGATAGTCCACTTATTTTTCAAGAGAATTTACCAATTTAAAGTAAAGAACACAAAAGGGATAAGGTCGATGAAAGGTTAATAAAATGGAAATAAGGAATAAGAACCTAAAATGATAAAGGAAGACAGACATATACTTAGTGTCATGAGATTTTATTCTAAGCTCTTAGGCAATGTTCACATAGCACTGGAGTAGGAGTCGGACACCTTGTTCTTATCCTAGCTTACCTGCCAGGTGGTATGCACACTAAGAAATACTTATGTTATTACTTAATTTATTAATCTACTTGTGACACTGCCCACGAGTAAATGTTCTAGTTCTTTTTGAATTTCACACTCTAAGGCTTCCCCTGGGAGATGCTTCCAACTTGTTTCATTTTCACACCACCTGAAAACTATTTCAGGGAGAGCTAATATGCTTTAGGTTATTTAAAAGACACACACACACACACACACACACACACACACACACACACAAGTAGGAAACCATTATATTTGCATGCTTTTCTGAAGCCATTTTATCTGTAAATATTTGGTGAGGGAAATAATAAATAAATTTCAGGTAGTCTGCTATAATTTCTAACTTTCTTCATTATAAAATATATATATATATATATATATAAATATAGAAAACATCCCGATATATATATTTGCACATGCATGTGTATAAATTATTTTTATATCTGATGTAAATCTTTTTTTAATGTATTTTATTCATTTTTTACAGAGAGGAAGGGAGAGGGATAGAGAGTAAGAAACATCGATGAGAGAGAAACATCGATCAGCTGCCTCCTGCACACCTCCCACTGGGGATGTGCCCCCAACCAGGGTACATGCCCTTGACCGGAATCAAACCTGGGACCTTACAGTCTGCAGGCTGACGCTCTATCCACTGAGCTAAACTGGTCAGGGCTCTAATGTAAATCTTAAACAGAACTCTGATTCTATTCCTATTATTAATATACCCAAAAAGTAATATGGTATTTATATATGGTAATAGATGTAGAAACAATGTCATAATGAGAGGGCAATGAGGGTTATAAGTCCAAACAACAAAAACAGAATTATCCAAGAGGTCCTGAATAAGGAAAAGTTGAGTTGCCATCAACAATTAAATGCGATTCTGGTAAAACAAGCAGTAATATACACCAGAAATTTAAGAACTATTTATTGGGGAAATGAATGAACTGGAAAACAGTTTTTCCTTCATTCTTCTTTGAGAAATCATAGATCATCTATTTAATCAGCTTATTGTGTAAATACATGAAACCACTCCCCAGACTCTTCCATGATTTCACTGGAGGCTGTTCTCCCCTTTGGTCCCCACACACAGAACACACACCAAAATGTAAATATACCTTCCCATCCGCTCTATCAAAACCACCATCAGCTCCATCCCAGTAAACAGCTAGCCAATTATGAAAGCAATAAGTCAAAGTATTCTTTTGGTCCTTTTGAGACAAAAGAAGCTGTGTGCTAAATAACATGTCATACTTGTTTACTGTTTGAAGATGGAGTGTTTATACTTTATCTTAGTTAATGGTGACAGTGTGGAGATTTCATTTCTGAAAAAATGGTGGTTGGAATTCAGAAAAGCAACCTCAGCTGCCTTCAAACTTGAAAATCCTGCAATGTTAAGTGGCCAAATGCAACTATAGTAATTTTTTCTTCAACTGAATTGACCACTTTTTGCCAGCAAGCAGGAAATTTACATGGCTGAGATTATTAATATATGTAGTATGATTTTAGCATTGGCATATAAGCACAGAAAGAAACCAGCATCAGAACTACTAGGCTCGGGGGAGAAAACGTGTGATGTGGTACTGCATGGCTTAGAAATGAAAATATTTAATGGATTAAGGAAGGTTCTTACAGTTCTGCAATGTTCCCCAAAAGTTGATTTGCAATCCACATTTAAAAGTAACAAAATTAACTTTTTAATTTGGAAACATAAACCAAAATAATTCTATGGTCCCCTTGGGACTACAGGCATTTTATATTAAAATTAAATGAAAGCTTGTATTTATATTTAAAAACCATTCCAGATAGCAAAGCTAAGTGAGGAGAAAAATATGACAAGCTATCAGATTGAAAGTTGCAACTATTAACTTCCTCTCAAGCCAACATTGGACTTTATCACCCTCACTAGCAAATTCAGTACCAAGAATACATATTTTAATGTTTATTTTTACAGAGCAAAATATTTCATGTGCTAAGAATTTTTTTATCTTTACACCCTTTTTACCTGCAAAGTTAGAATTATCTAACGTAGTGAAATCCTAAATTCAGAATAACAGAAGCAATTAAAATAATTTTAAGTTATTTTATATCTGCTTAGCCTAATATTGTCATTGTGAGGTTTTGTTCTTTGCTTATTTAAAAAAATGAAGCCCTGGTGACCTCCTAACCACTATATATAAGGGGTTATATAGTTATCTTTTAAAGTGCTCTTCCTCTTTATATTGAGAATTCCGGAATAGGGCAGCGGGGGAGAAATATAAGCAGAATAGAAGGTTTGTAATGTTATTTTTTTAGTAAGAAGACCAGACTACCTTTTGAAAACATGCCAGATTTGGGGGCTATGGCTTTGCTTTTGTTCCATTTTAGTCTTAGGAGAATATATGAAAAGGATGAAGTACAGTCAAGGTTGCATCATTGGGATAGTTTTTTTTGTGTTATTATATTCAGCTATGATTGGCATATGGTAAAGATAGGCTTTCAGAGGCAGGAAGGTTAAGCTGGAGACTTAAAGGAGGTGCCACTTAATTAAGTCAGATATTTGGGTCTGTGTTCCCAAACAGTGTTAACACATGAGATTGCCCATAAAACAGTTGGGAAGATCCAGTTCCTGAATTTGAAAAGGATTTGCAAACTATAAAGCATCATGTATATCTATCACTGTTATTAACTTTTGACTAGTTCTATTCATAGTGACAAAATAATTTGTTTTGCCTGCATCTTTAATTCAAGGTGACATCCCACCCTTGGGGCTTTGGATGTCCTGATGGGTTTATCTGTATAGCAGAATCCACTATATATTTAGGATAGAATAGGGTATGTTTTTATAAATTGCCACAAAATGTCACAGGCTGATTTGCATTTTTGGTGATTCTATATATTAATCACTGAATAACCTTCAGTTTTCCAAATAAAGATTAAAGGTAGCAGTGATGATATTTGTAATCATCCACACAAAGGGAATTATTTAAATTCTGCACAGATGGAATGATACCAAGGGTAAATGACTATACACATATTTCTAATTTTAAGAAGCTTTAAAAGAGTTTGTGGATGGTGAGGAGCAAACATTATTTTGCATATGGAATTAACCATAAACTTTCCATATCACAGTCCCAAATTCTCCAGAGGCCTGAAGGGCTTTTCAGACACTGTCCACTAAAGATTGATAAATTCATAAGAGAAAAATGATGTTATGTTATGCATAATATACAAACTGAGCAACCAGTATAGTGACTTTTGATAAATAATAAATTAGATTTTATATGCCTCAGATGCCTCAGAATATAATGTGGCTTAGAGCTTAAAAAATGATGATACATGACATATTCTCCTATTTCTAGCCTCATAGCAATTTATGAGCTGCATTTCTCTTCAAACATCATTCAACCCAATATCCTCTGTAAACTCAATGTGGACCAAGGCTTAAGATTTTTCGTGAATGCTAAAGATATCTGAGTGCTTGTCTAATGTTGCTTTAAAATAGTTTCAAGGATTGAACCGTGTTCAGTGGGAAACATACAAGACCATCTGGTGCCAAATGGTCTTTGAACTTGGAGATAAGTAACATATGGAAGCGCCCATTGTGGGTAACATGCACACAAGCATGGAAATTGCAATCATGTAGTCTATTCTGGCTACCAAACTTAAATGCTTTTCCCCAAATTCAGATTCAAAAACTTGTTTTATAAAAACAGATGTTTTCAATTTATGAGATGCAAATGATTTCTTTATTTTCTTTCCTGCTTGCTTTCTAAGTATGTTTAAATTAATATCTTCTTACAAACCCATGGGTTTGTAACTAGCAATAGCAAAACACAAGTAATAATAGGAAATAATAGTAAATACACTGAGAAACCCACTAGTCAGAGTTGACAACACCACTTCTCATTATACTGAGATTTGTTTTCTGTCTCCTATATCTCCTTTTAGAAAAGTAGGTGGAAACTGTTATGTCATAGCAGATAAACACCACTGCTAGGGGAAAATACTAAAGTTAATTTTTCAGAGGCCTCTGGAATTAATTTTTATCATCTGTTAAATAGCAACAATACAGTGAGATCGGCAAACTCTTTTAGTCACGAAATTGGTTTCCTGAGGCGCCAGCTTTCCTCTCTGTGGGTGGTAGAGGTCCACACATGAAAGGAATGATGGCTTTGGACCCTCTGGGTTTTCCCTCAGTTTCCTGAGGTGTCTCTGGAACGGCTCCCAGCCCCGCTGACTAGAATACCCAGATTGCTAAGAGATACAGGCACTCCTTTTCTGTCTGGTGTCTGTCCTGGCAAAGATGGTAAATTAATCCTGCTCTTGAGGAGGACAGAAAAGTTGGTTGTCACACGTCCCCAAGCTCTCAGACACAGCATATCAATTGCCCTCTGCCCCGAGGCAGCAGGAACTGAAGATGTTTGGAATGTTGCTCCCTGACATCTGCTCTGTTATTAATTTGTTTTTGCCTGCATCTTTAATTCAAGGTGACAGCCCACCGTTGGAGGCTTTGGATGTCATCCCTCCGGGCACCAAATCCTGGTACTTGGGGGCGTGTCCCCTCCACAGCTGTCTGCAGAGGCTCAACTGTGTGCCCACATCTGGCAACACGTGATTGGCTGCCCTGATGACTCCCCCTCTCCTTGCTTTTGCAGCTGGCGCAACCTACATCTTTGGGAAGAGCGGAGGACTCATCCTCTACACCTGGCCAGCCAACGACAGGCCCAGCACGCGCTCGGACCGCCTGGCCGTGGGCTTCAGCACCACTGTGAAGGATGGCATCCTGGTTCGCATTGACAGCGCTCCTGGCCTCGGAGACTTCCTCCAGCTTCACATAGTGAGTGCCGGGCCTTCGTCTGAATTCTCTTGTCTTCCTGGTGGGCTGAGTTGGGGAGCCAGATAAACGCAGCAGAAATTATAGTTAGACACAGCAAAGAGACATGTGTCTATAAAAATTGCCTATGTGGGTGTTGGTATTCTATCCAAGGGATGGTTTCTGTGTTTAGTCTCATTCTCTTCTCAGAACCATGATTGCCCTAGGGTGCCTCAGGGATACAAATTTTAAAACTCTTCCCATTTTGACTCCCTCCCTAACTGTGTGGTTTGGCATCTCAGGAAACTTTCAGCAGATGGCTCAGGTGTAAAAAGAAGAGATTTTTACCTGGTGTGGTTCATCTTAACCTGGTACAAGTAGCAAAGCCAATTTGAATGTTCATGATCTCCTAGGGTGGAGGGCCAGCAAAGTTTTTTGTATTTTTTTTTATAAAGAGCGAGCTAGTAAATATTTTGGCCTTTGGGGGTCATGTAGCCATGTAATGTCGAAGCAGCTGTAGGCACAATATTTTTTAAAAGTGTATGTGACTTCTCCAATACAAATTGTATTTATTAAGACAGGCAGCTGGCTGTACTTTGGTGACCCTGCTCTAGGCTGCAAACTTCCTCTTGGAGATGTATAGAGTGTGTGATAAAAACTGAGGCCAGAGTGGGTGGGGCCAAAAGAAAACAGCACAGTGACCAAGAATCGGTGTATTCGTGTGTATTGTGCATTCAACATTTTGCTTGTGTATATAAGCCCAATAGGACTGCACCCTCAGTCATTGCAGATCATTAAGAACACAGTGCAATTTTAAGAAATTAAAATGATTTGGAGGAAAAATTACTTCGTTATGAGGGTAGAAAATATTTTTATAGCAACAATTAACCCATTTTATCACCTGTGCAGTCTGCAGTTAAGAAAGTAGGCTAACGGAGGATATGATTCTCATCCATAAGTACCCAGAGTGCAGCCACCAAGAGCACAGAGAGGAATTGTTCTCATTAGTTAGCAGTGACAAGGCTAGAAAAAATGGATTTAATTTGGAGCAATAAGAATCTGGTTTAAATAGCGGGGAGGGGGTGCAGTTAAGAGGAAAGATCAACTGGGGATTAGCACTAACCTCCAAAAAGGAGGAAAAGAAACATTTCTGGGGCTCTTTGCATGCAAACTTTGTGAATGTACTGGTTCTCTGGGGAAATCGGAGGGTAGGATTTCACTGTTGGTTTCCCAATAGAGGTGGCTGCCTGGCTGATACCATAGCATCAAGCTCATCCCTTGGGGCAGGACGCATCTCCGGCCCCTGCTCTTCCAACATTCTTAGAAATAGGAGCATCTTGAAGGCTAAAGCTTGAGCTAGAAGCCTGTCTGGTCTCTGGAGCCAGAACAGGGCAAGACTCTGTATAGGAGTTCAGGGAGGGGCCGGTTAGAAATGATGATCTTGCCTCTCCAGCACGGCTCAGTGTTGAGCATCAACTAATGAACCAAAAAGTCATGATTCAATTTCTGGTCAGGGCACATGCCCAGGTTGCAGACTCAATCCCCAGTGGGAGATGTACGTGAAGCAGGTGATCAATGATTCTCTCTTATCATTGATGTTTCCATCTCTCCCTCTCTGAAATATATATTCACTTTCAAAATGTGCAAGAGGGGTCTTGAATTTGCTGTGGAATTTGAATGCTTTCTTAGATGCTTCAGGAACCATATGATACTATAAGCCTGAGCTAACGCATGTTAAAAAGCCATGCCAAGGAGCACAGATAGAGGCAGCCATGGTTAAGAGGGTTTATCTTTATTTGGCCTGTAAGAACCACCATAATTTACAAAACTCGGTGAGATTTATGCTGCGTATAACTTAATGACTATTTCATGGCAGCAATAACTAGGCGATTATTACCAGCTCACTTGCATTTTCCTGGTGATTTATCTTCCTTTCTCGTTCAGTGTGACTTACTAAGAAAAATATGATTTGGCACAACCATGAGCATCTTTTTTGAAAGAGATAATGGGCTACCAGTTAGTCCATTTCTCCCATGTGTTTTGTAGAGTATCCTCACTTTTAAGAGAAATGTTTTCTTATTTGAAAGTTGACTTGCAATGGGCACTGTTTTTATAAAATAGATGTGAGGATTTGGGGAACTTCCAGGAGGATGCATACATTCCATTTTAACATTTCACAAGCAAAAATACAAGAAATTGAACTTCAAAATGTATAGTACCCCCTTGGGTACTATGGACTTATTCCAGTGATGCTGCCATTGCTTAAACATTCTAGAAAATCCAAACAGATTGTCTGTGCTTCAGAGCTTGGGGTAGAAAAGGATATCATCTGATACATTTTAGAGAAAAGAAAAAGAGACCCCATGATATGGAGAAACCACTTTGTTCTGGAATGAACCTGCAATGTTGGTGACTATCTTGAGCATGGGGTTGCTTTTTTGGTCTAGTAAGTTTAAACAATTTTTTAATTTGCTAATGGATTATCTCTGGTATCTATCAGAGATTAAAAATGGTGCATGACTGTATCCCAATGAAAAGTTATCTATAAAAATTAGGCTGTAGGCACTACTTGTGTGACCTCTGCCTCTGGCTGCAAACTTCCCCATGAAGATGTGAAGAATGTGTGATACACACTGAGTCCAGAGTGGGTGGGACAAGGAATCCAAGTAGAAGATCAAAAGACTTGATCACAAAATCAGGGTCTTGTGTTGGACATTTATATAGATGCATCAGGGAAGTGAAGCCATAAATACATACCAAGATAATTTATATGACTTTTACAATCTGTAAAATGTAGATTTGTTTATTGAACACAGTTTGTTTCCTTGCACTAAAGAAAATTACTCCAAAGGAAAAAAGGTAATGGCATTAATGAAAGCAGAAAGGGTTGGGCAGGAGATGAAAGGTATAATCCTCCCTTGCAGTTTGCCTAGGAGGATAGAAACCCAGTGGTGGGGAGAGAAAAAAATGATGGTAGGTATGAAGAGGAGATGAAAGCAGGGCAGATCACAGGGACAGGGGAGAAAAGAAAGTGGGCCTGGGGGAGAGAGGACAGACTGTCTACAGATGTGCTCAGCAGGGGGTCACATGTGGACAAAGTTGCATTTTTCCAGTGTGGGTCTTAGGTGTGGAAACAACCAGGAGTACTTTGGTGTGATTTCTGATTGATTGTAAAGCCAGTAAGTTGCTCAAAAACAAAGTATTGCAAGCAATTCCTGCAGTGCTTTGAGTAGCAGTAACAGTTTCATTGGAATAAGCCCTGGTTACCCCAAGTTAGCTCATTTGGAGGAAGAGAAAATGCTGTTCCAGGGACACCAGGGAGTCTGACCTTGAGCTGAGCTCCCATTCCTGAAGAGACCTGCCTGTCCTGGAGCCCCCCAAGCAGGAATAGCAAATGGGTTTTCCCTTGCCTGGTAGCTCTCACTGCCTCTCTCTCTCACTCCAAGCTTTGCAAAGTTCCATGAGGGCAGCCAGCACATCCAGCAGGTAAAAGTTCTGGCTTCCACTAGCCATGTCTAACACCTGTGCAGAAATGGGGCTTTGTGGATAGATGTAGTCTGTCCATCTATTATACTTGGTCTATACACACCATCTTCCCTTTCACACTTGAACTTTCTTCTTTCTTTTCCTTTGTCACCCTGAAATCCCCACCCATTAAAGGCTCTTTGGGAAAATAGATATTTTGTTAAATTCATATTCCACTGTAGGTCCTGGAATCATTTACTGATTAAAGTATTCAGTCTTATTCTATGATCCTTCTCACACTAGGCTAAGGTCTGCAGCTCTCACAGAATTTGAGGCTTGTTTGTTTAACCCCTTTTATGCCATAAGCGTCTATAGATGCAATTAAATTCAAAATATCATAGCATGTGGGGATGGTTCCTTTTTGGACCCATGACAATTAACTGGTTAAAAGATTAGAGAAGGCCAAGAGATCAAATAATTTAGATATGGTTCACTTCAAATTAGTTTACATTTCTTCGATTTTGGTTCAGATTTCCTTGATGCACTATTTTCTGTGTCAGCAATAATATTAATGAAATTACTGATAAAATATGTTTGGCAAAGGCACAACGATGTTTTTTGAAATATGTGTGCATGAACTGAAATTATGTGGGAGGGAGGAGGGTACCTTAAAGCAGAAGGATGGGATTTTAAAATATTTGTACTTCAAATATAAGTTTTCTGCATTGAAATCTATTGTTGATAAATTAACCAGGTCATTATTTAGAGAGAAGCTGCTATTACTTGCAAGTGACATCTACCCACTGACTCCTATCAAGGCTCTATGGGGTGTGTCATGTTACACTCACTTTCATTCATACAATAGGGAAAAAGTTGAATAGGACCAGAGGAAGGATTACCATGAAGCATCTGCAATCACTGTCATGAATCTCTCAACAACCTCCCTTCACCACTTACAGAAGAGAAGGTTGAGGAGAACTGGACATCATTAGCTCTTTTTTATATAGTTACTGCGGAGTGTAAAAATGAAATCCTATTAATTTCTTTCTCCCTGTGTGTAATTTACAGTAAATCCTCTTGGATTCATTTTTTAAATTATGAGCCTTTCA
The DNA here is from genome assembly GCF_000147115.1 of Myotis lucifugus. Lineage (NCBI taxonomy): Eukaryota > Metazoa > Chordata > Mammalia > Chiroptera > Vespertilionidae > Myotis > Myotis lucifugus. Next base: position 2,369,611 of record NW_005871082.1, read on the forward strand.
GAAGAGTGACAATTTATGGGTCAGTGCACCTGTTCTGTTGGATCAGAATCTCTAACCTTCCCCAATGGTTTCCCTTTGGAATTACAATGTAGATACTTACATAAAACAAGGTAGGAGGACACCAAGGATGCTGTCCAGCCTGGCCACCCTTTCATAATGGCAAAGTGTTCTCCTTCCAAAACTGCACTCCCTCCCCCCCAAAAAAGGCTAGTAGTATCCTCTCAAGGTCATGTTCAGGGAAATCGGAAATGTATTAAGTTTGTTTCACATAATATTGTTTTTCCATAATTTATAGCATTTGAAGAGACTCCTGGAGAACAAGGGGAGCAGAGCTGAAAATGATAAATGGTCTGTTTTTCACATCTGTTGCATCTGTAAATAGTTGTCCTGGCAGCTTCATTGGGCCGTCTCTGTGGAGACTATTTATAGGGAACCATCACCACCTGTGGGATTCGTCCTCGGTGAGCTGAGGTGGCTGGTAGCTTAGATTCAGCTCTCCGTTTGACCAGGGACAGCTTGGATTTGATTCAGGGACTGGATTTTGGGGTTTATGTGGAAGAATAAAGAGGAATGTTGATATTTCTGAGGCTAGTGAAGCAAATAAAGAGGGAAAGGACGGGAAAACCACAAAGGTGACCAACAGACACAATTTCCTTTTTCCACCGTGTGCTGCACACTGCATGTTGGCTCTGTGTCTCTTTCCCGTATTTTGTTCTCAGTGAAAACGTCTCTTTGAGTTTTCTGGGCTTAGGAGCTTTTCCAGATCACTAGGCATTTCTGCAGAGAAGGCCTGCTGGGGATCCCATCTGCAGCTCCCAGCTTAGCCCTCAGTCCCAGCAGAGTTGGAGGAGAAGGTAGGAGAAGGCAGTGGAAATGGGGATTCCATTAAGATACTGCTTGTGAAAACTGGACCCAAGGTAGCTGCCTGCATGGGGCTTGGTGTGTTTCTCAGGTCTCTATTATTCCCAAGATATTTCTATCTAACTCTGTTTACTTTGATTCCACACTTGGTTTTGAGAGGCAATGTGCTATAGTGGGAAAATGTACTTAATTTTAAATGGAAAGATTTGGATTGAGTCTCATTTCTGTCAGTAACCAGTTAGCTATTTGGCTTGGAGTAAGATACCTCTCCCCTTCTTTTAAATGAGCCCCCAAAAAGTTTATGTTACATGGTTTTTTGGAGGTTCAAATGAAATAAAGAATATAGAAGTTGTTTGTTAGCAGCAAAGGACTGCACGCATGTTGAGAGGTAATTCGCTTGATGAAATCCAGAAGGTGATGACTTCATCAGAGAAAAACAAATAATGAAAGGAAGAATATGTTTTAAATTTAAAAGTAGAATCTCATTTTGAGTATTTTTAAGAGTCTGTGGGCACTGTTTCTGCAAACAAATTCCTATTTTATCTGATCAAAAGCATTTTTTTCTGAATTAATCAGATCCACAATTGAGACTTTTGAAGTGTCCTGTTAGCACATAGTGGAGGACCATTTCCTTCTAAGAGAGGCTTGGTTAGGGCAATAGAATAAGTGGACTTCTGCAGCTTCCTGGTCTCTCATTGTAGGACATTATGTCCCTATACAGTGTCACAAGGTGATGCATTGTGCCTCTGTTGCCCTTGGGTATAATGTTGCAAAGGACTCTCTACTCAGTGGGAGAAGTATAATCCACCATGCCCTGGAGTTCCTTCTTCAATGGTATGAGCCATGGAAAATGGAAACATACCAGCTTTCCAAAAGAGGAAGGGAAAGGGGAGGAAGAAAGAGAGCAGGGGGTAGAGGAAAAGGAGGAGGAAGAGAGAGGAGAAGACAAGGAAAAGGGAAAGAGCAAACAATAATAAGAAGCAGCTACAGCAGAGCACACCTCTCTGGGCAGGCTTGGTCTGAGAGGGGTTAGAGCCCCACTGTGGGCTCCAGATGAAGCACCCATGGCTTGGCCCTATACTTGAGGATTATTAGAGCCCCAAAGAGTCATTGCTAGAACCAAGGTCTTAATGTGGGTACAGCCAGATTGAGTGAAGATGAGTAGCTGCTACTACCAAGTTAACTGGGAACCTAAAAGCACATATACAAATAAAACCATTTCATAGATTTTGATTTCTCAAAATCAGAAAGATAATTTCAGTGAGAAGATGAAATATACAATAATGCCATCATAAAAACCAAGTTGACAATGTGTATAGAAAGTATGTTATGGCTGGTAGAGACTTAGAAGAAGCAGAGGACAAATGGCTATATCTCTGTCATTTATCACTTACACCAGTGACACTTTAACTATTAACTTATGATAGTCATGTTTGAGAATCCTCAATTCATATATAAAATGAATTTAGAAAAATTAGGATTAAGAGAATTTAAGTTATGAGTGATATATATATATATATATATATATATATATATATATATATATATATATATATATAAAGGGCCAGGGGCACATTCGAGACAACTGAATGGATGACAGAACAGGTTACGTAGGGCAACAAGGCTGACAGGGGGGTTAGTGAGGGACATCCGAATGACTGAGCAACAGGCTGTGTGGGGTGACCAGGCTGGCAGGGGGAGCAATGAGGGACCACCAAATGACTGAACAAGCAGGCTGAGGGGTCCTGGATTGGAGAGGGTGCAGGCTGGGCTGAGGGGACCCTCCCCACGCCGTGCACAAATTTTGTTCACCGGGCCTCTAGTCCAGTATAATGAAATCGAGTGTTTTTTATGTGTCAGGCAAGGTGCTGCATTTTGGGGATACTATGATTGACCTTGGCTTACCTAGAACTAACAGACTGGAAAAAAAACAGTAATTAAAATAAGTTAGATTTTTATTATACATTATGAGATGATGTATAAAAAACTCTTGTATAACTCCTGGCCTATAGTGAGCTTTCAATCATGGATCACTTTATGTTATTGGTACTTTTCTTCAGTTAACATTTTTTAAAAGTCAAAAAAAAAAACAATACATTTTATTTTCCTAAATAATGAATAAACTCTGAGCAGATCTCTAAGATTTTAACATCTATAATAATAAAAGTGTAATATGCTAATTAGACCAGACAGCCAAACTATCTTCCGGACGTCATTCCGGACGTCCTCCCGGACGTCCTTCCAGATGTCTGTCTGGATGAAGCCTCAGCAGCGGGGGCCAAGGCAGAGGCAGTTAGGAGTGATCAGGCAGGCAGGCAGAGTGGTTAGGGACAATCAGGCAGGCTGGGGAGTGGTTAGGGCTGATGAAGCAGGCAGGTAGAGTGGTTAGGGGTGATCTGTCAGGCAGGCAGGCAATTGGTCAATTGGTTAGGAGTCAGCTGTCCCAGATTGCAAGAGGGATGTCCGACTGCCAATTTAGGCCTGACCCACAGTTGGCCATCCCCTGAGGGGTCCCGGATTGCGAGAGGGTGCAGGCTTGACTGAGGGTCACTCCTCACCCCACCCCGGTGCACGAATTTTGTGCACTGTGCATCTAGTAAGCAATATAAAATTCTAGGAGGAATCAGGATGCTACAATGTACAAGTAAAGCCAGTCTCATGGTATCCTAGATGAGGACAGGTAGCCAATAGCTGATAGTGCAGAATTGCAGAGGCTTTTTAAAAATAGGAATCTAATGTGCAGTGAACAAGGCAAACTCCAGGCACATCAGGTGAGCATTGTGGCTCATGTGACCTAATGACAAACCTACCTTAACACCGTTGGTGGGATGAATTATCTCATTGACCCACCACTCACACTGTTACTAGTCATTACTCTTGGGGTATTGTTCAGTGTAACAGGGCGAGAAATAACTCATTGACTCCTGGAAGCTGTGGATGATGGATTTTAAATCCCTGGCTGCATTCATAAGGCACGGAAGCTCACTGTATTGATGGGGGAATTCATTAGCCGCCCACCCTGTAGCATCATATGCTTAAGTCCTGATGCTGTCACTGCTGCTGTTTCATCTTGTTAGTGTTTCCTGGATAGATGGCAGAGGAAACTGTACACCTGTATTAGCTTCAAAGATAGTACCAACAGCCAGACTTGTCATTTTGCAGCCTGAGATGACAACTTTGGAGCCTGCAATCATTTAAAGACATTTAGAGAAGCCCTGTTGATGGACCCAGCTAAGCTTCATCCGAAAGTCAATTTATACTCAGGATAAGAGGAGATGATTGACAATTAAGTCTCACATTCTATTCTTGATTCCTCAGTTAACCTCTTTTATTATTTTTTTAAAATATATTTTATTGATTTTTCCACAGAGAGGAAGAGAGAGGTACAGAGAGTCAGGAACATCGGTGAGAGAGAAACATCGATCAGCTGCCTCCCACGCACCCCCCACTGGGGATGTGCCCGCAACCAAGGCAGATGCCCTTGACCAGAATCGAACCCGGGACCCCCCAGTCTGCAGGCCGACGCTCCATCCACTGAGCCAAACCGGCCAGGGCTATTTTATTTTTTTAAAGAAAAATTTATTTGACAAATTTCACTAGCGCAATACACCTAAAAGGAAATCACAATACAATTAAAGATTTAAATCAAGGCCTCAGAATTTCATACAAACACCAAGACCAGAATCCCAAAGTATTGGTATTGCATCTCAAAATTTCCCCATTAATTAAAAAAAAAAAGCTTAAACTTACATACCTTGGAAGTTATTAAATGAAACTAGAATTAACAAACATGCCAAATATTTCACTTTTAATTGTAGACACAGCTCCTATATTGAGTTTTACAAAAAAGCATGTTTTTCAAGATGCTTCCACAAACAGTGTTCGATGTAATGTGGTATAAGAGCAACATTTAACATATTTCAACTTTTTTAACCTAAATATACTTACTGTTTAACTACATTCTACAATAGAACTAACTTGAGAAAAGCTAAAAATTATTTAACAGTTATAGTTTACTCAACTTAGTTGTTACATCCTAGATGAATATTTGTGTTCAAAAATAATGAACCTTTAAGTCTTTAATTCAATCCTGATTTCCACTTAGAGTAAGCATAAATCACAAGTTGGTATTGCAAAAATTGTTACTTTTTTTTCTTTAAACTAATGTTGACCAAGAGTCAGTGATAAGGATCAATTACATTCCCCATCCACCACTCATACTAGTTATGCTAGACATCCCCCCCATTCCCTTCACTCCCACAGATGCACAGCATACACTATTGTAGTAGCTGCTGTTCACTGCTCCTTGGCTGCCTATGCAATGTTTGATTGCAAATCACTGGAGTTTTGCTGTTCACTGCTCCTTGGCTGCCTATGCAATGTTTGATTGCAAATCACTGGAGTTTTCCTGTAAAACTTGCTGGCTGTTTGGGCCACCATAACTGGACTGGTTTGCATAAGCACCACTGCTTGCTCCTGCTGTAGAATTCAAGAAGAGTCCTACATATCTGTGTTCATAAGCACCACTGCTTGCTCCTGCTGTAGAATTCAAAAGAAGTTCTACATATCTGTGTTTCATTTGCTTTGTCTTTCGACATAGCTGCCACAGCATCTTCATGAGTTGCAAACTCGATATCTGCTTCACCAGTTACTCTGCCATCAGGACCAATTTCAATATGTACTCTCACAGGGTTGAGAGGTGAAAAAAATTATAAATGCCATTCTCAGTAGCTCTGTAAGGTAATCCCCGCATGTATCCAGTGTCCAGTTGTGCTCTGGAAAGTAGAGCCACCATCCCCATATATGTGGTCAGACATTCCTGAAAAACAGTAACTGAGGTCTCCTTGGTCTTGCTCGGCGGACGAAGTGCAGAGTTTTTTGTTTTTTCTTTTCTGTTTTTTGTTTGTTTGTTTGTTTTTCTGACTGAAAAATCCAAAATGGGGCTCAAGGTATATGTTTCATCTATACCAGAGAAAGCAGACCGAGTGGCGAGGCTTTTGTTGAACTTGAATCAGAAGATGAAGTCAAATTGGCCCTGAAAAAAGACAAACTATGGGACACAGATATGTTGAAGTATTCACGTCAAACAACATTGAAATGGATTGGGTGTTGAAGCATACTGGTCTAAATAGTCCTGACACAGCCAATGATGACTTTGTATGGCTTAGAGGACTCCCCTTTGGATGTAGCAAGGAAGAAATTGTTCAGTTCTTCTCAGGGTTGGAAATCGTGCCAAATGAGATAACATTGCTGGTGGACTTCCAGGGGAAGAGTACGGAGGAGGCCTTCATGCAGTTTGCTTCACAGAAAATAGCTGAAAAGGCTCTAAAGAAACACAAGGAAAGAATAGGGCACAGGTATATTGAAATTTTTAAGACCAGTCAAGCAGAAGTCAGAACTCACTGTGACCCACCACGAAAGCTTATGGCCATGCAGCAGCCAGGTCCCCATGACAAACCTGGGGCTGGTAGAGGGTATAATAGCATTGGCAGGGGAGCTGGCTTTGAAAGGATGAGGCGTGGAATTTATGGTGGAGGTTATGGAGGCTATGTTGATTATAATGACTATAATGATGGCTATGGTTTTGGGTCAGGTAGATTTGGTAGAGACCTCAGTTAACCTCTTTTAATTCAGTTTATTTTTTTACCCTGTTTTCTATAAAATGGCAGGTAATTTAATGGCACAGATGATTATTTCCTACAGTTAGGATGGACTGTATCTTTAGAGACCATCACATTGTTACCATTACTATCACTTCCCACTAATACTAATAGACAAAGTACAGGTATGAGATACTGCATGAGAACTTTGTTTACATTACCTTATTATGAGCTCACAACAACTCAGTATTGTGAGTCGCTCTTAATATCCTCACTTTGTAAACGAGGCAACTAATATTTAATGAGACTGAAGAATTTCCCCAAAATAGCACTTCTAATAAACTGCTGAGCAGGCCTTCAACTTTGGTTCTGACTCTTAATTACTTTCATACTCCTAATGTAGGTATTTAGAGTAGAAAGTGTAGTGGTGATCATTTTAATTCAACACATATTTATGAAACAGTAATCTATTTGGATGTGTTAAGAAGTTTAATATAAAGGAGGAGAATCCAAATTGTACCTGAGACTTAGTTTTAAGGCAGCATCAGTTATATACCAAGGAAGGTAAGAATATTATTGTTTGTAGAGATTAGAGAAATGTTCATAGACAGGGTTGGTTAGATTTAGACTCTGGAACTGGAAGAAGGAATATGCCAGGTGAAGATACGAGCTTGAGGATAACCTCAAAGGAAGAAACCACAGGCTGTATTCTCAATTTGGTGAGGTGTTCTCTTTGACCAGAATAAATGGCTTGATGGAAAAGGCAGATAGTATGGAATAGGAGAAAGAGCATATGTTTTAGAAGCAAGTGGTCTGTGATTCAAAATATAGCTCTGCCCCCAACCAGCTCTATAACCTTGGATGTATTATCTGACTGCTCTGTAAATTGGACATAGTGATAATAATGCCACCTTCCAAGTCTGTGTGAAGAATGATGCATGTGAAAATGCTTAATGAGTATCTGGTTCACAGTAGATGCAAAACTAATGATAGTTATGATTTTAAGTTTGTTTATTTTATTTCTTTTCAGGCACTTTTAGCCTGTAGAGAGGAGGACTTGAACACCAAACTGATAGATTTCTTCTGAAAGCCACCAGATATTGAAAGGTTTTGAGCAGAAGATGAAATGCCCAAAGCTTGATTTTTAGGAAGAGTATTTTTGGTATGTTGAAATAATGTTTTTCACCGGGTTCAAGGAAAATAGATAACAGGATAGGGTGTAAGTGGTCCAGATAAAAACCAAAAAAAACACATTTTAAGGACTTATTCAAGAATGATGATAATAGGAAGCTAATGAAGATGAAACAAAAGGACATTTCAGAGATAGAATAAATAGGTGTTGGTTGCCAGCTGATTGAATGGATAAGTAGAGAAGTAAGGAATGCCTAGAATGAGAAGGTTATGATTTCATTATCAGCAACAATAAAATCGAGACATATTTTTTAAAAAATGTATTTTAGGATAAGGTGAGAGTTTTACTTTGGTGATGCAAAATATAAGGCATCCAGGAGTCAATATGTAGAGATTTCCAATTGGAGTTGTGCAGTGAACTCGATGAGAGATACAGGATGGAGGTAGGAATTTGAAATTTTTCAGCCTGGCAATACAGTGGAAGCTCTGAGGATTGCTAAGCTCTCCAGGGAGATAAGTGAGTAGGAATTTGGGATATATATATATATATATATATATATATATATATATATGCTTTACAAAATGATAAAGGAAAAGGAAGAAAGTTCAAAAGAAAAGGTTAGAGGGTCAGGGAACCCTACATAGTGAAGTTTTACAGAATCAAAGGGATTAAGAGAGGTTTTCAAATACAAGTAGTTCCAGAGATTTTTACCCCCTTATATCTTTTAGCCATACCTCTTTTATCTGAAATGAGTTTGTTGGGATGTGTTCTTTGTCTTCACTAGTATTTATTCTAGCTTATAATCTTCTCATCACTCTTTCTGCATTTCTTCCCTTTGTAGTTGGCATGGGCCTTACTAACTCAGAGCAGAAGACTCAGGGTCTAGTCCTAGCTCTACCACCAACTAGCAGTTATTTTATGTAAATGGTAGAGATATACAAGGTGCCCTCTCCAAAATGTTTACAGAATTTAACAGCTAATAGCTCAATTTTGAAAATTAACACTGCCAAAGTGTATGTATGCATTTTTCGGGGGCACCCTATAGATAATATGCTGCCAACTTCAGAGTATTATGGTGAAGATTAGATGAGAAAATGTACATGAATGTGCCTTGTTACCATTGGGAGACCTACAAAGTTAAGATGAGTCCGTTCATAATAATACAGGTATGCCTACCACCCAGCAAAGCTTTTGAAGCCTAGGTGATTGTGGTTGGAGACCTAGAAATGAGGGCCTAAGAGATGCTAAAGTGATTGTAGTTTTCAACAGGAGGGTTAGCAGCCAAGTAAATGGCAGACCAGAGCCAAAATGTGGATGGCTCAGTTACCAGATCCCATTAACTGCTATGGTCCTTAAATGATGCTTTTATCTGGTGTATGTCCTCAGATGTTGCACATTACTCCTTGGAGTGTCACTTTGGGTGAGGCAGCTTGCATTTCTGTTCCTTTTTTTAAAAATGACTGTGGCCATTCCTATTATTTCATTTTGTAATTGTGAAAGTTTCCTTCATAACATCCGTCTATATTTGATAGATAGCAGATTGCTAGACACATTCACATAGCACTAATGGAGACAACTAAATAAAAATGGACCCAATGAGAAACCTCCTCCTGGGAGATAGACCACATTATTTTGGGTTATTTGGGGTTATTTTGGGTTATTTTGGGTATACTTTTCAAGCCTTCTTACAATGTCATGTCTACATAGTGACCTAGACCTTCTTCCCCCCAAACCTAATTATTATAAGATCACCCCAGTGGGTGACAGTATCAGTACAAATTAAATGTTCCCTTCACTTAACTGAATGCTACAGGAAACAGAATGGAAGCACATGCTTCACTTTGATTATCACCCAAACACTGCAAAACAGAGTGTGCACTTCCTCCTTCAAGCTGTGTGTGTGTGTGTGTGTGTGTGTGTGTGTGTGTGTGTGTTAAACACATGCAGACATTGGGCTGAAATGCAGACATGGTATGTCAGCTCTGGGGAAAACCATAGGAGTCTTTTTCGCTTCTCTAAATCTCCATCTTTTATTTGAGCAATGTCTTTACAGAGATTCAAAGAACATTATCTTGCAATGATTCTCCAAATAGCAATTGAATGGTGTCATCCAAAATTGCATATGCAACATATCATAACAGATCCCCTTTAGGAACTGGGAACCTACCCTGTGTTCTCCCCTTATAAGTTACTATAATTTTTGATAAAGAGAACAGAACTCTCACTTTATATATTCAACATGAAAGAATGTAGATGGAACAATAAGAAGGTTTTCCCTGCATTTCCACAAATTGCTTCTTTGTTAAAAGTGAGCGTTCGGTTTAAATAGTACATTAACAAAGGAGTCCCCTATGATATGAACCCAAATCCTAGCAGGAGTACCAAATTTCTCTTTGAGGCATGCAGACTGAGCTCTCAGGTGCCTCTTGGAGAGAGCAACCGGTATTGTAGAATAGCGAGACTTCGTGCCAGATTCTGTATACTTGGTTGCACCTGACATGAACTGGACAGAGCACTGGGATATTTCTCTGCTGTCGAGGACAGATTACAGGGTTCACCTGGAATAGTGAATGCCACACAGTAGGAAAAGTGTGTGTGTGTGTGTGTGTGTGTGTGTGTGTGTTTGTTTGTTTAAAAGGCCTAAGCAGAGCAACACTGTTCTATGAACTCAAACTCTACTGCTAACCACCAAAACCATCTTGTCAACTTTGACCTAGAACTGCTACAGTAGATTTTAGAAACTTAGCCACCACTTTTCACACAGATCCTCTGGAAACACACTATCACTAAGTTGTGTGGATGTCCCCGAGAACTCACCATTCTGTCCGCTTCTGTCTTTAGGGTAGTTGAAGATGTGCTTCTCTCTTAAGGGGACTTTCTGCTGTTTCTGATGACTACCAATGAGGCCAGAGCCACTGTGACTGTTCATAAACCAGGTCTGCACACTAACATTTCCAAGTATATACAGAAAAGCCCCATGGGGACATTAAAATGGAACTACTGCTTGCTCCAGTACCTCCTTCCTTTCTGGATTCATTGAACAAAAGAACAAAAATTAAGTATTTTCTTCATTTTCCCCAGAGTTTGTTGATACTGCACAAACAAGCCCACTTTTCCACTTGTTTCAATTATGCCATTCCTGGTTCCGAATCTCAGAGAATGGGGCATCCCTCCTTTTCCACACTGTCAGTGTAAGCAGATTGGAGAATGTGCTCTGATAGTGTCCCCTGGGCCTCATCTAATGCACAAATATATTTTAAAATACACATTTTTATATACAAGCTGAGATTTCCAGTTTCTCTCAAAAAGTTGGTAGGTTCAGCTACACTGGGCCAGTGTTCCCATGTGGCATGGGTCAGCTGGAGACAGGTTGGGCAGCAGGTGCCCTTTTATGGACATACCCTCTCCAGTCATCCTCTCCACCCACACTTCTGTCACATATGTCACCCAGTGTCTCCATTCATCTCTCGGCCTGACCCACCCTGAAGATATCTGATTATGTGTCTCCTCTCACACAGAAGATGAGTTAACAGTTTGGGGATGTAGCTTCACCTATTATATATAAACAGTGCCCTCAAACATTTTCAGACACAACTATTTTTAACACTTAGTTTAGAATGGCTTAGAAGTTGACTTTCACATTACTGTCCTAAGGGTATATGTTTGCCTACTCAGAAGTATTTCGGGCTCACATATTTGTATATTTCATGCATCTGATTTGTTAGATGGCATAACACATTTAATGACATTAACTCAATGGTTGAATTTACTGGTGCTCAAACTTTGTATTGAACACAGAATGGTAAGGTATAATTGAAGGTTTTATAATTTCTCTGAGACAAGTTGGGTAAGATATGACATTACATAGAATATGCATAAAATAACACATTTTGCCTGTATTTTAGTTCATAATTGTACAGTATTGGTGTGTCAGAGTTTTCTTGACTATTCTTTTCTCCTCTCAGTAAGAGCCTTCACACACATCTCTGATTACTAGCCTTATCCTAGGGGCTGCCTTTCAGGGTGTTGCTGAGAGATCCAATTTCTGACAAGAGTGAAAAGTGACACGTTATTGAGGAACACAGTTGTTAATCTCTGTTTCTTATTCAAGGCCTTTGGGCTGTCTGTACCAAAATGTTTCAGATGCCTCCTCTGGGGATTGCTTTGCCTGTTCCATTCCTCAGATAGTCAGGAGTTTCTTTCTCCACCTACTGACAGTTTCACCAAAGCTTTTCTCCCATTGCTTTGGGCCATTGCTTCCAGTCATATCTTCTGTGACTATGAATATAGTTCTTTCCCTTCAATTATATTGTTACCTTAAAGGTACTTAAAGACTGTGATCTAGTCTCCTGGAGTCACTGCTTTGCCAGACTTATAAATTTAGCTCTCACTACCTCTTCTCATGTTTTATCTTGTAGCCTTTGTAGCACTTTTTTAGGCTATCTTTCTAGCTTCTCTAATATTGCAATATTCTTCCCAAACTAGAGAGGTCAGAGTAGCGCACATCCCAAGTATCTGTGAGTATCTGATTTTAGAGAGGGAAATGAGGGGAGAGGACTACCTCACAATTGAACTAAATATATTTTGTGAGTTAGGAAAATATACAAAAACAGTAAAGAAAATCTAATAGGGCACTGTCAAGGTTTCCATATATTTTGTTTGTTTGTTTGTTTGTTTATTTGAGAGAGAGGAAGGGAGAAAGAGAGAAACATGGATTTGTTGTTCCACTTATTTATGCATTCATTGGTTGATTATTTTTAACAAGATTTTTATATTGAATTTTTAGAAAGAGGAAGAGAGGAGAAAGGGAGAGAGACATGGATGTGAGAGTGAAACATCCATCGTCTGTCTCTGGCATGCCCCCTACCAGGCATTGAGCCAGCAACCTGGACCTGGAATCCAACTGGCAACCTTTTGGTGCATGGGACAACACCCAACAAACTGGTTGATTCTTTTATATACCCTGACTGGTCATTGAACCTACAACCTTGGTGTATTGGGTCAATGCTCTAACTAACTGAGCTACCTGGCCAAGGCCATCTATTTTAACATACTGTTAGACTAATCCTGGAAGCTTAAGGGGAAATGAAGATTTTTCTGAAAACATTTTGCTTCCATTAGATACCTGCAACTACCCTTTAGAGTAAGATACTCTTTAAAAATACAGGCTTCAAATAAGATTGTGTAATTAGAAGACCTCCCCTACCCCATAGCACAGAAGTGATTAAGCCAATACTAATATTAATGCTATCATTATAAATAATATTATCCCTGTCTCTGTGGTTTAAAATTAAAATAAATTATAAGCATTTAATCTGAGGAAGAAAAAAAATCAAATTGCAACATGAACCACCTTGGTACTAGCTTTTAGCTCCAGCCCATGCCCAATGGCATTGGCAGAATTTCATCCATGTGGCAAATTGGATACAGCTTCTGGGGTACACCGCAAAGAGCAGAGGCCCCGGTAATCTCTCTGCTGCCATGGTCTCCAAATATTTTTGAATGTCCACACATACTAGAAAAAAATAAACCATACAGCACTTATAAATAAACATATATTTATTTATTATGTAGAGTATACACATGCTAATATGTTGTTTACATTATAAAACACTCAGAAACATCAGAATTTTTAAAAGAGTAGATGTTTCAGTATTTTTCCCAAAACCCCAGTAAACCTACCTTGGCACCCCTGAGGAGGTCTACCCTCCTTTGGAGACCAAGCTCCGGTGCATCACTGCAGAGCCAGAGCGAGCTTCTGTTCCCAGTAAGAAACCCAGGAAGAACAATTAAATGCTTGAGGGCATCTAGGAGAATTTGTCCTTCAAATACTCATTTTAGAGTTGAAGATAGGAGCCAGAGACTTACCTAGTTATGGTCACAGATTAGGTTAATGAGAAAGCCTGGGTTAGAAGGCAAGCCCCATGGTTTTCAGACTGTGATGCATAATGAAAAGACCAGTTGTTCTGTTTCAGTTGGAGTTGAGGAAAGGGGGGCTGAGCTCCTGGATGATGGAGAAAGAGAGGGGAGTTGCCAGGTTTTTTTAATGGTGAAGTACTATTTGCCTAAGTGACCTCTGTTCTTTCAAGCTTCCTTCTGTTGAGTCCTCTTCACAGGTTCTCTGTTTCTCTCCAACTTCAAGTTCAAAGCTTCTGATTCAATAGCAACCTCTCTACAAGGGCACAAGGGCTGGAACTGGACTTTCTGTGTTCAAATCCTGACTCTCTTACTTCACAGTGTCACTTCATAGCTCTGTGACTTTATGCAACTTACATAACTTCCCTATGCCTTATCTGCTGAAATTGAGGATGATAAAGTTTCATATGGGTTGATGTGAGCATTAAATGAGACCATACCTGTAAAGCCCTCAGCACACTGCCTGGCCCATCCTAAGGGTCCTTTAAGTGTTGCTGTTATTACTGTCAACATTTTATTAATAATTCCTCCTGCAAGCACTTTGCTCCATAAAATTGCCCTCATTCTAAACAGGAAAAATCATTTTCCTTCCCAGTTTGTAGACACATATGCTGACAATCGTGTTTGTACTTATGGCCAGAATCAGTCCTGAATTCCAGGACAGACACCCAGCCTAGAGTCCCATATCAAACTACACTTACTTTTAAGACGAACACAAGCAGTTAAAACCCATTTAGCAGACCAGGAACACAGACCCCATCATTTTCATTTTCTTCTCATTCCTCTAAACCCGTGGTCGGCAAACTTCAGCTTGCAAGCCACATGCAGCTCTTTGGCCCCTTGAGTGTGGCTCTTCCACAAAATACCATGTGTGGGTGCGCGTACAGTGCAATTGAAACTTTGTGGCCCATGCGCAGAAGTCAGTTTTTGGCCTGGGCGAGTCTATTTTGAAGAAGTACTGTTAATATTTGGCTCTGTTGACTAATAAGTTTGCCGACCACTGCCCTAAACCATCTCCTCTCTGTGCACAGGGGCTCCTGTCCAATTCCACCCAGCCTGGGAGACGGCAGCAGGAGGGTTATTGGGGCCTCTGTTCTTCCCTCTGAACACCCAGTGGTGTGTGAGCCTGAGTTACCACCTTGATAGCTGCCTCACATAACTAGCTATCCACCCCTTGCAGTGTTTCTGTTTTCTCCAGCTTTCGGCATCAGGGAGTGTTATGAAATGATAAGGGGCTTGCTCTCTAGTTATGTATTGCGATCGGGTGACAAACAATGAGAGCTGTGACACATGAGAGGGCATGCTAGTGCTGATTATGGGAACTCCGCATCAGAGAGCAGATCATATGACAGGCCTGAGATGCCACCACCCTTCCCCAGGGGTTATTAATGAGGCTTCATACCTGGGAGGACAGGTGATGATGTCTGGTTGATGCGATAATTAGAGATATGTCACTTATCATAAGCCGGGCCCAGCACCTTGGGCTGGCAGCTCTGTTCCATGAAAGAGGCAGGCTCCATGCTCCAGAGAAAAAGTGGAACTTGTTGTAGTGGCCTTTTCCAAAAGAGGTCATGACAAAATGTCACCAAGGGCATTGGCTGGAAAGTTGTATTGAATAAAGAAAGGAGTTCTCTGAACAAGAGCGCCTGATTGAGAAGCTGGGTTGTGTTGGCCTGTCTACCTGTTGGATTAAATAATATTCTAATAGGTGTGTACACACTTTCCTTTCAGAGGCTTGTCTTCAGGTATAGTGCTGTTTATGCCTCACCTTCCTCCACTATTGCTTTTCTACCTGCTCATGGCCTTGTGTTCTGGAATGGATAGAGGATATGAATTTCTGAACCCCATGTAATGTGATTTCTTTGCACCTGAATTGGTGCCAATGGTACATCCATCTAATAAGCTAAGTCTCAAGCCACACCTCTCTCCTGGCTGGGAAGGAAAATTTATTTGTGGAGTTTGCACAGGTGGGCCAGGTGATTTAGCATCTCTATTGGTATTGAACCACCTATCACAGACCCATGGCTCATTTTACTCAAAGGATTGCCCAAGAATAAATATGGAGGACCTCATTTAGAGTCCCCTTTCTCTAAAGCCCTTTTAGGATTTCCTTTTTATTACTCTTCACATAATTAATGTAGCTAATCACAAACATGCACCTTTGCTCCAAATAAAGTGTATGTGAGAGTTGACCCAGGAGGGAAGAAGATCTTTTACCAGAAGCAATTAGACACACCTTCAAATGTCTCTTAATTTCCCTTTCATGAGAAAGCCCAAAGTGAGGTACAAACCCAATTCAGATACTTCATAAGAATCAAAACATCCTTCAAAGGGAGGGGCTATTATCTTATAAAAAGTCTTGCTATTTATAAAGCATCACTGAATGCAAGGGTGTGTAAATGAGAGTGCATTTGTCTCCTTTTGTTTTGTTTTTCCCTGTAATCTCCTCAATGGTCAAAAAAAGGTAGAAACTACTATCTTCAGTTCCCAGTTGAGGAGCCAAAATTCAAAGAGGTTAAGTTGCCAAAGTTGCTGCCACTTACAAACAGCTGATACAAGGTTTAAATACAGTGTGCCTAGAGCTAAAGCCTTGGTTCTTTCTCCTTCCTGGGATTTTCTAGGTAATTCAGGCAGGATAATCTTTCTCCCAAGTAAATAGTAAATTCAGGGAGGGAGTATCTTTGGGCAATAAGAATCTTATCCTATTTAAATATTGCTTCTAATAAACTTTTGCCATTTTTATATCATTTTAGGATTATGGATGCCTCTATTTCAGGATTAGAAATTATCTGATAGACATAACCAACTGGCAATTATTGTGACCAAGACCAATTTTTACACCTGAACTAGAGAGCCCATATTGGGATGATACCACTTTTTTTTGCTGTTGTTAAACTGGTTTGGTCAACTTAGGAAGAATATCCAGAATTCTCAGCTCTTGAGTTCCTGTGCCCCCAAGCTCCAAAAGAATCCATTAAAATTGCAGTTGCATATTAATGTTGAGTTAATATTAATATTGAGAAAAAGAGTTGGTCAGTTAGAAAAATCACTCTAACATAATTTTATGCATTAATAAGTCAAGAATTTTTTTTAATCTTGAATTTGTCAATAGGTCTCTGTTCTCTAATGCTGTCCTCTTTTCTAAGTGATTTTGCAAGATATTCATTTTTAATACTAATGTATATTTTTTCTAGGATATACTTACCAATGAAACTTTCAAAGAATCATATTTTTTTCTGGGATATACTTACCAATGAAACTTTCAAAGAATCAATACTGTTACATAGTGAATTATGTAAAGTCTCAGAATATTATATCTGGCTTCCTATGGCTAGATACTCTGGACACATTTTTATTAATCATACGTGGAAAGTACTATGACATAGTAAATTCTGTCAGGCTTCACTGAATAATATCATGTGTTTCCTCACAAAGAGCACACTTTCAATTTTGGAGATTTGTTGGCTAGTAAGTGCTTAAGGTCTTAAATGGTGCCAAGTGAAGAAATGCCAAAAAAACTTCACAATATGAACACCAAAGGACTTTTCTCCATGAGTGAAATGCCAGTGTGGGACAGCTCAGTGTGATGGTAAACTTGACCAGTGGTGAGTGCCAGCAGATGAGGAGTGGACATTAATTCAGGTGGTGACACAGAGGTTGGCATTGTGAGGATTTTTAAATTCCAGAACTAAATAGATGATCCACTGGGAGGCAATGTCCAGACAGATCAATACTGCACAAAAAGATAATTGCTTTTCTTGGTGAATCCTAAGAAAGGGCTGGGGCTTTAGGGAAATTGAGAGAGATTTCTTTTTTTCTTCCACGAAAAGGTAATTAATGAGTACAACAGACAATGCAGGGCAAGAGAATAGAATCTGAAAGCTTGAAAGCTATACATTCATAATGGATTTAGAGATTTACAGGAGGACTTTATCCCAGAACAACGCCTACTGAAGTAGACAGAGCTGTGGTGGTGACAATGTCTCCTTGAGAGATGCATGCTGAAATCTTCTATTGGGCAAGCATCCAAAAACATTTTGTGCAAATGAAGTATGCCTCCTAGTATAGCTGTGTAGATAGAAAAGGATACAATATTTAGAAAAAAAACAGGGCTTGAAATTGTCCTAAAGTTAGTTTACAAAATGAAGCCTGAAGTACATTCCATTATGGAATGAATGAGTGTGGATTATACTTGAACTGTGGTCTGTCATGCTCTCTCGGGCTGTAAAATACAGATACTCCATCCATGAATAATATATTGGAAGATAATTTAGGATGTAAACTCAGAGCCTATTCATTACTTGAAATCTGCAATGGAATTTGGTTAGACAGGAGTATATCATTACTAACCTTGACATTATAAGGTGAGTTTTAGCATTGTGCTTGAACAAAAATTTTTACAAGTTCTATAGTAATTAAAAAAGAAAATTTCTGGTTTACATTGAATGGTAAAAGCTAGTCACACCAGGGACAATGTCTAAGTGGCATAATTGTTTATTTTTTTATCAAGTTCTTTCTACTATACCAAGCTCCTTAAAGACTGAATCCTAAACCTGTCCATTCTTATACACACAGTAGGTGCTTAATAAATATTTTTGAACAAATGCTCCAAAAGTGTATATTAATTGCAAACTGAGCAAATATGTATTAAATGTATACTTGATGCTTGGCATCTGATAAATAGCTACAATTATAGATCAGGAACTCTGGGGAGACTATTTCTGTTCTGTCAAAATTTCAAGTAATCTTCCAGAAACTTGAAAACTGGTTGTATATTCAGTTTCATCAAACATGATCATCCTCCAAAGCCATCTTTCTTAGAGAATTTTCATGAAGGAAGATAGGAGAACATCATTAAGATGGATCATCTATGCAGTGACCAAGAAGGGTAATCTTATAAAAGAGTCAACTATTTAAAAAAAGCAGGGATTGAAGTTGGAGCTTTGTGAAGGGACTGTTTGCAAATGTAGTCTGAAATACACTTTCCCTACAAATATTTTTAACTTTTTATTTTAAAATCATTTTAGATTTACAGAAGTTGCAAAGATTGTATAGAGAGTTCTTTTATACCCTTAATCTGGCCTCCCCTAATGTTAACATATTACAAAATCATGGTAAATTTATTGAAACTAAGAATTCATATCTGTACAATAATTTTAACTGTAGAATCAACTCAGATTTTCCTGGTTTTTCAGTTAATTTTTTTAAGGTGCCAAAATCCAATCCAGGATGTCACGTTTTATTTAGTCTTCATGACTCTTTAGTCTCCTCCAAATGATGACAGTTCACAAATACTTTTAACTGAAAGAATGATATAAAAGTATATTTGTCATATCAATTCCATCTTCCTATCTTTCCTTCTTCCACTGAAGTTGGGCATCAGGTATGTTCTTGGTTATTCATTCTAATTTATACATTGAATATTTTTCCATTACACACAATTGTAAGTGTACTAATGTGGTCACCTTTTGGTACATGTATTACACTCAAATATATCAAAGCACTCTTCTAGATTTGACAAACTACCTTCTCATACATCATTGGGACATAGTATAGAGTGATGGCTGAGAACACAGACACTGGAGACTGCTTGGATTTGAATCTTCACTGTGGTTGTATGACATTAGGCAAGTGAAGGAAGTCAATGTAGAGTAGTAGAACAATTCTGCATCAGAATGCCTGCTTTACTATCTTGACTAGATGGGGTTCTTTGTATTCTGTAATACAGAGATACTGATACCTGCTCTATGCTTTTTAAGAAGCCACATTAAAGATCAGATGAGATGAGGCATCAGAAAGGATTTTGTAGAATGTGAAATGCAAATCTGATCAATGACAGTGAATTTGTTTGGGGCCTGGGCTGGAACAAGGAGGGCTGGCGAGCCTCACCATGCAGCCTGGGTGGGTCCTGACAGTAGGAAATGGTCTATAGGTTTATGGGAAGGGTTTCTGTTGGTCATAAACATTTTGGATGGTTCATGGGTATCTGTCCCTCCTCTTAACCAAATAATATAGGTATGGAAGACAGAGAGTCCTGGAAAAGAGAATAATTATACAGGTGTTACCCCCTTAAAGGCTCACTGGAAAGTGTTCCAGGCCTTTCTGTTAAAACTCATAGGGGACAAAGTAGGTTTGGGGACTGGTGAGAAAACTGTTAATCTTAAGTCCTCATTTCCACACCAGCATTGTTTATTTCAGTCATTACCACAAAGAACTTTCAGAAGAAGCTGTGCCTCGCTTTTTCTCTGTGACATCCTGCCACCTTGGGCCCAATGCTCTGAGGTTCTGCAAACCAACACAGTGGCCAAGGAGCATGCTAAGGACCAGGGTGTAGACTAGGGTACTGGAGCTGCCAAATCTGGCCTAGACATTGACTTTCTGCTTTGTTACCAATCAACTGAGATTTCTCCCACTAAAGAAATAGATGCACCACCTCCTGTTCAAAGAGAAACAAGTTGAAAGGGACACTTCACTTAACTTGTCCCGTGGGAACAAGAATGGCATGCTGTGTCAGGGTTCTGAATTCAGGCCCTCAGTGCAGGAGAGTGGGCCACACTGCAGCTGGCCACACTTTCTTGTTTGTTTGTCTTTTTTAAAATATATTTTTATTGATTTCAGAGAAGGAGAGGGAAAGAGAGATAGAAACATCAGTGATGAGAGAGAATCATTGATTGGCTGCCTCCTGCACGTTCCACACTGGGATTGATCCCACAACCCAGGCATGTGCCCTTGAGTGGAATCAAACCCAGGACCCTTCAGTCCAAAGGCTGACGATTTATCCACTGAGACAAACCAGCAAGGGCCACCACTTTCTTGTTTTATTGGTTTTTTGTTTTGTTTTGTTTTGTTTTAGAAAACTCCACCTCTGGCAATCTAGAACTATAAGTATATAATTAATATAAGGGAACTTCTCCATACCCAGCACTCCTATATAGTATATAAGTCAGGGACAAATTATGTGAATAATAGCTAAGATTTATTGAGTACTTATTACATATCAGGCATTTTACATTTAATCCTTACAACCTTGTGAAGTAGGATTTATTATTAATACCATTCTACACATGAGAAAATTGAAACACCCAGTTGATAAGAAAAATTGCTCAAAGTTGCATAGCCAGTGATTCAGAGTTCTCTTCCAAAAGCTTTCCTATTCAGAATAATAGTGTTTTTGATAATTAAGATAATTTATAAAGACCTTTACAATGGCAGTGTTATTTCATCTCTACCGCAAATTAAATTGGTATGTACCAAAGAGAAGAGCCATAAACACAGTCATCAGGGTTGATAGTAGTCATTTTGTCTTTAAAAGGTGTCATCTTCATCAATTAGTCAAACACTGGAATGAAAGAGATGAACTATACACTGAGATTTAAAATGCTTGAGGGGAAGCAATGAGCAATGCTGGCCTTTTGTTACCCTTGTAACAGTCTCCATGATCTAGTGATCTGGGAGGAGGAGTGCTTTTATTGTAGGCTAATTTACAGCATTTTCTACTGAAAAGAGAAAAGGAAGGAAAACACTGGATTATTCTTCCCCTTAAAGACCAGATTTTGACCTAATACACGTGTGAACATGGATGAGCTCTGTCACCCAGGTTCTCTAGTACAGTAAAGTTACCTGATCTGATCAAAGGGTGCCATGCTCTAAGAAACCTGATTTCCCATGGATAACAACCAGGGACTGCATATTTTCACAGACATCAGATGCCCTCAGCTAGACAGAACACAGTGTAACTGTTCTTGGTTATTGGGAAGTACTTTGCAGCACCTCAGGTCTGTCATTATGACCATCAGCGATCATTGTGGGAATTGGGGAAAGTGTTAGTGAATAGGAAGCTCCAATTACAGAACATTGGATAAAACAGCCTTTGCTCTAATTACACTGTGTTAGATTGATGGGTCTAATGAGCAGTGTCCCTTAATCCAAATGTTGATTTTGGAATGAGTTAGAATTAGGGCTAAAACTATCTTAGTAAATATATGTACTGGATAGGCTGGGTGACTGACTCCAAGTAGAATTCAGATTAGTTCAACTGATATTTCTTCCTTTTTAAAAAATCCTCACCTGTGGATATGCTTTTATGGATTTCTGGAAAGGAGAGAGAGAGAGAGAGAGAGAGAGAGAGAGAGAGAGAGAGAGAGAGAGAGAAGCTTATAGGATCTGACTGCTCATTCCCCTTAAGACCTTTTCCTCTGCCACCAAACTCTGGACTGTTGATCAAATATGCCCAGCTTATTTCAGCTTCGGGCTTCCCCCTTGTCCCAAGACTTCTCCCCTCAGCACCATGGATGGCTCTCATCATTTAGATTTCCACTAAGATATCACTCCTAAGACTGACCTTTCTGATCATCCTAACTTAGAAAACTCCCATCACCCTCCCCACCAATCACTCTGTCCCAGTGGTTGCCAAACTGCAGCTCAGCAAACCGTAGCTCACGAGCCACATGCAGCTCTTTGGCCCCTTCAGTGTGGCTCTTCCACAAAATACCGACTTCTGCGCATGGGCCATGAAGTTTCAATCGCACTGTACATGCACGCCCGCACATGGTATTTTGTGGAAGATCCACACTCAAGGGGCCAAAGAGCCGCATGTGGCTCGCGAGCCGCGGTTTGCCGACCATGGCTCTATCCCATGACTCTTTATTTTCAGTACTAGTCTGTAATTATCTTGTTCACCTGTTTTTGTGTTCACTGTCTGCCTTTCCCTGAAATGAAGGCACTGGAAGGGGAGGGAATGGGGCTGTCTAAATCACTGCTCTGACCTCATGCCCAGAATAGCATCTGGCTCACAGTAGATGTTTAATAGTCACTGAATGAAGGAATACAGAATTAAAAGAGTGAAATTTTGTGTGACATGTGTATGGAGATTAGAGATGAAGACCTGTGCAATTTTCTTAACCTATCTTCTATTATATCAGTTTCTGTAATCTAGGGGATAGATATCAAAAGAACTGGTTGGTTCTAGGAACAAGGTAATGCCATTTGATTAATTGGTTAATTCACTCATTCATTCATTCATTCATTCATCTTTTTTCACTTATTAGGCATTTCTCTATAGGCTTCCTCTATTCTGTATTCTGTTAGTTATTTTAACTAAGTGTGTGTGTGTTTGTGTGTTGGACGGAGAATCAAGTAAATAAACAATTAGTGCAATGCCCAAAGTGTTTTCTAAATAGAGGCTATGTAGCTAGAGTTATGGGCACATTGTTTTGAGAACTCAAAGAAAGTGTCCCCTGTTTCTGCTTACTGGAAAGGAAACTTAGCTTATAAGCATTTATCTTTAAGTTTTCAGAGACGGATTTCTCTTATGGCCATTTACCCTAAATCCTACTTTTAACAGACAACACATCTGGAGAAAAAGGAGGAAAAAAACACACACAGAATTAATACAGATGCTAATGGCCACCAATCCAAATAAAACATATACCGGTTGAATCTGTTTATTTGCCTCTGGTAAAATCTGTTCTTCTTCATCTTGAGCGAGGGATGCTGAAACAGATTGGGATGGCTGTTGTCTAATGGGGGAGTGATTAATACTTTTCACTAGGCCAACAGATAAAAAGCAAAATTAGTTTCCATTCCCAAAAAAATATTTTTTAAAGGCCAGTTAAATTACTGACTTCATGCTTCACTCAGCAATTATAGGGAGCATTGCTGCACCCTCTCCATAGATGATTAGAATAATTGCTGTCCTTTCATCTTTCTCACCTAACAACATGCTCCCAGTGCCTCCTACTTCCCTTTGTGGTTTAGCATGCTGCCTATATCTACTTTGCTGAGAGAACATTAAGGCTCAGTATAATTGGGCCATTTCCCTGTCATTCTGGCTTGCTTCTAAATCTTCCTCCTCCGTAGGTTGCAGTGAGGTCAATCATATGCAGTCAAATGGCAGAGAAGAGATTAAAAATACATATATTCTAGAACTAAATATGAGCCACATATGAGCCTCAATTACAAAGGGAACTTCTTTTAGTATATCTGAGATCAAGACATTGGCAGTTTTCCTGCACCTGCTGGCAATCACTACCACTTTGATTAGCAGCATGACAGATTCTTGATTTATATTGGTCTCTTGTCATAAGTAGTAAGAGATAGGGTTTCAAATAACAGTGTTTCCCATACTTGCCTGAACATTGGTATCAACTGTGACACTTGAAAAAAAAATATGCCCCAAGCCTACTGAATCAAAGGTTTCAATAGGCCTATGGAACTATATATTTAAAATTAGGTGAGCAGAGCATCTGGCAAAGTCTGGGAAATCTGGTGCTAATAACAGTTGATAGATAGTTTATATGTCTGCTGATGCTTTTCTGTTTGGAGCAATACCTGGATATATTTCTTTGATTATATTTAGATTAAAATTCTCAGAGTTATGTCTCCCATTGAATCGTCCCAGTGCCCACTGCCTGTATTATGAAAAAGAGATTCATGCGGAGTACTCTGTGATGAAGATCTCTTTCTGTTTTCATTATTCTGCTGAATAAATGAGATCACCAGTACATCCTCCTCTTTGTCAATGTTATGACAATATACATTGACCTCATGACATTTGTCAACAAAGCTGCCTCACCAACTGAAGTCAGCCAACTCTACTTCAAAAGCACTTGAATGTTTCATGTTGTAAAGTCTACTTTGATGGAAGTTAAGGGTTAGAAAAAGTAGCAGACTTCTAAAATATTACAGATGGAGAGGCCATTGGAGGGCAACCATTATTACCTGACAGTGATAAAAATAAAGGAACAGAGGCCAGTGAGGGACTTACTAAATTCAAATGGTTAACCACAGAGAGAGTTTGGACTAAATCTGGTTCCAGGACTAATATCCTCTTTATAACACCATTCTCTGATTCTCACAATCAATCACCTTTCTCTTGCCGAAACCGGTTTGGCTCAGTGGCTAGAGCATCGGCCTGTGGACTGAAAGGTCCCAGGTTTGATTCCGGTCAAGGGCATGTACCTTGGTTGTGGGCATATCCCCAGTGGGATATGTGCAGGAGGCAGCTGATCGATGTTTCTCTCTCATCGATGTTTCTAACTCTCTATCTCTCTCCCTTCTCTCT
>NW_005871082.1:2394281-2583617 GCF_000147115.1 Myotis lucifugus
TCGATAAATATATATATATATCTATATATATATATACATATATATATATATATATAAAATCACCTCTCTCTCTGAGCCTCAGTTTCCCTTTTTAGAAAAAAGCATATTAGACTGGATCAGTGGCTCTAAAATGTGTTCTCTGAGACCCTGGATTTAGTGATGAGAGTGGTGGTGAAGAGGGAGGACAAACCAGAAGTTGGGGCTCACTCTTCTCATTCTTCTTTCATCTGGTTGGTATATTGAAATTGTGTTAGGGGTATGTTTGGATAAAACCATTCTGATACTTAAAAATATAAGGTGTAAATGCACATGACTATATAGCGATTTTCAAATACATATATGATTATAATATTTGGGGATTCTGAGGAAAGAGTTCTGTGAAAGCAAGGATGCTGTGTTTCTTTGTCATTCCCCATAGGACATGATTCTTGTGAAGGATACTCATTAATCAACTCTAGGTGTGGCTTGGTTAACTCAAAGAATTGATACTTTGAAACTGAGAGAACAATGGAAAGAGAAGCTATTTAGAGAAAGACTACCTATTTAAAATCCTCTTTTAAAAGCCAAACTGAAATGTTTACAATTTCTCCTAAAATGGAAAGGTGACATCAGTGCATAGGCAGGAGTATCATGCATGCTGTTCTTGGCTTTCCTAACAAGTGCAGACAGAGGGCAGACTCTCAGCATGAAGTATCCTTTCTCTTATTTGAGTCTATTCTGCATTTAGGGAAACAATGACACTTCTCTTTCGAGTTCTGAGAATATATTCTAAGGAGGAGACCTTTTGTCTATCTCTCTCCTTTGAAACCATCTATATTTCACATTAATTTAGGTCTTATCTATGTTCTATGCAGTTGGCCTGAGTTCTTTTCTATGTTGGGCCAGACACAAGTGGAAGAGACATGAATGTGTGTCTGCCTACTTTCTCTTCATTTTTATCTGCACCCTTTTATCCCAAAAGGGATTAGATCTTTGTTTTCCTACCCCATTAAGATATACTAAGATATAATCTTTGATTTTAAAACCTTCTATACACATTGTCACCATCTTTCTCACTTTTTCTTGCTCTGTTTCCTTCACTGTAAGCTCTCATATGATCATTCCTCATTTGTCACCAGTCTTTAGAATGACTGGTTTGTGACACAAAAGAATGAATTAGGAAAGAACCACTACCACTAAATAAGCTGAATGGAGCCACTTCCTTCCTCTTTGCCCATCAGCAATGACAAAAGAGCCTACCCAGCTAAGTGATAGGACATTTGGGGGTTTTGTGGCTGAAGCTTATTTGTAGCTAAAGCTCTTCAGAGCTTAAGTGATTGAATTATCACTTGACAGTGCATACATTTCTTCTGTAGTATTTGATAGTTACTTATCTCTCCCTGATTTTTTTCAGTGTGTTTTACTATATCCAGTTTAATGTTTTCCCCTTAGTTGATTTTATTTCAAGTATTTTGTTTCTGGGTATACACAGCAGGGATATGAGTTTCCAAAGGTAATAGATACTAGTTTGTCTGTGAATTAATTGATAGCACCATTTGGAAACAAGTCCTAGAATCTCATTGGTACAACATAAATAGGATCTATAGGGCTTCTTCACCTCTCTGACCTTCTCTCTCTCCATACCCTCTGACCCATTCTAACTTCCATGTACAGGAGAGCCAACTAACCTCTTTCACACCCCTCTGCCTCTGTATATGCTGTTCCTTGGCTAGGAATGCCCTTCCCTTTACCTTGCACTAGAAAATTTAGACTAGTTCTTTAAGGCCTAATAGGAATGTCATCTGATATGATATGCCTTTCAGATGCCCATGAGCAAAGTCATATGGTCTGCCTTCTGTTTTCTCATTGTACTTTTCTGATAGCACTGTGATGCTCTCCTGACACTCTAGCCCATTCAATTGGGAGATCTCCAAGGGATAACAAAGCTTTATTCCTCTTTGAATTCTTAGTGCCTCACAGACTTCCTAGAACATAGACAGTTGTGTGGCTGAAAGAAGTGATGAATCAATTAACCACCCATTCCCCAGCACCTGGGACTTCTAAAGGGGCTTCTGTTCTCCTTTGCTCCCCTTTCTCTAATTTGCATTCAATCTATTAATAATAATAAGATTTTTTCCTCCTGTACAATCTTCTTTACTAGCTTGTTTTTCTCCAATTCCATTCCTTTTGTAAATATGAAACTATTTCCATAGATACCAGTCTAACCTGGAACCTTTTTATCTCAATTTTGGAATTTTGCAATAGCCTCCTGGTAGACCTGTCTTCTGTATGTTCCTACTATAATATACCCTTCTACCAGGTACCCAATCAATTATCTCAAGCCACATATATACTACACTAGAGGCCCGGTGCATAACATTCATGCACTGGGGGGGGGGTCCCTAAGCCAGACCTGCACCCTCTCCAATCTGGGAGCCCTCAGGGGAGCCGTCTCCAATCCAAGAGTTTCTGTCTGTCTTTGCAATCATATGAGCGAATTGTTTGAGACCCCAATTCAGTTTGGTTTGTTGCTCACAGAATAATAAAGGCATTTTTTTTTCTTTGCTTCATTGGTTGAGATTTCCTGGAAGTTTTAGGATATCTTCCCTTTAATTTTTCCTAGACACTCTGAATTTACTTATATCTCTCACCTTTGCTTTCCCTCCATCCCCCACCACCGCAACAGTAACTTGCTCCAGGCTCACTTTGCTCTAGTGTCTAGGACAGTGATGGCGAACCTATGACAAGCGTGTCAGAGGTGACACGCAAACTCATTTTTTTGTTTGATTTTTCTTTGTTAAATGGCATTTAAATATATAAAATAAATGTCAAAAATATAAGTCTGTGTTTTACTATGATTGCAAATATAAAAAAAATTTCTATATGTGACACGGCAACAGTATTAAGTTAGGGTTTTTCAAAATGCTGACAGGCCGAGCTCAAAAAGGTTCGCCATCACTGGTCTAGGAGATCCGTCTGCCACCAGAACTATGATTCCCAGCATTCCTGGTGCTCCCTGTGCTCTGGGCTTCCACTTCAGGTCCTGGGGCTGCCACCAAAACTACTATTCCCAGAATTCCTGGTGCTCCCCATAATCTTGGTTTTCCCTTCCTGCTCTGTCTCCATCCCATGGCCTCCTACTCTGCCAAGTCCTCCAAGCCACCAGCTCTCCCTCTCTGCTCTCCGTCTGGCAGCTTGGGGAGCCAATTTCCCCAAGCCGCTCCACTCTCCGCCGGCTCTCCCTCTCTGCTCTCTGTCTGGCACCTGTGTATGCAAATTAACCCACCATCTTTGTTGGGTTAATTTGCATACTCACTCCTGATTGGCTGGTGAGTGTAGCAGAGGGACAGTCAAGTTACATGTTTCTTTTTTATTATATAGGATTCCACCTCTGGAGAGATTATGGATTGGATTCCCTATTACATGAAGACCAAGCCTATACTCTAAACACTGGTCTAAACAAAGGCAAACTGGTCCCTTTCATTTCAATACTCTTTACTTCTCAATGTGATCCATTACATTCATGCAATCCAGACTGTTTGTTATTTTCTGAATGGTATTTCTTCATAGTCCAAAATGAGTTTTTGGTTTACTTATACTGGGCCATATACTTTTATTTATCCCAAAATCAAGTTATGAATTTACCTTTCCAAAAATTTTGCCAGGATGAATCCAGCCCCTGTATCATTACTTTATTACTCTGCATTCTATAGGAAGGATTTGGGACACTAGAATTTTTAAATCTTAATTTTACATTTTTTTTTAGTGTTCACAGATAACTTTACCTTCTTGTTTGTAAAAATGTAGTGTTAAAAAAAAGACTGTTAGAGATTTAGGATATTTCATGATTAAATATAAAATGTCTCAAATTGAAAATGATGGTTTATTTGGTTTGCAAATCAAAGATTCTCAAGAGGGTATATAACCCATTTTTTCTTCCCTCTTTCCCTGTAGGGTATGACAGTATCTTTGGAGTTTAAAAAGCATAAAGTACAATTATCATCACTTTAATTTGTTTGTGTTCATAATATTTAATACACTTTGAAATATCAAATCACATTAAAAGGAAAGGGTGAAAAATAGGGAAGACTATTTTTTCTGTAACAAATAGGCCCCAAAGTTGTTAATTGCTCAAACATAAATTTATCTCATCTATATATATAAAAGCCTCAGCGACCATTATGACCAGCCGGTAGCTATGATGTGCACTGACCACCAGGGTGCAGACACTCAACACAGGAGCTGCCCCCTGGTGGTTAGTGTGCTCCCACAGCCAACCTCCCACAGCCAGCCAACCTCCCATGGTCCTTCCCCCAAGTTGGCCCTAATAGCTCTGATCACTCCAATTGCCAGCCAGGCCAAGAGACCCCACCCATGCATGAATTTGTGCACTGGGCCTCTAGTACATATATAAAGTCTTGATGTGGCTCCTGCAGGCAAGGGTGGTAGTGGGGGCTCTGCTCTTCACTGTCCTTCTGAGACCTGGTCAAGATAGATGCTATCATCTTCAGCAGATCTTCCCAAGGCATCTTGGTGTCAATATCCAATATTCTTGGTGTGGGAAGGGGAGAGAACTGAATACCTTTATATGGGGGTGGGGGATTTATGGGTTAGACCTGACAGTCATCCACAATAGTTCCATTCACATTCCACTAGGATAAACTGCAGCACATGGCCAACCCTAACTTTAATGGAGGCTGGGAAATGTAGCCTAGGTGTGCCCAGAAAGAAGGGGACATGGTTCTATTGAAGAACTAATCACTTTTACATATTACCTGATGTAGTTTTCAAAGCCATGTCTGGTTTGTACTTTGTCTTCCCTAATAAGCTGTGAATGCTTTCTGAGAAGATGTTCCATATTACTTTCCTATGCCCCATGGCATACAGTATAGAGGTCTGGGCAGGTTAAGCACTTGGTGTGAATATTAGTTTTCTATTGCTGTGCAACAAAAATGGCTGCAGATTTCATGGCTTAAAACAATACATGTTTATTATCTCAGAGTTTTCATGGGACTGGGGTCTGGGCATTGTGTAACTTGGTCCTCTGCAAGGCTGCAATCAAGAGGCAGGGCTGGCTTCTCATCTAGAGGATCAACTCTAGGTGGTCTGCTTCCAGACTCATTCAGGTTGTTGGCAGATTTCATATCCTCATCGTATTTTGGTTATTCAAAGAACCAAGAATTTATGGCAGCTTGCTTCTTCAAATCCAGCAAAAGAGCCCTGGTAAGATGAAGTCTTATATAATGTAAGATAATCATAGAAGTGATATCCCGACACCTTTGCAATATTTTTAATAAGCAAATTACAGGTCCTGTCCATACTTAAAGGGAGAAGATTATATAAAGAAATGAATAAAGCCTGCCCACCACAGTAAGTGACTGAAAAAATAGGAGTTTTTCTTTGCAAGCCAGTGAACAACCACTTTCTTTGCTAGCCAGTGAACTTACCACTTCACACAAAACTGAAGACAGTGACTAAAGATCTCAAGGAAAATGGCCCTCATTGGCCAAGAGCTGGTAATGATGTTTTCAAAACAAGTGCTCAGGAACTACATTTATTTATTTTTTTAAAATATATTTTATTGATTTTTTACAGAGAGAAAGGGAGAGGGATAGAGAGTTAGAAACATCGATGAGAGAGAGAAACATCGATCAGCTGCCTCCTGCACACCCCCCACTGGGGATGTGCCCGCAACCAAGGTACATGCCCTTGACCAGAATCGAACCTGGGACCCTTCAGTCCGCAGACTGATGCTCTATCCACTGAGCCAAACCGGCTAGGGCGAGTAACTACATTTATTAAGCTTAACAAATATCAACCTGAATTCATGTGATCATCTTTAGAACTGGGTCCAGAATAAAATAAGGCCATCTTGAACCTATTACAAACAAGTCCCAATCCCATAATAACCCCAGGTCCTCGTTATGTGGCAATTTGAAACCTTGCTGTCATTTTTATTTATTTATTTATTTTGGTCTTTACTAGCCCCCTTTTTCTCTACTCCTTCAGCAAACTTAGGCGGTATTGATTTTATTTCCTCTTAGTCTTCTTGTTTGACATTTTCCTTTCTGGTTCCAGTTTTCCTTTGAAGCATCTCACAGCATTTCTTCTGGAGGAAAATCTGAGGGAAAGCTCCAGTATGAAACTTTAGTCTACATGTTTGGTTTGCTTCAGAGAGGGTATCAGTCATTCTCTATTTCCAAACTTCTCCTACCAAAAGGCTCCTTCCAGGAGAAAATCTGAGAGAACTAGGCTCTTTGTTTATATGTCAACTATGGGAAAAGCTTCTTTCCTGACTACTCGCACTCAGTCTATGAAATTTCAGTGGTGACTTTCTGTGGTTAATTCTTCCAGGATATCTACCGAACAGTCCAACAGATGCAAAGGTTCAGGACATCAAGCTGAAAGATATAAAGGCTCTAATAGAGAGAGTCACATTTCTAAAAAGGAAAACCAATCTGAAGATATTTTCTGGGTCTGTGAATAGCTAAAAATATAAGGATGCTTGTTCCTACAGTCCTGGACTTTTATTACCAAAGGTAACCTAGAAGGGAAAATGACACTGAGTTAGAGAGAGAGAAGAAGAGAACAGACATCACTAGAATCTGTCTCTTTTCTTTGTCAGGCATTCATTCCTAGATTAGCCCATCTATCTTTTAGTTTCATATGATTCTTATCTATTTGGCATTACTTAAAACTAATGAGTTGGTGAAAAGTACACAGAAGATATCTGTACTATTTTTGTCTAAAATTATTCTACAAGGAAAAATAAATAAGTGAAATGATTAGTGAGTTAGAAAGTAATTTCCTTTGCAAAATTCTAGTAAAATGAAGCAAACCATTTCTCTGAATACAAATCCTTATTCTGCATTTAATAAAATACCACAGAAAGAATGAAAAGGAGTGGGACAGGGAGGGGAGAATTTGAGAGTTGGAGATTTCCAACTGCTATAGGGGCCTTGCCATGTGGTATCTAACTGCACAATGCCTGTCATTTTTCAATTATTTTAATGGACCCTGCCTCAATCAAAGCCCCAAACAAGCCCCTGGAGAACTTTTCATCACTGAATTTGTAAATTAAGTCTTTGATTAAGGATAAAGATCTGTTCCCATTAGATACCTCTGTCTCCATTGTCTAAAAAACAAGACAGCCTGGCCAGTGTTGCACAGTAGTAAAGCATGAACCCATGAACCAGGATGTCATGGTTCGATTCCCAATCAGAGCACATACCTGGGTTGTGGGTTCGATCACCAGTAACGGGTGTTCAGGAGGCAGCCAATTGATTATTCTCTCTCATCATTGATGTTTTTATCTTTTTCCCTCTTCTTTCCTCTCTCTGAAATAAATAAAATCATATTTAAAATTAATTAATTAATTAAAATGCCCCTCTTATAAAAAAAAGAACAAGGCAAGCCAGCATTCTGAGACTATATAAAATAGAAAATTAACCTACCCTCTGTCTCTTGAAAGATTTGTGGCATTCTGTTGGGAAGTCTGGGCCCATGCACATTCACCTTGATTCTGACTCTGAGTCTTCTTCTTTATATTTTTTATCATGAGGTTGGAGTGAGCAAATACTTTGTCATCAGCATGTCTTAGGGAGTAATTCAGAATCCTGGTTTTGAATTTAAGTGGAATTAGGCTTTATTTTGGGCTCTGCCACTTACAAACTGCATGACTGAACAAATTCCTCAAGCTCTCTACAATCCAGTTTCTTAATCTGTTAAATAGGATCAATGATATCTAATTGATATGGCTACCAACAAGAACTAGAGAAATTGTGTGTGTGTGTGTGTGTGTGTGAAATATTTAACATGAACATTGGCACCTAATGTTCCTTTAATAAATGATACCTATTGTAATTGTCAGTGCTGTCTGTACTATCCCACATCCTGTGATTTCCAGTGACTATAGCCCTATGCCCATTTGGGGAAGTCATTTTAGAGCTGAATCCTATCAGTTTCTTTATAAACTAATAGCCCATTTTTCATGAAACACTATTTTTTTGTTCTAGTCAAATGGGATAAATTCCCAGCTCAGCATTCTGACCATTAGATCCATTGTTTGCTCCATTAAATATTCAGAGAATTGGAATTCTTTCTCTGTAGTGGTGGTCCAAAAATCAAAATTAGGACAAAGATTGAATTTCTCTGCTACTCAATCAATGAACTGAAAGTTTCAGAAAATAAAACAGAGAAACAGCACCCTCCAAAAAGACAAAAGAAGTAATCCATGGTAAGGCCCTTCCATTTATACCACTGGCTAGGCTTCTGCTATGGTTGTCAACCAGCCTTCACCTGTAGTTGAGTGCAGTGATCAAAGATGTAGGGGCCACCTATC
Source organism: Myotis lucifugus (assembly GCF_000147115.1). Lineage (NCBI taxonomy): Eukaryota > Metazoa > Chordata > Mammalia > Chiroptera > Vespertilionidae > Myotis > Myotis lucifugus. Next base: position 2,402,602 of record NW_005871082.1, read on the forward strand.
TCCAACACAGTCTTCAGGGAACTGTAGATCCCAGCTGCATTGACCAAACCAGAACACACATGCCAATGGAAAAAGTGTGCGGATAAATCAAAAGCGTATTTTTCCTTTTGCCAAAGATGTTTTAAGGGAGTTCATCCTAAGGGAATCAAAGTTAAATGATACTATGGTCAAAGTAGTCTCTTGAGACAGGGATGTAGTTAGGGACAGTTGGGATTCATTGAATTTGAGGCAATGGCTGAAAAATCAAGTGGAGTTACACTATCTGCTATTGGAAATGGGCACTTAGGTGAGAGCTCAGGAAGGCATAGATACCTTTAGGGATTTAGCATAGCTGAAAGCAAGGAAGTTGACAGGCTCTTGAAAAACATGTGTAGAGGAAATCATAAGGAATCAAACACAGCTAGAGAAGATTTACCAGCAAAAATCACAAGAAGGAAACACCTTGCCCATTCCCCATACATTGCAGCCCTCCTGTGTGATAGGAACATGTGTGGTTTTTACACTAATCGAGAAACTGAAGGCCAGAGAGGAAAGAAGACCTGGCTGGAAGAAGCCAGCATTAGGGCTGAGAAATAAATAAAATAAAAAATGTTATCAGTTAAAACAAGAACTAACTAGGAGGGGTGGATTGAGTTCCATCTTTGAAATACCCCAAAGTCTGACTCTTGCATGCATTGACTCTGCGTAAAGCATTCAGCCATTAGTCTCTGAGGGATGTCTTTGAATAGTTTCCTGCCAATATGTATCCCTGAGGCCTTTGGGGAAATAAGAGCTGTTTCAGCTTAGCTCTGCCTCAAGGCTTCCTGGCATGGGGGAGGAAGCTGAGAGTAATTAAAAACAACTCTCAGCTATGGGCAGGAAGAGCACACTCCCTGCCTCCTCTGTGCTCCTCACGCATGCTTTGTTCAGTAGTGTGACCCAGCTGTGGAGCCAGAGACCCATTGTAATGTCTGATCTGCTCAATCTTGGGTTGATTACAAAAGAATGTTAACATCCTGAGAGTAGCTGGTTCTAGGTTCTGGAAGGATTTTTAAGTATTCTGTTAAAAACGAAGAAGTGAAAGAAGAACAAAAGACAAAGACGGGTAGAAAAGCCTAACCCATTTCTACTGCAGAAAGGATTGTCTGATTATTTACTGTTCTTAGCAGTCTGACTGGTTCCATGTGAAACATAGAAAGTAAAACAAAGCCTCCAGACCAGTGATGTGAGATTTGTATGGAAGCCTTAGTTCCCCAGCACATCTCCAAGGGAAATATTCCTGGGAGAGTTGCTGGGGCCCAAGAACATTCCTTCCACAAAGGACAGGATCTGACACTCCAGTGCACACAGAAGAGTGAGGAAAGGAAATAATACACAATGGAATACTACACAGCTATAAGAAAAGGTGAAATACTGCTATTTGTGACAACATGGATGGATCTTGAGACTATAATGCTAAGTGAAATAAGTTAGAGAGAAAAGGTTAAGAACCATATGATTTCACTCATATTTAGGATATAAAACTGAAACTTATAAACACAGACAACTGTATCATGGTTATCAGAGGGAAGAGGGTAGTTATAAAAGGTAAAGAGGGCCAAATATATGGTGACAGAAGATTTGCCTTGGGGTTATAGGAGCATAATGCAATATATTGATAAGGTATTACAGAATTTTACACCCGAAACCTATATAATTTTAACCAATGTCAACCCAAGAAATTTAATTTAAAAAATAAAGAAAAATAAAATAAAATAAAATAAAATAAAATAAAATAAAATAAAATGGTACTACAAAAAAAGAAAAAGAGTGAGATTAGTTCCCAGGCCCAGTTGAGTCTCTGAGTTGTTTCTCTACGGTCTTTAAAAGTGCAAAAGCATTGGCTCTCTAAATGCATTCCTTACCTAAGGTTACCAAAAGTAGACTATAGTTGTTCCTCAGTATCCATAGGGGGATTGGTTCCAGGATCCTCAACTCGCATACAAAAATCCACGGATGCTTAAGTCTCATATAAAATGGCATAGTATTTGCATATAACCTATGCACATCCTCCCACATAATTTAAATCATTTCTAGATTACTCATAATACTTAATACAATGTAAATGCTATGTAAATAGTTGCTGTTATCCATCTGTACATGTTCAGTAGTGATGCAACCATTACAGGCCTACCCACATAGTACACATCAGCAACAAAGTCACATTAAAAAATATTTTTAATGCAGTTTGTTGAATTCATAGGTGCAGAACCCGTGGATGTAAAAGGCTGACTGTATTTGTCGTTAAGTGTAGTGCTGGTTTGAAACTGGTCAACCTAGGTTTCCTTCCAATTAGGTAACAATTTTACTAATTAATTCCAAACATTACCCCCTTCCCTGTTCTCTCAATCTGAATCTTGTGCTCCCTTACTCTTTGCAAACATATTCCCATCTAGTAGTTCAACTCCATCAAGCCAGTTCCCTGTTCTCTCAATCTGAATCTTGTGCTCCCTTACTCTTTGCAAACATATTCCCATCTAGTAGTTCAACTCCATCAAGCCAGTAATGAATTGACCTATGCTTAAGGTCTGTGGTTTGTTCCCTGCTCCAAATCCTACTTTCCCTCTTATTTTTTTTATCCTTTTTTTTTTTAATATTTTTTTTTATTTTTCGCTTAAAGTATTACAAAGGGTATTACCAGTATTTTCACTTTATAGAAGTTTTGAAAATGATATCCAAAGAAGAGCTCTGTAATAAATAGTTTTATCTATTGTAACTTACAAACACTAAAATCAATAGTTTAAGCACATCTAACTTATGGCCCGCAGGTCGCATGCCTCATTTATTTGTCCCCTGTTAGCCTTTGAGTTTGACATGCTTGCAATAGTTGGTAAGACTCTGGGCTCTGGAGTCTGAATGGTGAAATAATGACTGCCATCTGAAGGCAATTTCCCCAATATGCCCAAGTTCCTGTTTCCTTATAAAATGGGGGCCTATCCCAGAAGACTATTTTGAGGAGATGATATACATAAAACTCATAGTACTGTTCCAGGCATGGAATAAGCCCTCTATTAAATGCTAACTATCATCTATAATAATAAAAGCATAATATGCAAATCGACTGAACGACCTAACAGCAGAACAACCATCTGGACGACCATCTGGAAGACCTTCCGGACCACCACGCTATGACATACACTGGTGCGAGGCCAGCCAAGGCGGATGCGATCCAATTGGTTGGGGGGTGCCGCCATCACCCCATGATGGCCCCAGAGAGGGAGGCCCAGGCCACCCTCTGCAGGGCGATTGATAGGGGTACTCCACAATCCATTGCCCCAAAGAGGGAGGCCCAGGCCATCTGGCTGGTGGTGCTGTGGTGGGTGGGCGGGGCCTCCCTCTGTGGGGCGATCGATCTGGGGGCCCATAATCGATCACCCCACAGAGGGAAGCCCAGGCCAGCAAAGTGATCACACCCCACGCCTGTTGCCCGCAGAGGGAGGTGACCAGTGGTGGGGGGCAACACCACACAGATGGCAAGCAATGGTAGAGGCAGGGGCGGGGCCAGCTGCTGGCAGCCAGTGGAAAGAAAGCCCAGATAAGCCCTGATTGCCTGCCAAGCCTAGGGACCCTACCCGAGGGATCCCAGATTGTGAGAGGGCGCAGGCCAGGATGAGGGACTCCCCCTCCCCCTGCCCCGTGCATGAATTTTGTGCATTGGGCATCTAGTTATTATAAAAGCATGGAGCTAGAATGTAATAGTTGAAGTGATAGGCTGATGTTTTAACATCAGTTTAAAAACAATAAAATTTATCTTCAGAATTGTTAAAATGGGCACTTATTCCAGACTAAATGCCATTTATGGTAAAGTTTATTTAGTTCAAGATTGGCAAAATGACCAAACAAGTCTAGTATATATTAGTGGGATACATCACATCGAATGGGATGTTCAGTGTTTATTCTGGAGCTCATGCGTGTTCTCCCGAATTCTTCATTATTTCCCCATTTGATTCACATCTCCATCAGAATGGATGCTCCTACAGATTAGAAGTTACACCTATACAATTTATTCCTTATGGCATGGCATCTATGTACTTTTCCAAAAATCTGTTATGTAAATCTGTGCTGATCTGATGAAACATATTGGTATACTTAAAGCCTTAGCAAAAGAAAGGGGAATGCTAATATATATGAATTTTCAGATAAATTATTAACACGGGATGAAGGCAAATTAGCACAGGAGAAAGGAGAAAAAGTACAATGAATTAAACAGGCCTGGACTTGCTGGGTAACCAGGGATATAATTTTCTAAGATTGGTGTATGTGCAAGAAAAGTTAATGCATCATTAGTAATTCATATACTGCATTTTTATGAGCTATTTAAGACATTGGAAAGTTATTTTTTGCAACCTGATACTTTCCTGGGATATGATGCTTTTCTTGATTCTTGTAATTATGAATGATGGAATGGATCCTTCAGATATATCCATTCATAACTCTTAAAATGGGCACTTATTCCAGATAAAAGCAATGTCTACTAATAAGAGGGTAATGTGCTAATTCCAGACGTCCTTCAGGACAAAGCCACAGTGGCAGGAGCCAAGGCAGAAGCAGTTAGGGGTGATCAGGCCAGCAGCAGGGAGCAGTTAGAGGCTATCAGGCTGGCAGGGGAGGGCAGTTAGGGGGCAATCAGACCAGCAGGCAGAGGTGGTTAGGGGTGATCAGGCAGGCAGGCAGGTGAGCAGTTAGGAGCCAGTGGTCCCAGATTATGAGAGGGATGTCTGCTGGTTTACCAGCAGTTGGACATCACCCGAGGGGTCCTGGATTGGAGAGGGTCTAGGCCAGGCTGAGAGACCCCCTTGCTGTGCATGGATTTTGTGCACTGGGCCTCTAATCTATATCTATATCTATATCTATATCTATATCTATATCTATATCTATATCTATATCTATCTATCTATGTCTATATCTATATCTATATCTATATCTATATCTATATCTATATCTATCTATCTATATCTATCCTATCTAATAATAGAGAAACATGTTAATTAGCCATACCTCCACTACCCTTCCCATTGGCTAATCAGGGCGATATCAAATTAACTGCCAACCAAGATGGCGGCCGGCAGCCAGGCAGCTTGAAGCTAACAGGAGGCTTGCTTGCTTCAGTGACGGAGGAAGTCAATGTTCCCCGCCTGCGGCTGCCGGCCTCTGACCTTGCAGTTTGAAACATTGTTACAAATATAGAAGCTAAACAAAACCCCAGAAACCTGCTTTCAGCCAGCTGGGATCTCAGAGCTGGAATTGAAACAGTATTTCGATTATAGAACCCAAACAAACCAGATACCTGCTTTCAGCAGCCGAGGCCTCAGAGCTGGAGCCAAGCCTCAGAGCTAAAAGCTGGCCCAGAATAAAAAAAAAAGAAAAAAAGGACAGCTTGGGAGCTTCAGTCACCCACCAGCCTGAAAATGGCCCTCAGGCCCTCACCCAGACTGGCCAGGCATCCCAATGGGGACCCCCACCCTGAAGGGGGTGTGACCAGATGCAAACAGCCATCATCCCCTCATCCAGGCTGGCCAGGCACCCCAGTGGGGACCCCCACCCTGATCCAGGACACCCTTCAGGGCAAACCAGCCAGCCCCCACCCATGCACCAGGCCTCTATCCTATATAGTAAAAGGGTAATATGCCTCCCAGCACCGGGATCAGTGGAGCCGTGAGGCTCCCGGCACCGGAATCAGCGTGACAGGGGGCAGCGACCAAACCCCCTGATCGCCCTGAGGCTCTGTGTGTGACAGGGGGTGGGGCCACAACCCCCCTGATGAGCCCTGCTCTGTGAGTGACAGGGGGCAGCGCCCCAACCCCCTGATCGGCCCTGCTCTGTGCGTGACAGGGGTTGGCGCCACAACCTCCCCATTGACCCTGCCTTGAGTGTGACAGAGGGCAGTGCCCCAACCCCCCAATTGGCTCTACCCTGAGTGTGACTAGGGGTGGCATCGCAACCTCCCGATCTGCCCTGCTCTGTGCATGACAGGGGGTGGCGCCCCAACTCCCCAATCGGCCCTGCTCTGAGCCCGACCAGGGGCTGCACCTAGGGATTGGGCCTGCCCTCTGCCACCCGGGAGCAGGCCTAAGCCAGCAGGTCATTATCTCCCGAGGGGTCCCAGACTGCGAGAGGGCACAGGCCGGGCTGAGGCACCCCCCTCCCCCCCAAGTGCACAAATTTTTGTGCACGGGGCCTCTAGTATATATATATTAGAGGAATATGCAAATTAGCCAGGACGCCATAAGGTCACAATCAAAGAGCAGGGACCTGAGGCTGCAATGGTGCCTGGCCAGGGCAAGGGACCTCAGGTCACGCCCCTCTCCTGGTGGGGCTTGATGGGGGATCTCAGGCCATGCTCCCTGCCCTAACGCTGAGCCGGGGCTCCTCAGGCTAGGCCCCCTGCTCAGTGGGGCTTGGCGGGGACCTCAGGCCATGCCCCTCACCTGGCGGGGCTTGAGAGGGGACTTCAGGCCGTGCCCCCCCCACCCTGGTGCTAGGCCAAGGGACCTGAGGCTGCACCCCCCGCCTGGAGGGGTTTGACATGATTGGGGCCAGCCGGGTCTGGGTCTCACCCAATGGGGGTGGGGCTGGCCAGGTCTGGTTCTCTTGCATTTTTGAATTGTGTACAGGTGGTGGGCGGGGACTTGACTCTAGGTCCTGCGGCGTGCCCCAGACTCCTTTGACAGAAGGGAGATTTTCATATACATTTTACTAATTTTCTTTCATCTCTGACACTTCTAGTATAGAGAAAGGGGAAATAGCAATATTAAAATATTTCCTGTAATTAATTCCCTTTTTAATGTGCACAAATTTTGTGCACCAGGCCACTAGTATATAGATAGATAGATGATAGATAGATAGGAGAAGTCCTGTCTTGAATTATCAAAAGAGTTGGTGATAATTTCAAGACAGGAAAGCAGATTTTCTGATTCTAAAACATTTCACCACCCAATAAACCACCCTTTGCCATGAGCTCCCAGGGAGAGCAATTGTTCAGTCTGGTACACGGAGGGAGAGAATAATCTGTCCTTAGCACGCTAGGCTGAGCACCAGGGTGAATAAAAGACAAACCGGTTCTGCAATATGAGTGACACATTCCATTAATACAAGTGGATCCAAATGAACTAATTTCATTCAATAGTACTTTCACATTCTGTAGATATATGGGCTCAGACACAAATTGTAATGTCAGTCTGTCAGGAGAGCGACTGCAGTGCATAATTACAAGTTCTCATTCAGCACTTCAGGAACTAATCAGAGAAGGATGGGAATTTGTAATTTGCAAAGACAGAGGTTACTGTGGCACTAATGGCTCCACTTATAACATTCTAGCTACCGATCATGGGACCATGGGTGCAAATTCAACAAAATAATTTGACCCCACAGCTAGTCATTTGATTACAAGAAATCTCTCCTGTTGGCAGCACCTAGGAACATTGCTAAATTTAATGTGTTCAATAATATAAACTGTCATTATGTCAATAAATTAATATTTACATTCTAAGGGACTGTACATAATCATAAAGTGATTAAATAGAACAAACTAATATATAAAAATACAACACAGCCTAGCTGGAGTGGCTCAGTTGGTTGAGAGTGATCCTGTGCACCAAAAGGTTGCCGGTTCAATTCTTGGCCAGGGCAGGTAACTGGGTTCCAGGTTTGATCCCAGGTTGGGGAACATATGGAAGGCAACTGGTTGATGTTTATCTTCTCTCTCTCTCTCTCTCTCTCTCTCTCTCTCTCTCTCTCTCTCTCCATTGTAAGTATGTCCTCTGGTGAGGATTTAAAAAAATAAAATACAACACAAATATACAATATATCACATTCTGAAACCTGTTTCCAAACAACCATTTACTTCATGGGACTGAGTCATGGGATTGAGTCAGGAAATATTAAAGGAGTGACTGATAGAAAGAGATGAAATATATGTGTAATGTGTGTGTGTGTGTGTGTGTGAAATGTATATATTTTAGGTATGTATTTTATTTTTTATATTACTTGATTTTGCCCACCCCACACACATTTCTCCTTAAAAATTTCAAATACTTGTGTGTTTTTTTTCCCTCCAACAATTTTATCCGATTCCATTCTTAGGTAAGCAGATGAATCAATCAGCATTTTAGAGTGTAGTAATAGCTTAAACTTTCAGCCTCTCTCTAAAAGAGTCTATAACTTTACTGTCCCATCAGTTCCTGACTGAAAGTAGTTTATGACTCTTGTCATTTTTCTCAACTTAGAACTGCAAAAAATAACATTACTGCTCTCTGCTTCCCTCCTCCCATTATTATCTGATTATGAGCTACAGCAGATGTCCCTAAATACCTAAAACATTTCCATTGGTTTATTTAAAACCTGAACTTATTTCTCATGTAGAGACAGCTTTACCATATTGGAGACTCATTGACCATTCTGTTGGGATGCCCATTTTGGTCAATTCTAATTGTAAAGAATTAGAAATTGTTACCTGTGTCGCAACTCTCAAGTTGAATGGTTTTGCCTTGGATGCTGAAGCTAGAACTATGGCTTACCCTGGTAAGGTAATTGTAGGAGACTCAGCCTAATAGAACCTTCAGGTAACCTGGGTTCCCCTGCTCACAGTTGAAGAACAGAAGAGAGGTTTCATTTTGTGTGCAGAAGTCAAATTGTTGCAGATAAGCTGCCAGGTGGTGGGGGAGAATTAATCAGCTGGGCATTCAGAGAATATTCTGAAAAGTTGCCTTTATTGCAGATTGCACTAGTGCCGTGACTTAGGGGAGTCAGTCTCCAAATCTTGAGTGATGAATATGGACGAAGCTTTCCCTTTATACCCTTTAGTTCCTTGTCCCCTAAATATGGATCAGGCTTCCCCCGGGAGTTGGGATGAGGGAAGTGAGATTACACCCAGAGGTTTGCCAGCACTGGCACCAGCCCCTCCGGGATTGTATATGGTTGATGCTTTATGGTCTCTGTAAAATGGGAATATTCCGGGAAACAGGTTCTGCAAGGCAGGACAGCCATCACAGATATAAATGGAGTTTGGTAAGAATGGAGTTTATTGGCAAGCAAGAGTGTACATTTATCGTCAAGCAAGGGTGCACATCAGAAGGCAGGTTACTGGCACAGATTCAGATAGCTAGCTCCCCAAATGTCATATTTTTCCCTTCAAAATGACTGAACTTCTTCAGAAAGTTCAGAACAATGCCATTTCTCTCACTGAGCTGTCTAGGGGACAATGTACTGGATGGAGCGCAAAGGCATGGTGCTCTTCAGTCACATATTTGCAGATGTAAATCTCAGCTCTGCTGGCAGCTGACTTATTGTGGACTTTAGGGAGAATGATTTTGCTCTCTCTGTCTTTCTTTCTTCAGCCACAGAGGAAGCCAGGTGACATCTGAGGAAGAGTACTCTGAGGATGGAGGGAGACGGATGTAAAAGCCTTGGCTGTACTAGCTAGGCTCCCTGGGAAGCAGACTCTTTGGGTTGACCACATAGGGTGTTTATTCAGGAGTGTTCTTGAGGTGGACACCTGTAGGAGAGAGAGGAAGGAATCGGGATGGGCAGAGGGAGAGGTGAACTGCCTCAGAGGCCACAACAACCTCACAAGATGCTCTGGAGCCAGAATCACCCTTCAATTGTCCCAAGTTGGGCTGAGAAGGCCAGACTTATATTCTTTCAATGATGAGTGCCTGGATATGGGCTGTCCCATATGTGGACAAGAAGGGTCACTGAAACTGAGGCTAACCTGGAAGAGGGTGACAGATGTAGGCCACATGCAGACAGGAAAGCATTCCCAGGAGGTGGGCAACAGACTTTCATTGAAGTAGGATGGTACACAGTGTGCCTACATAGTCTCTGATAGTATGTAAGAACTAGTTTCCTATATGTGCTTGCAATCTAGTCTGTCCATCATTCTCCTCCTCCTTCTCTTCCTTCCCCTCCTCCACTATCTCACCATTCTCTTCTCCTCTTCCTCTTCTTTCAGGTTTATTTCAGAATTAAATCTTACCTAATAATAGACAAACATGTAAATTAACCATCCCTCTGCTACGCTCACCAGCCAATCAGGAGAGTATGCAAATTAACCCAACAAAGATGGCATTTTTGGTTAATTTGCATAAATATGAGCAAAGTGGTGGAGCGAAGACTGAAGGCTCCATCCAGAGCCACAAAGACTGAAGGCTCCGTCTGGAGCGAAGGCCTGGGTACCCGGTGCCAGAGGAAAACTGGTGCCAGCAGCCAAGGGAAGGGAAGGCCTATTGCATGAATCTCTTCATGCAATGGGCCTCTAGTCTCTATATAAAAAGAATCTAACTTTTCCCCTTACAGAGTGCCTTGAGGAGTTCCAAAAAATAACCAACAATGTAGGGCTGGCTCTTTTTTTCATTAATGAATAATGATGCTCTGACAGATAAGTGAGCTCCTCTGCATTGATTCTCTGGGAAAACTATGGCAGGATGTGGGTAGCATTGTTTAGCTTGTTGTAAAACACATAGGATATCTAAACAGGCCTCTTCCTTCCCTTCTGGGGGATTTGTGTGTTTAAATCAAGGGCAACAAACTCAAAACACCCATTTGGGAAAAGAAATGCTTGGCTGACAATAAAGGTGGACCCACAGGGAAAGTGGCTTGTAAGAATGTGACCTTTTAGGCTAAACTACCCCAAGAGAAATCAACACTTATTTGAATTTACAGACATCTCAGAACTCAAATGAGCCAGGCCTCTGGTTGTTTTCCTCTAGGGCACTAGAAAGCTGGGGTCTTTGCACATCCGTTAAGTCATTAGTACACCATCTAATGAAGAATGATTTCCATGAGGAGCCTGAGCCAGCTGGCCTGCCCCACATGGCACAGAGACAACCACTGTACCAGTCAGAGCAAATGGTGGAGAGCCTCTGGGGTCAGAGGGCCTCCACCTTGCAGCCAAGTCAATACTGCCAATTTCCTCAATCACTGCCCTGGGCAACTGAAAGTAGGCACTGGACTGGGGTTCTCTCTGGTCACAGGAGAGTTTGTAAATATGATTTAAAGACCCAATTGCTACTGCCTGCTGAACTCAAGGAGTGCTTCGAGAGCCTCAGGTATTACAGACTGGACGGACAGATGGGTTTTCATCTTGGAGAATGTAGAAATTTTATAATTCATGTATTGTGATGAGAGATTTCTAGTTTTTAATTCAGTTTGTCAAAGTTTTGAATAGATAATGATATGGTTGTGAAAGCAAAAAAAAAAAAAAGAAAACAAGTAATGCTTCTTCCCATTCTGTCCCTCATCTCCTCAAGGAACCAACCACTCACTGCTTTTGTGTGCTTCTAGTTTTCTTATACAGATACAAACAAATAGCAGTATACGTTCTCACTGCATCTCCTCTTACACAACAAGTTGCATACTGTATATGTAACTCTCCATCATGTTATATCAGGTACTATATCTCAGTTGTCTTTCCATATCAACACATTGAGAACTTCCTCATTCTTTTCTTTTCGTAGCTACATCATATTTCATTGTATGAACATACCATATTTATTTAACCACCCCTCTGTCTTTTGCTATTATGATTAATATCACAGTTAACTTCATACATGGCTCACTTTTATGCATATTTGGGTATATCTGTAGGAGATATTCTCAAAAGCACAATTACAAGATTAGGGCATATATGCATTGTAACTTCAGTAGATATTGCTACTTGCACTTAATACAAATTCACAGTCCTTCCTTAATGAATGATAGTGCTTCCCCATACCTTAACAACAGAGTGCATTGTCAATCTTTTGGAAATGTATCAATCCAGCATGAAAAATAGCATTTCAATGAAGTTTTAATTTTCTCTTTTCTTATTGTGTTTAAGAGTCATTTTACATTTTTTCCTGTGAATTGTCTATTGATATATTTGGCTCACTTTTGTATTAGTTTGCTGCTTTTTAAAAACATATATTTTTTATTGATTTCAGAGAGAGGCTGGGAAAGGGAGAAAGAGAGGGAAACATCAATGATGAGAGTCATTGATTGGCTGCCTCCTGCACTCTCCCTACTGGGGTTTGAGCCAGCAACCCAGGCATGTGCCCTGACCTGGAATCTAAGGGTGACCTCCTGGTTCATAGGTTGATGCTCAACCATTGAGCCATATCAGCTGGGCTGCTGCTACTGTTGTTGCTTTTTAATTGATTTGTACCTTGTCAAATTACAATTGTTGCTTTTTTATCTTTAGTCAACTATATGCAAAACCTGTCTTTATAGGCAAATTTACATTGTATCATAGAAACAGTGACTACAGACAACCAACTGGATTCTCAATTTGTTGTTATTGTTGTTTTTTTGCTTGCTTTCCTTTCTAGTTGAAAAACACTATTGGAAACTAAATTGCAGGATTTCCCTTGAGATAGAAAACAAAATCATATTCACTGTGTGGGAACTTGGGCCCACATTGGTTAAACTAGGCAGTTAAGGCATGGTCTATTGCTGATTTCCCCCATCTCCTTAATGCAGTTTTCAAGTAGCCATGGTTCTTAATCCCTGTAATACAGCTATTCTTGGCAAGTACAAAATAAAAATACATTGTAGACGAATAGTCAAGCATTTCTTCATTCTCATGTTGAGAGCTGTTACCTAAAGGAGCAAGGATTTAATAAGGTCTCAGCTTGACTCTTGCCATGTTTGCATTCAAAGTAGATAAGACAGGCTTTGTTTTGGAAGATGTTAATTGATTTTGTCCACCATGCCATCTAATGAGCCAATTCTCTGAAAATGTAGTGATGGGGAGAAAAAATCGGTTCCAATTACTGTGTAAGTAAAATGCCTCCCTTCCACCTCTTAGGAAGGAAAAATGGGGATCCCTTTTTAGAACTTCTGAGATTGAAGCTGATGCCACACATACACAGCCCTGCTATAAGCCTGCATTTCAGGAATTGTTTTATTATTGTCAAAATGATAGAGCGAGTGAGAGGCTGGGGGGGGGGGTATAGAATTATTAGAATTCAAAGCCCTGGCATTTCGTAAATTATTTTAATCCTACTTAGGTAATGAAGGAGAGACCCAGAGTTGAGGTTTAGGGGCTAAGAGGGGCTGGGTAAGTTTGTGAATGACAGGAATCTATTTTAGACCCAGACCAGGTTAATAACCAGATCACAGTGTCATTTTCCAGGCCCCAGAATCTCACTAGGCCTTTCTTTCATCTCTTTATAGAGTGGAGAACTTTTTGCCACATGGTGATGTTCTTTGATCTCAAGTGCTGCAGTCACATCTATATTCCCTCAAGTTTCAAGGGGGGCGGTTGCTATGGGAGCTTTTCTGTTTCTTCTGGCATTTCCCGTACTGAGACTGGATAGCAGCCTGCCCTGCTTAGCTGCCCCGTCTAAAGTAATATCTGAGTAATTGGTAATGAGAATGTACTTGACAGAATTATCTTGCAGATGAGAGTTGAGGTCTTGTCTGTGTTGCCTAAGGCCCTCAAGCAAACAACAGGAAAGATCTGAGAAGACTAACAGGGCATAATGTTCCCAGTGGAACTTGTCAGCGGACATCTTTTATGTTTGCAGTGAAGAAGGAGGTGGGGGGAGGGGCAGGGAATCAGCCTCATCTTGGTTATCTTTTCCTCTACATTTCTAAGAGCAGCAGTAAAGCATAAGGCCATGCCTCCAGGACCACAGAGTCTCTCTTTAGTGAACTCCTGTTCTCAGAACCAGAGGTTGGAGTGGACAACTTTGGGAGTGGGTCTTATTTCTCTAAGTAGGGAGCAAACCCCTTAAAATATGGACGGTCCATTTTCTACTTATATTTCTCTAGTTCCTAAAACAGTTTTGCACACAGAATCTGTTGATTAATGATAAAGGAATCTAAGATCACATTTATGATTATAACCAACAAAAACTATTTTTTATGAGAACATTGTGCAATGAGGTCCCAATGCAAACAGGCTTCTTGGCCATCCCGAGGGTCCAGGCAATGTTTTTGAAGGCCAACTAACAAAGGCTCCCTTTCTTTACATGTGACTTCAATTGTTGCTGCTATTTCTAGGGTTGAAGTTATAATGTGCCATTTCTTATGCCAAACCTGTGTTGGGTGAGTGGATGGGTGGGTAAGGGGTCCAGGGACCCAAATCTCCAACCCATGATCAGAGATTCCTAGGATTAGCCTATTGTTTAATGAGTCCCACTTCCTCTTCCTGAAATGGAACACTCAAGAAACTTATTTTTCCCCTTAGGTGCAAGCCTATTAATGCTGGCAGCTGTAAAATAAATGCAGCCACAGCCAACCCCACAGCTGAATCAGTCAGTTCAGAGTGAAATGTGCCCTTCCTGAACTGCTGCCCAACTCTTTCAGGCCAGCTTTTAAGGATTCTGGTTACAATGCATTGACGCTCATTTTCCTGTTAGCCTTGCGCTTCATTTGTGAAGTCGGGAGAAGGAGTGGTGTTGGCTGCTAGATTCCCATCATTAACATTACGTTTTATTGCCTTAAATCTCCATTTTATGCACATTATAAAAGTTTTACTTCAACGTAATGCTGGGAAAAGGTGCTGGGTTGACAGACAGAAGGTGATTTATGATCATCATGGGTGTGGAGCAGGGCAGGCTTATGAGAAGCTTTTTACCTTCTAATTGAGCAGGTGGCTCCAAAGGAAGTTCTGGATGATGCAAAACCAGAAAAGGAGTTATTAAACATATAATGAGTAGATTGGGAAAGGGCAGAGGGTCCGGATACTCTGAGAAAGGATAATGAATATAGCTTACAGAAGTGTCTCTGGCCTACGCTTGGGTCACACTTCTGAAGTTGTAAATCACTTTTGCTTCATACAAAAAGGGCAAAGGATCGTTACTGAAAAAAACAAAACAAAAAACACATATTAGCCCTATTGGACCTGTTGAATTCATTCAACCATACATCTTTTGTGCTGTTAGCACCGATCTGATCCAGCCCTAAGAAGTTGGTCCTGATCATGAATTCATTAGGTTTAAGATAAAGGATATTCTTTCCATGAGAAATGTACTTATTCAACTAACTCAATCAATGTCAAATAATTATTAAGGGGCCTACCATGGGCCAGATACAGAGCTAGGCACTTGATTTGCACAGACATAAGTCCTGCCATCCTAGATTTTAGATTCTAATTAGGAAGAGAGATAATAAGCCAGACAATACATGTATATACCAATGTATAGCTAAGAATGCTGGGAAATAAACAAAGATGGTAGATACTTGTAGAATTATAAATGTATGTACTCCACTAACTCTACTAGGTGTGTGGGTCACAAAACACAAAGGGAAAGCCTACATGAGGGAAAGTTAAACATTCAAAATTAATCAAGAGTTTAAAACAACAACAAAAAAACCCTAGAGATGCCACATCCTGTGGTTATTTAATGTATGCCCACCTCAGTCTTCTCTTCAGAAAGTGAAGGGAATGCAGACACATGTGAAAAGTGGCCAGCATAGCACCTGCATAAGAGGATTATCTCCAGGTAAATGAGAAAGAAGGAAATATGGTTGTCATGTAGTTAATGGAATATTAAAACACTTATTCTACCAGAAATGGCAATTTTCCAAGAAGAATCAGTACAAAAAATCTAAAAAATAGAAATTTACTTAGACTTTACTAAAAAATAAAGTTCTTTTCCTAAAATACTATTGCCAATTATTTGTGGGAAAGCATGCAGTGCAGAATGAAGTTCAAAGAGACAATTTTGACAGGAAATGTGTGTGTGTGTGTGTGTGAGAGAGAGAGAGAGAGAGAGAGAGAGAGAGAGAGATTGAGATTGATTTCATCCCTCTGATTCTTTAGTCAAATAAAATAAAAATGAAGCTAATTTGTCAGTTTGCAGAAGAACGCCAAGACGAATTGAAAATTGCCAACCTGTGCTCATTATCATGGCATGAGCAAACACAACTCCAAGTAATTATTTATTTGTGTTTATATTACTTATAGTTAACTCAAAGCATTTAATTTTGCTTTTAAATTGTGTTTTCATGGTGTTTTCCATTCAGTCCCTGGTGGGGGTGAGAAGAGGAAATACCTTGAGTATACTTTTAAAAGTAATGTCATCAGTGGGGTGCCCTCCATGTCTCCACCTGTTACTGGTGGAAGTGGCCTTTTTGTGATGTCACAAGAAAAGGCATTTTATTTTTTGAAATTGAGGAGAATGAGTGATTTATTTGCATGGATTTAAACCCCTGGGTTTTCAATTTCCCATTTCTTTCCATCTCACCATGGGAAAAGTGCAGCCGTGTCTTCAATAGGGCTAGAATTAAAACCACTGCCCAGGGCCTCCGCTGCATATTAAAGCCCAGTCCAGTCCAACATCTGGCCAGCTTAGCTTGTGTTCCAAGCTGCAGTCCATGGCATGTAGGGTCCATGTGGCCATGAGCCATGCAGCTGCTTAGGCCACATGACAGACTAGTTCGAGTCACGGAGCAAGCAAGTGCAAGGAAGCAGGAGGGAAGCAAGAGGAACAAGAGAGAGAGAGAATTCTTTGTCTGGGAATTTTAACTGGAACTTTAACCAATTAATCCATCAGGATTTCACATATTTGCAGTGGCTCAACCCCCTAGACAATTATCTTTGTTCCAGGTTAGATTGACAGACAAGTATCCCCCCTACTTCACCAGGACTTCATTGTGCATGTGCCCATACCTCACCCCCCAGTGATTTTCAGGGCATGCGCTGGTGGGTCCCTGTGGGGTGTGAATTTGTAGCTCCCTGGTGAAGCTGCCCAGGTGACTATGCTTATAATGTCTGGCCTCCACTTTGCTTTCTTCCTATTATCAATATTAATAAACTAGCTAGTTACAATGGTAATAGTAGCACATGTAGAAGACCCCTCGGTTAATTTCATTAGCACCTCTAACTGTAAACAGAAATGGTTGCACATCCCCAAACTCACAAACATTTGCACAGAATTCCTCCTCCTACCACTACCCCATAATCCTTGACCAGAGAGCTTTAGACTAGTCACTGGGAGGCTGGTGTGTGGGAGAAGCAACAGCATTCACATAGTCAAATTTAAATGGAGGCTTTAGATCAAAACAAAACAAAACAAAACAAACCAATCTTATATGAAAAATTAGATGGGACTATTCTATTTAAGCTGCCATTTAAACATTTTGAATTATATATCCTGAGGTGTATAGGTGTGTGGGTAGGTGCACATGCATGAGTGAACACACAGGGGCCCATGAAAGGACGCTTTATTGTTTCCTTCTTAAGGCTCCTGTGCAAAGACTGGGAAGGAAACATTCTTTTCCTACCGTGTGCATATAGGCGATGCAGCTTGCTCTCCACTTGTTTTCCTTGCTTTCATAGTTGAAGAATAAAAAGTTTCTTTTCCTTCCTCCCTCCCTTCCTCCCTCCCTCCCTCCCTCCCTCCCTCCCTCCCTCCCTCCCTCCCTCCCTCCCTCCCTTTCTCTCTCTCTCTCTCTCTCTCTCTCTCTCTCTCTCTCTCTCTCTTTCTTTTTTCTTTCCCCTTTTCCTCCTCCCTTTCTCCCTTCTCTTTTTGGATGGACTGTCAAAATTTTGGCTGTGATTAAAGAAAAGAAGTAAGGCAAGCAGAACTAATCTGAAATAAAGGAAAGGGTTAGTTGGATTGCCACTCTTGGTACAGAGTCAGCAATATTCTACCAGTGAACAAAATAATTCTGTGCTGGGACTCTTTTCAGAAGGGAAAATGTGTCTTATAGGTATAGAACTATTATCAAATGATCTATTGTGTTCCTTTTTCCCTCAAATTGATGGGAGATTACATAGAAACAACATAAATCAAATCTGGCCCTCTATACTGAGTAGCCCATAGATATGGTTTATTTTTCTCACAGAAACAGGAAGAACTATCTTTATTAAAGTTTTCTATCTCTGGGACCCATTTCCTTTATCTCCCAGTAGAAATGTCACACTGTCCTAATGTTTGTACTGAGAGCATAGATAGATAAGAATTCAACCCTCCAGTCCCATTTATTGAAATTGTACTTAAATACACAGCTTAATTAGCTGTGCTCAGCCTCCTTCCCAATCTTCTTTGAAGTGGTAAAGTCCCATTGCATCGGCTCAGCTAATTTTATGCTCATAGCCTCATTTTTAAGCTTTGTAGCAATCAAGGGTATGGCTGCCCTATGTGATCTGTAAGTCCAGACACTTGGTTCAAAGGAATATTTTGTTCAATGGAGAACCTCGAGTTAGTTGCCTTGGACTTAAACTTCAATTAAGACATTTAATCATCTTTCACCAAATTTACTTTGAAAAATTAATTTAAGTTAGTTTAAGGAAGGAAGGATAGGGCATATATATATATATATATATATATATATATATATATATATAGATATATAGATATATAAATATATATTGATATATATATAGATATATATTGATATATAATGCAAATTGTCCCCTCGGGAGCTTGACCAGGAAAAGACCAGGAGTTCGATTGCTCACTATGATGTGCGCTGACCGCCAGAGGTCGGCACCAAACAAAGTAACACCCCAGGTGGCAGCCAGAGGCCAGGGAAGGAAGGCCCCAGCCAGCAGGTAGAAGGCCCCAATCAGCCCTGATTGCTAGCTAGGCCTAGGGACCCTACCCGTGTACGAATTTTGTGCACTGAGCCTCTAGTTAATTATAAAACATTTCATGTTGTAACATCTAGGTAGGGAAAGGGCAAATAGGGGTAGTAGTGTGAGTTTTTTTTTTAGAATATGCTAATTTTTGTTAATCTAAAATTAAAAAGCCAAAATGAGAGGCAACAAACATTTAGTTTGGATTAAAGAATTACAATTTGGAGAGCACAGATTCAGGCAGACACCCAAATAGTGTCCCAATTACAGGGTGGGGCAAGGGCTCTTTATGAGAAAAGGAAGAGTGTCATTACATGAACAGAAGAAATTTCTATTGGTTCTGAAAGGCTGAGTTACTCTTTAGCTATACATGACTGATCACTGATTCTATCTCCAAATAGAGAGTTCTCAAACATCCATCATTTTGGTCAGGGCATCTGCTTTGCTGTTAGCTTAACACACAGTTGTGTGGAAGACAATGCTGATTCAGCCCAGTTTAAAGGTCTGGCCCCATTCAAACAGTCCAGAGTTTCAAGGAGCAAAACACATAGGTCAGTTCCTCTAGAGTGGCTGCTCTGGCTCCATTTTAAAATGGCTCAACTCATGTCAACTTTTCACACTTTATGCAACATTCTTATGGATAAAGGAAAATACTGATGCCATTTTGCAGAAAATGCTACATTGAGGAACACCAGTAAGGTCAGAGGAAAAGTAATATGAATGCAAGATTAAGAAAATGATGGGGTTGTTTGTATCTAGGGCAGTGGTTCTCAACCTTCTGGCCCTTTAAATTCAGTTCCTCATGTTGTGACCCAACCATAAAATTATTTTCGTTGCTACTTCATAACTGTAATGTTGCTACTGAATCGTAATGTAAATATCTGATATGCAGGATGGTCTTAGGCGACCCCTGTGAAAGTGTCATTTGATCGCCAAAGGGGTCGCAACCCACAGGTTGAGAACCGCTGTCTAGGGCATGATCTTTAATATGAACAATAAAACCAGCAAAGATGTTTCACTGTCACTGAGAGATGGGTTCAGACCATGATATCTAGTCTAATACCTTTTTAGAGCATAAGTAACCGGATATATTTACTCTATACTCTTTTGTACATACTAGTAGTGGGCCTCTTCTCTGTTAAGATAGTATTTGCTTAGAGAAAAGCATCAGAAGTTACTAAGGTATCACACTGTAAAATATGATCTAAAACCTGAGAGTATTTTAAGTGAGGAAGAAACAGCTCATCAATTTTCTATGTGCTCCTCTACATTCCCTGCCTTCCATTGCCATTAGATTTGGAGCAAATTCTCAGGAGTGAAACCTGTCACTTCTAGGCTGAAGTTTAAAGTTATCTCCATTTTTCCTCCATTTCTCTCTTTCCCTGCCATCTCTTCTCTGAGATTTAGAAAACTTGGGTTATTGAGAGTTTGTATAAGATGTAGGCAGGGCACCATTCCCCATTAGCATTTATATGAACAACAAATAAACATGAATGTGTTTTTAAGTGTGTGTTTGTTAAGCCACAGGCACTTAATTTGTTACTGCAGCTTAGCATCACCTATCCTGACTATTTGCAACCCCAACTGTAACCTTAGTTCATCTCAGATCTCATATTTGATAGTGAAAGTTATGCTGTTATCCACTAAAAGAGATTATCTACTGTGTCACTACCTCTTTAATTTGGCAGGTGATTCCACATTCATGTAAGATTATTTCAGCATCTGAAAAGCAATGAAAATTCTCTCAGCAAATCTAGTGTTCTATCTGAAAATATTGGCATATGGGTTCTCTTTGGGAAGATTCAAAACATGTAAATATCCTTACCCTCCAAATCAGTTTTTCAGACACCAATAAAAATTAGTTATTAATAGTTGAATAATGTGTCAATTCTATGAATAAAAGATAATGACCACACATGTTAAAAGTGGCAAAAGGCAAGATAGATAATTAGCTAGACCTGGCAGTGGTCGGCAAACTGCAGCTCGCGAGCCACATGTGGCTCTTTGGCCCTTGAGTGTGGCTCTTCCTAAGCCTTAGGAGTACCCTAATTGAGTTAATAACAATGTACCTACCTATATAGTTTAAGTTTTAAAAAATTGGCTCTCAAAAGAAATTTCAATCGTTGTACTGTTGATATTTGGCTCTGTTGACTAATGAGTTTGCCAACCACTGACCTGGGGAAACAAAGGACTATCCTCAGCTTACTTAATGCTTCATAGGAATAAATAATAATTAATAACAACTTGTAGCAATGATGATCTAATATATGTACTTAATGTGTGAATTTACTTCTTACTTTTATACCTATTTTTTTCCTTAGGAGAAAAGTCTGGGATTAGGGACTCTTGGGTTCTTCTTCCTCTCATCCTTTTCTATCACCCATTGAGAACATTGAGAGGACCTTGCAGTGCCATGTTGGGGCTGGTAGAGAGCTTAGAGATTACTCTAGTGTGCTTGGAATAAACTACAGATGACAACTGTGAAGCTTAGAGAACTCCAGTGGCTTATTCACATCACACTTTAGGCCACTGGTATGAATGTTGCTGGGCATACATGGGTCAGCTGCTCAATTTGTGGCTAAGGCGGGAACATGATATGGGACAGAATACTGTAATTTTGTATAAATTACTACCTCTGGCTGCTTCATTATAAGGAGGTCTGGGGTACAAGGACTCTAATATTAATAACATCAAATTAATGAATTAAAAGAGGTCTTGTGTCTGAAGTGCCTAACACTTCATTTATTTATTTTTTCTAGAGATACAGTGTCTCCTCTACACCAGATGCTGTGCCCATAGAAAATATAAATGAATGTTCAGACCCAGCCCCACTCAACTCTGTTTGAACTCTTTCTATGACACAGTGCTTGGAACTTTGCATGCCTTTTTATGTTCACTCTGTAAAATGAAGCTCTCCCAGGGGAACCAGTGTGAGTTCTATTCAGAGTTTAAAAACACAGATGTATGGGAGAGCCCCAAATCAATCCAAAGTATGGCAATGTTAAAACAACAACAACAGCAGCAACAACAAGAAAAGAAAAAAGCATGAAAAGACCCCCTGCCTGCCCAGGGTAACTTATTAGCAGTTGAAAACGCTGAGATAGGAGTGTAAGATGGAAATGTGGCCTTGACCATTTGGGCAAAATACCACAATTGGCATGAGAATGAATTGGGAAGTGTCCCAGAACACCAGAAATATGAACAATCTGGGTCTTCTGGGGCATGCTCATGCTGTCGAACATACCCCACACATGAATCTTCCTGTGGCCAGATACCCTGGAACCAAGGTAGGGAAATGTCTGGCCTGCTGGCTGTGTAAGGTCCACAAAATCATTTGGTCTGGCCCTGCCAAGGCATTAGTGGTGAGTTAATTAAATTCTTGACCAAATATATAACAGGCTAATTTTTAGGTTGACAATTTTGTATGGCCCACGAATGATGTCATAAATATCCAAATAGCCCTTGGCAAAAAAAAGGTTCCTCACCTACCTGGAAGAAGCATGGATCCCTTTCTAGACACTGACCCTAGAGATGTCCTCTAACAGGTAATCCTACCTTTAAAGGAAGACTGTGAGGTATCACAGTGAACACTGTCCACACTGTATCCGAGAGAAGTTTTTGGGGTCTATTTTATTCCTGCATCCCTTGATCAGAAGAATGCCCCTTAAATTACCATTGGCTCTCCCCTGGAGGAACACCTGAGAAAGTTAATCATAAACCCTTGAGATGAGGCAAGTGGAGAGGAAGGAATTATGAAATAAAACAAAGCCAAGAAACCGTGTAAACAAATTAATTAATTGTCTGGAAGTGAAAAGCACGTTTGTAATTTTGCCCTTGTCGCAGGGAAATTGGAGTTCATTATGCTCGCTGACTGATGTAAAAGCTTCTTCCTGCACAGCATCCTGCAGAGTGAGTGTGTGGAGTGTGAGGCAGGAATTGGTGGAGGAGTCAATTAACATAGAAATTCATTATTGAAATCTCCAGAGTAAAAGGTCAGGGTGCTCTGCTTCCAGGATGGGAAGAAGCTAGTCTTTCCCTATTTTTATATATTTTTTCCTCTCCTTTTCTGAGTTGATCTTGGAAAACATGTACTTTGGTTTTCCAGAAGTAGGGGATACACCTTTTTTAAAAAATATATATATTTTATTGATTTTTTACAGAGAGGAAGGGAGAGGGATAGAGAGTTAGAAACATTGATGAGAGAGAAACATCAATCAGCTGCCTCCTGCACCCTCCCCACTGGGGATGTGCCTGAAACCAAGGTACATGCCCTTGACCGGAATCAAACCTGGGACCCTTGAGTCTGCAGGCTGATGCTCTATCCACTGAGCCGAACTGGTTAGGGCGGGGGATACACCTTTTTGAAGCAAATGGTATTACTTCTAGTCACCAGGCACTTTCTATATTTTATTATCTTTCATCCTGTGGTGAAAAGTATCAGCATCTCTTGGGAAAATGGAAGTTCATTGAACAGCTGCTCAGTGGTGACACTGAGGACTAAGAACAGGCCTGTGTGATGTATAAGCTCTGGTTTCTTCAGGCCACCATAAAGCCTTCTAAGGAAGGTCTACTGTGCTGAGTTAGGGGTGCCAGTATCACAAGGTCTCAACAGGTACACCAGATGCATGCAGAATGGACATGATACATTCAGTTACATGTTGGTGTGCTATCAGGAGCCCAGTGGGATTGCATGTGGAATGAGATCCACGCAATACCATTACCCACTGCACATGAGTTCTTCAAATAAGCCAAAGCTCAACTAGCTTGAGGTAAAATGTGCTTTACAGGAGGATTATGGGTTTTAGTTCTGTGACAAGTAGTATTCTACTGAATATAGGCAGTCTTTCCAGGCTCCTGGCAATATTTAATGTTCCCCTAGTATAGTCCAGAGACACTTAAGTGGGTAAAGGATGCTTTAAAAGGATTATGTTCAAGGGTGAGGAAATAAAAAGCAACGCTCTGAACAACAACAACAAAAAATCATTCATCCATGCATTCGTTCAGCTCACATTGATTATGTACTGGGCACTGTGTATATAAATCTCAAAGGGCTACATGGCATGGTCCTTACCCTAAAGTGACACATCATAATAGATAGGGTGTAGACAAACAGGTAAGTCAGGATTATAGCACTTTCATATTAAAATAGCCAGGACAGAAGAAAGCACAGGCTCTTACGGGAATGCAACGGAAGGCATGGAAATTAGATTGTTTGTGCACAGACAACATTAAGAAGTCGCTCGGTTTTGTCTCACTTTGTCATGGTCTCAGAGGGACCTGCCTGAGATTGGCGTTCTGTGGCATTTCCCACGTCCAAGAGAATAACAAGGTCTCATTGTGAGCGCCAGGTCACGTTGCAGGTTTCAGGAGCTGCTCTTTCTGTTGGTTTTCCTTTCTCAATACCAAAATATAAAAACAGCCATGCCTAAAATTCCAGCATTTGTAATAAAGTATGTTGACCAAAATGCTCAGACCGTTTTCTAAAAGCCATGATAAAAGTCACATGATTTTCTGGAAAGTGTCTTTGCTTCTGGGAGCATCCTTCAGACTTCACTTACTTCTCAGATGCCAGTTGGACAGCATCTATTTTAAAGATGAGAGGAGAGAACCAAAGGCTCCTCTGGCTCCTTGACTGTGTGCTGTTTCATCTAACAGATATAATAGCATTTCCTTTCATCTCCCTTGGGCCCTGACCCAACCCTATCCCTGTGAAGAAAGACCTTGTGGTCCCCTTCCACGCCCTCTCCCTTCCTTTCCCCAGAGCGCTCCAACTATTTAAATATGAGAAGTGAGTCAAATGTAGTTCTCTTTAAGGAAAAATAAATAAGGGGAAGAGCCCCAATCACTCTCATGGCAAAGTTCCCCTCAGAATAGACAGCCTTTACTGTTAGAGATTTCTCTTGATAGGGACACAGAAATAGCCATAAGGCAGGAATAGCCAATAAAACTATGCAGCACACTTCTCTAGGAGGTAAGTTGAAAAAGGTGAGGGCTTTTTATAGTCTGGGAGGAAAAAGTATAATATGATACAGCTCCTGGAAGTGACAGATGACAAAAGGAAGGCTTTCCTCCCACACTTTCAAGGAGAAAGGACTCTAAAATTAAAGACGGAGACATTCAGTTGAAAGAAAATATTTTTCTCCTCTAACTTATAATTAGCCTGTGATACTGGCTTCTGTAGACTCTCAGCAAGGCAAATTGCTCAGCCTAGTGAGTTGGCAGGTATCATTCATACATCCAAACACTGGGAGATCCATCATATACACAGGCAGTTGTCATCTTCTAAAGTATCAACTGATTGCCAATTCAGATCAGGAAGAAATTATTCCTCTGTCCTCTTCTGTAATGTCGGTTGCAACATGGGGATTTGGCACCTGCAGTGACATAGACCAGCATCCTGTTAAATTGATCCAAAGTTTAATTACTTACAGTGTGTTCTAATACTGAGATCTAAAATCCTAGTTTATTTCTGATATTCTGTTTGGGGGTCGAAGCCAAAGGTAGATGGTCAGTGAAGCTTTCCAATGTCCCCCAAGCCTGCTTATCCTTGGAGCTCCCTGACTGAGAGATGGATGCTTTAGCAGGCTCTGAGGCCTGTGGTTGCTCTTGTGGAAATGCCAGTGAGCCATGTGCACTCCACGGGTGTTAGGGTGATAGAGATCGAGTTGGCCATGACCAAAGGCATTGCCTAGAGGGTTGGCTACATTTGGTATGCTGTGATTGGCGCAGGCCAGCTTAGACCTTGAAAACTTGGAGCTGATGCAGAGGTGCATAAACTCATTGGCAACAGAGGTTGCAAACTCAAATTTTCAAAGGGACCAGAGAAGTAATGTCCCTGAGTAAGGCCAGCTTTGTGGCAGACTGGAGAGTATAGGCCCAAACTAATGGGGACAGCAGCCACTCAGCTCCCACTTATTACAATCATTCAGGGATATGGGTCTAGAGTTGTCCCAGCCTTTTTTAAAGTTGATTTTTAGAGAGAGAGAAACATTGATGTAAGAATGAAACATCCATCAGCTGCCTCCTGCATTTCGCCCTGCTGGGGATTGAGCCCACAACCCAGGCATGTGCCCTGACCAAGAATTGACCCAGCAACATTTTGGTGCACAGGACGATGCCCAAGCAACTGAGTCACACTGGAGCAGGGCATCCTTACTTTTAAATAGTGATATCTAGTAGGCCAGACCAAACAATTTGCCTCATAGACTGTTATTTTATAACATTGAGCTAAGGGCAATGAAGTCTCATTTCTTTGCTTCCTAATGCCTATACAGAAGCTCTGTGGACTCATGTTTTAGAACATTATTAATCTCATCCCAAGAAGAGAAAACAAATGAAAAAGATAGGCAAGGAATATGAAAATACTTGTTCAGTGTACAGTGTCCCCAGGGGGCTCGGGTGGTCGAATTGAGGGACACAGCTGAGCTTTCAGTTCTGCTCCTATAGCTAAATAGCAACAGTGTTTCCAGGCAGGGTTGAGTCATTAAACACATGCTAGACCAATAGCCAATATTAGGTACGTGTAGCAGACAGAGCACAAGCATCCTTGCCTTTGAGATATTTGTTCACTCATTGAGAGCATTATATTAACACTAGAGGCCTGGTGCATGAAATTTGTGCACAGGGCGGTCCCCTCAGCCCAGCCTGCACCCTCTCCAATATGGGACCCTTGGGGGGATGTCTGACTGCCGGTTTAGGACCAATCCCAGGGATCGGTTCTAAACCGGCAGTCGGACATCCCTCTCATAATCCGGGACCGCTGGCTCCTAACTGCTCTCCTGCATGTCTGCCTGATCGCCCCCAACTGCCCTCCCTCCTGGCCTGGCTGCCCCACACAGCCTACTGTTTGGTCATTACTGTTACTGTGACAACATCCTGGACAATTTTCATATTCCTCTATTATTAGTATAGATTCATGAAGTTAGAAAAAAATGCCAAGATGACATATAAGCAAGTGTGTGGAGGGCACTCAGAAGATATCATGAAAGTGTCTTTCCTTAACAGCAACCCTTATTAATAACTAGAGGCCTGGTGCACGAAATTCATGTACTGGGTGTGTGTGTGGGGGGGGGGGTTCCTCTCAGCTCAGCCTGCACTCCAATCCGGTTTCCCTTGGGGAATGTCCAACTGCCAGTTACAATCCTGGACTGCTGGCTCCTAATCGCGCACCTGCCTGCCGGCCTGATCTTCCCTCACTGCCTCTGGTGCTGGCCTGGTTTCCCCTAACTGCCCCCGCTGCCAGCCAGGTCACCCCCAACTGCCCCCTCCTGCCAGCCTGGTTGCCCCCAACTGCCCCCCCCTGCTGGCCTGGTCACCCCCAACTGCTCCCCACTGGCCTAGTCACCCTTCACTGCCCCCCCTGGCCTGGTCACCCCTAACTGCACCCCCTGCTGGCCTGGTCGCCCCACACAGCCTGCTTGTTCAGTCATTTGGTTGTACCTCACTAACAATCCTGCCAGCCTGGTTGCCCCACACAGCCTGCTGTTCAGTTGTTTGGTCATCCCTTACTAACACCCCTGCCAGCCTGGTCGTAGGCAGCCATCTTGTGAGGGCGTGAGGGTTAATTTGCACATTACCTTCTTTTATTATATAGGATGACCTACAATAGAGAGAATAGGACCCTGTGATTGGTCCCACATTAATAGTCCTGGATACTCTCCCTATCTTCAGGTCAGCTGATTAGCAACCTTAATTCCCCTGTGCCTTGGAAGGTAACATAAGTACAGGTCTTAGGTATATCTTTGGGAAAGCCATTATTCTGTCTACCACATTCCCAAATACTTTTTTTGGAGAGGTTGGGTAATTTTTTCACATCAAGAAATAGAGTCTAGCCCTTGCCATTGTGGCTCAACTTGCTGGGTGTCATCCTGTGCACCATCACAGGTTAGATTCCAGATCAGGCCTAGACCCCAGTTGTGGGTACAATCCCAGGTTGGGTGGTAGGAGCACGTACTGGAAGCAACCAATCCATGTTTTTTCTCTCTCTCCCTCTCTCTAAAACCAATAAAAGCATATCCATAGATGAGGATTAATATAAAAGAAAATAAGAGAAAAGAAAAGAAAAGAAAAGAAAAGAAAAGAAAAGAAAAGAAGAGAAAAGAAAGAAATAGATTTTATGCTTTGTTGGTTTGGCTCAGTGATTGAGCATGGACCCCTGAACCACAGTTCAATTTCCCATCAGGACACACGCCCAGGGTGCCAGCTTAATACCCAGTAGGGGGTATGTAAGAAGCAGCAAATTGATGATTCTCTCTCATCATTGAAGTTTCTATGTCTCTCTCCCTCTCCCTTCCACTCTCTGAAATCAATTTTAAAACATATTGAAAAAAATAAATAGAATCTAATAACTTGATAAAAATGTGTTCACATGCAATACATGACCTCTTCATCCACACCAATAAACTACTTTTCTGTGGCCTACAAAGGTAGTGTAATATTCAGTGAAAGCCATAGGTAGTATAATAACACAAACCTGCGTTCATATTCCTACTCTTTCTAGCTCTGTAATTCTGTCAAGTTATACAATTTTGAGCCATAGATTCCTCTCTTCTTAAATAGAGAAAATACTTTCATCATATGATTGTTTTGCTTAAATTAAATAGAACTAATATGCCAGAATGACAACAGAAATATAATCAATGGTACTATTATTTCCTGAAATCCTCAGATTCATTTTGATACTGCTGGGTAAAACCAGTTTTAAAAAAACAAAAACTTTGTGTTTATGTTTAATGAATTACATTTAATGATAAACATTCCCCTGGGGGTATTGCTCTAATCTGGGTGTTAGCATATACAAGATGTTTGAGTTTCAAAGATAAAAAATAATAATAATTTGTAAGTGCCAAATGTGTGACTACCACCAGTAAACCTGTAATACCACCTTTTGAGGGGGATGGGAGAATAAAAATATTGGGTACAAAGAAAGAAGACTCAGAGTTACTCACAATAAAAAAAAGAATCTTTATTGTCAATATAAGTCTCGCAACTGCTAGTGCAAGTGGTGAATAGATTTTCTTTTCCACTAGATGTACTTTCTGATACACAAGTTTATCACTGAAGCAAGGACTCTTCATCAAGCCATTTCCCATCAATAACCAGAGCTGAAGGCAGACAGGCTGAGTGTTTATTATTCACTTTTTAAAGGCTGGAGCTCATTTGCTTCTGTGGTAGGGAGAGGAGCAGGCTCAGACAGGGAGAGGAATGAGGGCACTCGATGAAATGGCCATTTATTGCAGTCAAGCTTGAATAATACAGAGCTATAAAACGCTCAGGAAAGCCCCAGTTACGACTGGAAATCAAATATTGATCAACCAATCCCCTAATTTACCAACTTCCTTCTTTTAATGATCTGATTCGATTTATTCATTCAACAAACACTGGCTGAACCCTTCCTGTAGAAAAGGTCCTGTATACAGCCCACCTTTACCCCAGACAGGCACACATTCAGACTGGAGCAGTAAGAAATGAAACCTTTAGTTTCTGAAGATTGGGTTCTCTTATAAAACATCAGTGCTTATAATTACACCTGTAGTGTAAAATCTTGCAATAATCTTTTCTCTGAAAGCATCACTCTATCCTTTTAGCACTATGCAAAAGGAAGCAAATACCTTGTGTATGGCCTCCACAAACTTACCTTCTAATAACAGCAATGCCACTGATGCCACATGCGTTAAACACACTGCAGATTGAGTAAATATCTATACTATAAAATGATAATATGCTAATTAGACCGGGAGACCTTCTGGATGTCCTTCTGGACAAAGCCATGGTGGCAGGGCCAAGGCAGAGGCAGTTAGGGGCAATCAGGCCATGAGGGGAGGCAGTTAGGGGTGATCAGGCCAGCAAGGGGGGCCAGTTGGAGATGAGCGGGCCAGCATGGGGCAGTTGGGGTGAACAGGCTGGCAGGGGGGACAGTTGGGGCCGAGCAGGCTGGCGGGGGAGCAGTTGAGGCGAGCAGGCCAACAGGCAGAGTGGTTAGGGGCGATCAGGCAGGCAGGCAGGCAGGTGAGTGGTTAGGAGCCAGCAGTCCTGGATTGCAAGAGGGATGTCCTAAACCAGCAGGCAGACATCCCCCGAGAGGTCCCAGATTGGAGAGGGTGCAGGCTGGGCTGAGGGACACCCCCCATGCACGAATTTCATGTACTGGGTCACTAGTTGAAGAATGTGAATCCAGTTCATTAGCAAGTGAAATCTTGCTTCAAATTACTTTGACATTATTCATTTCCTTGTTAGTTAGATGAGATGCCTCTTAAGTTGAAAGAGATGACTTCAAGCTATTGTTTCCTCATGAGGTCCCTTCTCTCTGGGGAATATTGGTGCTCAGAGGTGATAAGGTTCATAGAGTGGAAGACAGTGAGGAGGGAACCAATGAGGCAGGTGGTGGGCTAGATGGCATTTTGACAATTACAGAGTGAGTTTATAATTCAATGGAGGCTACAATATTCCCCAGATACCAGAAAGCACCTCTATTCAAATAGAGATTGTGTACACAGCACATGCCTTCCAGAGCTCATTGGAAAGTGTCTTTGATTACCCGTTATTTGGGATTTGCATTGCCTGTAACTCCTCTCTCTATGTGAACACAGTGGAATTGCAGCATGTATGTTTTTGACTCAGGCAACCTCAATGATGCAGGAGAGAAGTGGAGAGGAGATGCTGGGAGGTGGAGTTCCAGTGAGAACACCCCAAAATAATGTTAACCACACTTTCCTTCAGTGAGCTTATGCCTGGGAGTCAGAGTGAATGGGAGGCTCAAATCTGTCAAGCCCTCAATTGCTACACTCCTACAGGCCTCTCAAGTCTGAGCATCTCTCCTCCCTGAGTAAAGTATAATTCTGGTCCTTAAAGATGCAGTACATATTTTTTTTTAATGCAATATGGTCTCTAAACGCAAGCAAATAACTTCACTTGGTGCCCAACCAAGGAGACCAAAATGTGTGTTAAAGGAAAAATGCCAATATTAGACTTATTGAGCAATGACACTGCACTGTATTCAATGAACAATTAGATTTTCAAAGACACTCTTGACTTAGTGACCTGTGCTGACTTCATTCCCTCACCCTGTCCCAAGATTGGACACCATTGTGATCAACACACAGAATACCTGGCATGTAGAAAGGGACATTTTGTCAGGGGAGTGATGGGGAGATCTCTCTAGATTCAATGTTATCCCCTTTTAATCTTCCCTAATCACCAGTCACACAGTAGTGAGCTAATACACCGTTTCCACTCCCCTTGCCCATCAGCCAAGAGTAACTTATCTTAGGAACTAGAGGAGAAACCTTTAAATTTAAAACTAAGTTTGTTAGACATGGGTGAGAGCCCCAGCTCAAGCATTTAGCAGCTGTGTGACCTTGAAGAAGTTATTTGCATACTGAGTCTTACTTTCTAAAACTCTAAAATGGGCTAATACATAATAGCTACTTCCCAGGATTGTTAAGAGAAGGTCCATTTTAAACCTCTCAGAATAGTGCATGAACCTTATGATATTAAATATTATCTTATCTATCACCTCTCCTACACATGCACACACACACACACACACACACACACATTCTCACACATTCACTTTCTGGCCCCTAACCTTCTGCTCTGAATTTGGAACATCTTTGGGGGAGGAGGAGGGAGAGTGATGGGTATGAAGTTGTTTACAAAAGGTTAAACAATAGCATGGAAATAGGAAGAAAAGCAAATTCAAATAGTTTGATCTGAGGGGATGTGGTCTCCCACTAGGACCAAGAGATACAGAGGAATTTGATGTTAATGGTATTGGATGGAATGCAGCTTTAATGAAACATCAGCTATAATTGCTCTATCACCATTTCTCCAGATGCTTTTCTCTCCTTTCTTCTCTCTTTAAAAAAAATCTGGATGGTGATTTCTTACACACCAGGATTGTTTCTTTCCCTAAGAGTCTCAGAGGAATCTGGTGAGCTTGAGCTGGTGAGCTGACTGTCCTCCTTCAGATAGACACCGAGGCCAGCATGTAGTGTAGGCCCCAGTGGCACTCAGGGAAGGACTGGATTTCAGACAGAAATCTTTGAGAAACTGAAGCACTCAAGTGGGGAGGGGACTACTAAACCCTGGAAGGTGTAGGGAAGGAGTAAGTAGTTTACTAATATATCCCTGGGGAAACTCCTAGTGTTCTCTGGCATGGTGAAGTGCACATCCTATGAAAAATAAACCAGAGCGGTGTCATTTGATCATAGGAGAAGCTACAGCACCAAGGGACAACTGTCTGCTTTCCTGCACCACCCAGGTGACATCTGGTTCCCACTGCTCTCCCATCCAGATGTTCCCAGGTACTTGGACAGATTGCCCATGGTCCTGGTGTACAGTATTACATTTTTTTTCTTCCAGAGATGTATTAGGAATGACAAAGCCCAACTAGCAGTATTCTTTCTCCTTTGTACCTAAGGATGCTTCCAAATATATTATTTATTTCTAAATACATGCTGTTATTGTTGTTGCTTCAAAATTTGTTTCTCCAGTGAATCAAAATAGCAAAATGTTCTGACTATAAGGCAAAAGGCAGGGAAAGAAACTAACATTTATTGGGTGCCTGCTATGAACTAGACACTGATATGGCTACTTTGCATATAATATTTAATGTCCTTCTCACTGTAAGCCCATAAGGTGTGCAGGTCTGATTAATACATGTTACTGTGGGAAGCAGCCTAATATTCTGGAAAGAGTACAGGGTAGCTGTATGAATATAGGTAATTACTTAACACCTGAACTTTATTATTCTCTGTATAATAGAGTTAACAATAGCAGCTAGTAGAGTTGTCATGACCATTGCATATGATCTATAATAATAAAAGGGTAATATGCTAATTAGACTGGATGTCCTTCCAGATGACTTTCTGGGTGAAGCCTGGGTTGTGAGGATCCAGGCAAGTCACCATGGCTGCAAGGGCCGAGGCAAGCTGCCACGGCTGCGAGGGCTGAGCCTCTCGCATAAATTTCATGCATTGGGTCTCTAGTTGTAATATAAAGGGTTAAAATCTTTACTTGACCTATATAAATTGGCCAATATTGAGATATCCTCTTATGAAAAAGAGAGGGAGGGAGAGGAAGAGAGAGACCCAAGAGACTGAATCATTAATTTGCCTGAAGTCTCTGCTGGTAGAGGGGTTCAAGCAAAACTCACATACATATCTGTTTGATTTCAGACTCTAAACTGCTGTTTACCAAAGTAGGTGCTTGGTGTACCCCATCCCACCTCACCTACCTCACCCCACTCCTTCTACTCTGTGATAACTACATATACACATCTTATGAGCTAGATTCTAGGAAATCTATGTATGGGTCATCAGGGTTGGAGAGTTGGCTGAAGTGTTATCCTTACAGATGCAGAGGTACTAACCACTCTGGATCTTTCCCTGGAGTTTAGAAGTGATCAGGTCAGTAAAGGCACAGAGCTGTGGCAGAATATTTGGATGCACATTTATAGGTTCAATGGAGTGACCTCTCATTGAATCCCCACCTTGAAACTTGGTTAACTACCTGGACAGGACTGTGAAAGATGCTTTCAGTCTCACTGTGTCCTGTTTATTATTGTTTTTATTAACACTCAGCACGATACATGGAAGATACATACCTATTAACAAATGAGTAGGAACTTCTCCAATGAGATGTCAATATATTATTTTGGGAGTTGTAATTGGGCAAATCTGTCCTGATGGGATTATCTGTATCATAGCAGAGAGCAAGGCTTTGAGGGTAGGAAACCGAGGAAAGGTCAGTTTTGATGCAAGTTTACAATATTTCTATGTAAATTACTGTGTGTCTTGCTGTTGTTGTTATTGTTTTAAGAAGGTTTAGTCCCAACGTTGGAAGTTGGGAACATCATTGAGAAAGGAAACTCCAAATAAACAACAGAGAGGGCTATTCTGTGAGCCAAGTGGGCATATCAGGGTACTTGATGGGCTGCAGGTGATGCATGAAATCTTGGGGAACAGAAAACAGTGTGGTGTGGATGAAAGGAAGGTACTGACATTGGAATGAAAATGGCAGCAAAATGAAAACTAAGGATGCCAAAACATGTTAACAAGTCGATGACTTCTCTGCTAACCATTCTTGGTGCTTTTTTTGTTCCTATTGAAGGTGCTATAATCAGACTTCCTTCCTACTTGTCGGAAAGGTGAGGCATTTCCTCCAGCAATTCAAACTGAGACTGAAAAAAAAAATGATTTCCACTTTTATTGGTTGACTTTGGTCCTTCCTATATAGATGTATTAAAGTCAGCTGGGAAATTATCTAGCAGTGAGTGCTCATGAGTGTGCTATGCAGGTGGGAGTGACATCCAAACTGTCAGACAGTAGCCATCCCAGGAGAAAGTAGGCAGAAGCCGGAAGCCCAATCTCTTCTGTGAACAGCACACAGGGTCCCTCGGTGCCCAGCCCAGGACAAAATTGCCTCTTAGGAGAAATCTGGAGGTTAGGCAAGTCTTGAGGCATTGCAGAGGAAGATTTCACAGCATTTTTATTTAGATTTTATTGGTACCGGGATAAGTAGAATAGATTCTTAGTCTCCTATTCTTGGTAGTCATGCCCACTTCTAAGCAGTTTTTGTTTGTTTGTTTGTTTGTTTGTGTTAGCAATCCAATCATGTGCCAATCATACTTTCCTTCTCCAAGGAGTTCGTTTGATGTTGTGTGACCTATGTGATTCACATGGAAGTGGAATAACATTGGCATCATCAAACTGAATATAAATTATGTGCTATCAAATATTGGGGTCCCAGGTGTGAAAAATTCAGGTGCTATTGACAGTGGTAACTGATCAATCTCATCATAATGTTTTACAACTTCAGTAGAGCAAACCCCTAGTAAGGTCTGGAGTAGACAGGGAAGTGTTCAAACATGTGGTGATTCCCCTGCCCCCAGTTTTATTCGGATATAATTAACCTATAACATTGTGTAAGTTTATGGTATACAATGTGATGATTTAATACACTTTACATTGCAAAATGATTACCACTGTAGCATTAGCTAACTTCTTCAGTGTGTCACACATTACCATTTTTATCAGAACATTTAAGATCTACTTTAACAACTTTCAATAATATAATCACAGAGCTGTGCATTAGATTCCTAGAACTTGTCTTGTAATAAGAAGTTTGTAACCTTTGACCAATATCTCCCCATTTTCTCCACTTGCTAGGCACTGGTAACTATATTCTATTCTGGTTCTACAAGTTTGAATTTTATAAAGATTCCATTTATAATTGAAATCATGCTGTATTTGTCTTTCTTTGACTTATTTCATGTAATAAAATGCCCTCAAGGTCCATCCATCAAATGTCATAAATGGAAAGTTTTCCTTGTTTCTCATAGCCAAAAAATATTCAATTTTACATATCACATTTTTTATCCATTCATCCTCTGATGGGCACTTAGCTTGTTTCTATATCTTGATTATTAGGAATAGTGATGCAATAAACATGGGAGTATAGCTATCTCTTCATTATCCTGTTTTTATTTCCTTTGGATATATAACCAAAAGTGGGATTGCTGGACCATATGGTAGTTCTGTTTTTAGTTTCTGGAGGAACCTTCATACTGTTTTCCATAGTTGCTGCTCCAATTTACACCCCCACCAACAGTGCACAAAGTTTCCCTTTTCTCAAATGTTTTCACCATCAGTTGTTATCAGTTGTCTTTTTGATTATAGCCATTCTAACAGGTATGAGTTGATATCTCATTCTGGTTTAAATTTGCATTTCTCTGATGATTAGTAGTGCTGAGCATCTTCCCATGTACCTGTTGGCCATTGTATGTTTTCTTTGGAAAAATGTAAATTCTGTCCCTCTGCCTATTTTTTAAAATCACATTGTTTGTTTTTATGCTGTTGAGTTGTATGAGTTCTTTATATATTGTGGACATTAATCCCTTATCCAATATAAGTTTTGCAAATATCTTATATCATTCCATAGGTTGTCTCAGAGGAGGTTATTTCTGACCTGGGCCTTGACCATTGCTGAGATTTGAATGGGTAGAAAAAAAGAGAGGGTGTTCTCTTTAAAAACATGATGTGTTAAAAGCAAACAGCAAACACACAAAAAACAAATAAACTGCAAGGGAAACCAAAGTACCTACGTGAGATAGTGTATTGGGAAGGGTAGGACCATGGTGAGGTTGGATTTGTTGAATAGACACAATGTCAGAAACTCAGGTGGCTCCTTTATATACTTTGTATACTATCTGGCAAAATAATAATAATAAATGGTGCCATTAACTGAGTTTAATCAGTGGTAATTAGTGGTATGAGGTATTGGAGATCTAAAGAAAGGAAAGGGTTGGCATTGACCTTAAATTCTCAGAATCTAAGTCTTTGATAAAATCATAACATGAGTTCATTCTAGAATAATAGGGACAAATACACCTTATTAAGGGAGCATGCAGAACAGTACCACTTGCTCTGCCTGCTGGATGCAAGAAAGGCTTTGCAGAAATACTGAGGTCTGAACCAGATGATGAAGGATGTCTAGGAGTTTGCCAGAGTGAGAAGATGGAGGAGAACAGCATGTTCAAAGGTGTGGTCTAGTTCTAAATTTTTTTAAAAATATATTTTATTGATTTTTCACAGAGAGGAAGGGAGAGGGATAGACAGTTGGAAACATCGATGAGAGAGAAACATCGATCAGCTGCCTCCTGCACACCTCCCACTGGGGATGTGCCTGCAACCAAGGTACATGCCCTTAGCCGGAATCGAACCTGGGACTTTTCAGTCTGCAGGCCAACGCTCTATCCACTGAGCCAAACCTGCTAGGGCTACTTCTAAATTATGTTTCTCTTTATTTCAGCTAAAACAAAACAAAACGCAAAAGGCTGTTTCATTGAAACCAGGGATAATGCCCATTAGCATTCCACCTTACACATTTTCACCTTGCCAACTTTGCTTTGTTCATAGGTCGTAATATCTCAACTTTTCTCTGTGGTGGTTTTTCCAGCCAAATTACCTCACTAAAATAATGCTAGAAATGAATCAGCTCTGTCTTCTGACTCTGGCTGTTGCTAGCTGTGTCCTTACCTTTCAGTCAACCTCAGTGGAGACTGGAGAGAGAAATACAAATTGCTCTAGAACTGAACACAGGCCCCTCTCTGCAGCAGTGGAGTGTAGGTGGACTGGGAACATTATCACATTATCTCCCACAGGCACTGTTTGAATCCATAGTGCCTGGTAGGAGAGAAAAATGCGTAGCTGTTATAGAACATCATTAGCAGCGTGGGCCATTGTGTAACACCTATTGTTAAAGTCAATATCTATAAGCATGACCAGAATCTTCCATTTCTTCAATAAATTCATTCCCTAAGTGGCATTTTCTATGTATTATTCCCTTTAAGGCAAACATGGAGAAGCAAAATCACCATTTTGTAAAAGGGCAAACTGAGTAAAAGTAATGCTTACTGAGTGGATGGAAAGGAAATTGCTTCATTTTAGCAAACATTTTTGAGCACATATTAGGACTTAGTCATTTTGTCAGGGACATGGTATATATGGGTGTAAATAAAACACATGTGATTCTATGCTTCTGTACACGTTATTCTCTTTTACCTCCACTCACTGCTGACTAACTCAACTTACCCAGGTTTTATCTTTAAGTCCCAACCCAATTGTCACCTCCCCTCTGTAGCTTGGCTTGACTTTACCTCTCTCTGCAGACACAATGATGACTCTACCATATTGGTTTTTAAAGAATTATATTTCATATTATATTCTACTTATTACCTTCCTCAGCTGATTATAATAAATTGAGGTGATCTTTATGCCCCTAACAGCTAGTATAACAGAACAACAAATAGATAGTGAAGTGAAGTCCTTACCTTTGCCTGGGATGGGCTCATGATCTAAAGGAGATTTCTGTAACTTTATTTTAATGTGTTAAGTGCTATATTAATGTATCTATTCTTGAGATTGGTAGTAAACTAATATCATTTTATGTAAATTTGGAAAATATTATTTCCAGGTCTCTGCCTATTCTCCTTCCAATAGGATGAACCACAAAAATTCCCCTTTCCATAAAAAATTAAAATCATAATAAAGTAAATAGTGGAAATGTTGAACACTATATTCTTTCTCTTGGATATCCATGATGCCAATGAACATATTAAAAACTGAAAATTTCTTCAGTAAAGAACCTCTCCCTACCCCCTCTAAACTAAAAACCTAGTGGCACCCAAACCCAGTGTTCATAGATCACATTACATAGGAAAACCCATCAGCATTTCACGTTATTTGCAAACTTGAACACACATTGGGAAAAGCTGCTTTTCAAATCAGTATTCATATTGTGAATAGTGTGTAAAGCTTTGTATGAAAACATCAACTGAATAGATTTTTACTCTAAACCTTTGTGTTTGGTTGAGCATTGTGTAATCTAGATCAAAGTGTTCATGCTGGAGGTGCCAGGCCAGTTGCCTTTTGGAAGGGGAGAAAGAGGACAGAGAAGAATAATGCCTAAGGGTTAGCAAGAATTTCCCTGAGGATGGGACTGAAGAGAAAAGAATCCATGGGGAAAGTCCTCACTTTGTGAGACCTGAAGCCTATACAATGTGTGTGACTTCTTTAAGAAAAATAATTAAAAATCAAATATGTAATTTAATTTTAGAATGATAAAATAACTGATGAACAATTACAAAATTTTAAAACCTGATAAATATAAAATTGAACAAATGCTTACAATAACAAACCATTTTTAATTAACTGCTTGACACACTTCTATGACACCTTTTCCCTGCAATATTACTTATGTTCTCTTTGAATGCCTTTTCATATGCCAATTTTATAATATAATTTTCTACAGATGGAATAGAAAGTTAATTCAGTATTTCCTCCAGCCTGGTTGATCCAACATTGTATGTTTTTCATTATTAATAGTTTAATCAAGTTTATATTGACAAATTCAAATGACTTTTTAAGGATCATTTCAACTTTCAGCAAACCTCTGTAAAGATACGAACTCTGGTCCTGGATAACCAGAGCAGACTACTGGGTAATGTAGCACTGGAGGGGGTACAAACACTCCTGGAAGCCATTTCTACACGGATATGATTGTGAATAATAACTTAATTCTACAAGGATATGATTGTGAACTACATAAAATACCCCACCGAAGAACTGAGGGTATCCCAACTGGACATCCCATGAATTAGATCCCAGCTATGTTGACTATCACTTTATCACCACCCTACATGAGGGTGCTAGTGATGGAGGGAAGATTAGAGGGGGAAAGCATAGGGGTCTTCACCTACTGCAGTTAAGATAGCTTACTTTACAAAGTTTATAAAAAAACATATGGCCGGGTGAACACATTACTAAGGTCACTCTCGGGGCTTCTAAAGCCCTGAATGAATGGTTGTTCTAATGATTCAGCTTAACCTCACTTCATAGGGGTGGGTGGGAAGGAAGGGGGTGGGTGGAAAGTAACAGGATAGTGTTGTGCAACGGGAAATCTTTATGGAAAGCTACAGAAAAATATATTAAGATGTTACAGGTTCGATAGAGAATACGCTGAGGACTATTACCTTGGAACAACCTGCCTACCCACAATACACAGAGCTCCTAGAGGTACCATCTCCTCCCAGGTCTCTCGCTGTCCAGCCATTCACCTCCTCCATCTCGCCACACACTTCTCAGTACCTCCTTCTGACCAGAGAGCTGCTTGTGCAGCAGAGGCCGGTCCCACTGTAGAGACTGTGTTTGTCTTTCCTTTATTTTACTGGAAGTGTTTGCTGCCATCCAGGCTGGTAATTGCACCACACCGTTTCTGAATCGATTGCTTTTAGAGCTGTTGAGCTTTTATTACTGCTACTGGTTGGGGAGTGAGGAGGGAAAGAAACAGGTCGCTCTGGATGAGGCAATAGATGAGTACTATCAAATTGTCTTTCTCCAGTTGTTGAATAAAACGAGTAATACTATTAAACCAAAAAGACACAGAAAATGACTGTGAGAGAAAGAAGAGATGAGAGAGAGAGAGAGAGAGAGAGAGAGAGAAAGAGAGAGAGAGAGAGAGAGAGAGAGAGAGAGAGAACAAGTGAACATATGGATCTGACTTTTTCTTGGAATAGACAGCAAAGCCATATTGTGATGTTGACTACATAGTGCAATAATGTTGTAGGAATGTAGCAAGAAATAAAAGACATTTAAAAATATCTGCTGGCAGGTACACAAATCTGCCATCTTTGCTAGTTTACTGGCGTTTGCTCATTCTTGGAGCTGAGGAGAGAGGTATATGTTTTATTTTATTTTTTTCTTACTCAGATGGATAGACCCTGTAATTTGACTCACATATAATGGGATTTCTTTTTAGTTACACATATTACTGTTAGTTTTCTGCAGTTGTCTCTATCCCCATAATTGGGTCAGTCTTATCAACTGTTGGCATCTATTATTGATTTATCTAGTAGCATTTCTCCATGATTTTATCCTAAGGTAGGGCCATTCATTTGAGATTGACAAATTCACACAATTAGATTGAGTGAGGGGGCATTCTCAGTCTAACTGAAATCTGTCTTCAAGAAGAAGCCAGCTAACTGAGCTTGTGGTTAAGGAGCCTTGGAAAATATAACCAAATACTCATGTAACTTTTGTTCATACTCATTGTTCACAATCCCAGATGTCTTATTTAACGATTTTTGTCCCATATGATATCACCTGACAACATTTATCGTCATTTGTTCTTCTCATCAACCCTTCTGAAAAGACTACATGACAGTTCGTAGTGTTTGCCTGCTTTCCAAAATTACTTTGTTCATCATTATACATTGGAATTTCAATTTAAATTGGTCTGAAATACATTTAAGCAACATAGAAATGTCAGATCTTTCATAGGATTCTCCTCTGGTAAGCAGGTGTCAGTATACCCATTTCAGAAAGCTGGTGTGAAGTGTGGGGGTCTTAAATGACTTGCCCAGAGTTATATTCCATAGCAGAGCTGGACATAAACCCAGGTATCCTTATCCCCATTCTACTTCTCTAATAACCCGATTCAGTGGTATAATAGTGCCACTTAGAGGCCCTGCCTTTGGAACGGGATGCATGTGAATGTCATTTGTCACTTAAATGTATGAATAATGTCTTCCCTTGTGGTTGCTCTAGTGCTTTCAGCCTGTCATGTCAAGCAGCACTGCCTTTATTATTGAAATGAAAAGGACACGGGGGCCATTGATCTCAGTGGCAGTTGGCACTGTAAAAAATACCAGCTTGTTGTGTCATATAGAAAGATACTGCCTGGTATGCAGATCAGCCAGGGTATCAACACAAATGATGGCATCAGAGAGCCCTGCCAAATGGCTATCTCTTTGCCAGCTCCCTGTCTATACCCCCTTAGTTCCTGCCCAATATCCAGTGATAAATGAACTTAGAAGTCCCATTGATTTCATATAAATGTCATACAAATTTGTATGTGGTTTAACCTTTCAATCCTGTCAGCTTAAAAGTTAGAGTTCAGGAAAGCCAGAACTAGTAGTTTATGTTAGAGACAGTTAAAAACTTACCTTGTTTGTCCTTCAGGTAGACCCCCTATGCTATATTTCTAGGACTGTACAAATCTTAAAAAAATGAATAAAAACAACGCATTTACTGATGGGCCATCTTGTTTTGACTAACAATCAGAATCTCTTCTCAGTTCATCAGTGAAAATTTTCAGCTCTTCATTGAGCATGGAAGAATCTTTGATTCATAATAATTCATTACATAGAAGGCCTTGAATATAATATAAGAAAAATATTTAACCTGCTCTAATAAACTCTACTTGAGGAGCAATTAGTCACCATGAAAGGCTATCTCATTGCAAAGCTCTTTTAGTTCTTACATGAATATAACTTCTTTGAAAGTAGACGGCAGACTTTCTTTAATGCTAGTTCTTATTTATGGTGGATAATATTATAATGAAGATCTGGTATATCATTTCCATTTTATGAGTAGGAAACTAAGACTAGAGAAAATAAAAGATACCCAAGTGCCATATATCAAAATTAAGATTTGACTCAGGACCCCAGTGGGTTCTCACCTCTCACATGTGCCTGATGTCTGCTTAGCTGCTCACTGCATAGATACTCCTTTTTGGTGCAGGGAGTAAGATCTTTTGTGGATATCAGTTTCAAGGGGGCCTATGGCAGTAATTTTCTATGTAAGAACCTGTTTAACTTCCTGAAAATCCCAGTCTGAACTTGAAGAATGTGACTATAAAATTGACAGGGATTAGCTTTACTATTTGAATAGTTAACTGTAGGACTTTTTCCATGACTGCACTCTTTCAAAATTGGGTCTCATTAAGTCAATCCCCATCTTATCAGAGAGGAGCTTCCCACAAGTAATGTGAAGTCTAACAAGTTCAATTAATGACACTTTTTTTTCTTTAAAAATGTAAAGGAGGAAGCAAGATAAACCTTTTATCCTGTTTCCCTTCTTCTAACCACAGGGTGCAGGATGGCCAGTGGCAGGGCTGGGTAATTGAATTCAGTGGTGCAAGCTGACTGCATTTCTACTGTAAGTGGATCTCTCGCCTGTATCAGTGAGAGAAAATGGCCTCAAATGATTCCCGCTGGGACACAGTGGCCATCCCTCTTGCAAATAGTAGGGCCATATTGACTTCTTTGGGTAGGGAGCACAAATTGCTGCCCAGATGAGTCCAAGCAGCAGCTAAGATAGATCAGGCTACTTAGTGGGTCTCTGTCCTTATGAAATAAGTGACTGAGAGGCTCCATCCTGGGGGGAAGAGGAAAACTATAGTCAGGTGGGTCAGGCAGCAAAGTAGCAGAAGAGCTGTGACTGAGGGTTATAGTTTTGAATAATATGTAAACCTACATGTATAAGTATATTTATATGTTTTATAAGTTAACACATGTCAAGAATTTTTTTTTTTAAATGGTGTTCCTAGATCCTAACTAATTTTCTTGGCTTGGTAGTTTTGGGTATGTCAACTTTATGCTGATTTGGAGAGAGGTGAGAATAAAGAAGGCCTTGAAGAACCGAGAATGTAATTTGGGTCTCAGACACCATTCCTCAAAGGGCTGATAGCAGTGCCTGTGATGGTAATTGGCATTACCTAAATTTGCCAGACATTTTTAATAGAACTTGATTTAAATAATGACCAAGATGGAGTGTCAACAGTGTTGAATATCTATTTGCAAAAAGAACAAAATGAGCCCAGGCAGTGTGGCTCAGTGGTTGAGCATTGATCCATGAACCAGGATGTCAAGGTTTGATTCCCAGACAGGGCACATGATGGGTTTGTGGGCTAGATCCCCAGTAGGGGATGTACAGGACGCAGCCAACGAATGATTCTCTCTCATCATTGAAGCTCTTATCCCTCTCTTCCTCTCCCTTCCCCTCTTTAAAATCAATAAAAATATATTTCTTAAAAAAGAACAAAATGAGAAGTTTAGCTAAGAGTCTTACAAAGTGCTAAATATAGTGAGAAGTAACGATGCACACCATTCTTGCCAGCATCCATCATCCTCCACACTTTATCTGGGCTTCAGGACAGTTAAGCTTGTTAAGACAGACAGCTCACAGACACAAATTGCTCATAGAGGGAAGACATTTTCTAAGGAGACCTTTTCATGGTTCAAAGAGTTTTCTGCAAGTGGGAGATGACAATTCAAAAAATATGTAATACAGGTATATTCTAAATGATGAAGCCCCAACCACTTAGTAAGCAGGCGTGCCCACAGGCTTTTATTGCCTGGGTTGAGTTGTGTTCATGACCATGTGGGGACCAAACTGGTCCTACTTAAGTTGTTGAGGGCTAATGAGAAAAGAACAAAGTCAGGTTGAGAATATAAAAGATGTGTTTGCACCATGCAAAAGGTAAAATGATGCCAGAGCACACCTTAATAAACTAAGGTCTCACAGTATTTCAAATGGAGGAAATTGATGGAAAAATAGAATCACAGCAAGCATCACTTAGCACAAGCATGGCAAGGTCAGGAGAATTATGTTTATGATAGGACTTAATAATTTTATTTAAATTAAGCACCATCAGCTGTCATGTTAAATTAATATTGTTAATTACAATTTTACAACTTATATAGATTTATCTGTATTTAATTTGTAAATCTATTTTGGTTGCATAACGGTTATAAGCATAAGCGGATTATAACTACTTTTATGTTTGCACATATTTATGTAATGCTAAAATAAAAGGAATTAGAATGATCAGAGGGGCATCCCCAAGAGTGTTTTTTTTTTCTTTTAAAAAGGACCTGTACTTTATTCAAGTTTGGAGAGTTTCGCAGAGGAGATGTTCAGAGCCTATTGACTCAGAAATTGGGTGTGAAGATCAGTAGTCAGCATTTTCTTGCCATGTTCAGTTTCCCTTAAGTTACAGTTGTTTGCCAATTTCAATAGGTCTATGAGGATTACCAATGGCCAGAAAAGGGCAGCTCTGTTAGCACCTATTAGGTTTGATTTTACAAAATCAAAGGCTGAATATCAACTCAAGGGCAATTTGGCAGATTCCTTCAAGAAAAAGATATATGTCTGTGTGCAGGGAATAAAGCTAAGCTAAGCACCTGGACTGTTCTTAGAGGGAGTTGAGGGACAGAAAGCTGGCCGACTGCTTTCTTCATAAATAGAGTCTCTTTAACATTTCAGCATGAATTATTCAGTAAACACAATTCCTATCTTTAATATTTGTGAAGAAAACTAATTCAATGTAGTGTACAAATAAAAGAAATACAGGCACCAAAGTCCAGGCACACAACTTTATAACTTTAACCAAAGCTTAGCATGAATGCTTGCCCATACTTCACTTTTAAATTTACTCTGAATATTTCAGGGGCCATTTGGGGGATATCTCTACATTCCAGCTGTGTGGTTTCTGAACCTGACAGTCTTCTGTTCTAAGTGTTGGAGAACAAATCTTTAGCAGGCTCTACCCATATCAGAACAAAAGCATCAATCAAGTCAACTCCAATAATTAACTTCATGGAGCCAATTCCCTTTATTTCACTTAGAGTGTGAGAAGAAAGCATGTTATTGCTGCACTTTTACCATTGGGGTGGGGTGGGGGATAATGCTGAACAGGGAGGGGACTCCAAGATTATGAAACCTTTCATTGCTGTTAGTTTTCCTATGAGGAGCCCCCCTCCTCCTTCCCTCTCTTCTTACTTCTCTCCCTGACCCATGACCACTTTTCAATTAACACTGAATTCTCCCCTGCAGAATTTCTACTGACCTAAACTGTTAAAGCCAGATCTTGCTGTGATTTTTGCCCCTATGGAGAAACATGTATTACAGGAACAGCTAACCCTTTATAACTTGGCAGACCCTGGGGGCTTGATTGCATTACAGAGT
Organism: Myotis lucifugus; assembly: GCF_000147115.1. Classification (NCBI taxonomy): domain Eukaryota; kingdom Metazoa; phylum Chordata; class Mammalia; order Chiroptera; family Vespertilionidae; genus Myotis; species Myotis lucifugus. The sequence goes on from NW_005871082.1 coordinate 2,447,434, forward strand.
CATACAGCCGTAAATACTCAGCCATGTATCACCAAGATTAAATCATTTTCAGTATGAAATGATGTAATCCACTTTAGGCACAGCCTTGAGCCCAGTGCCCTTCATGTGGTAAGTGTTCAATAAATGCATGACATTTTAATTTATTCATTTTTTTACTCCCTCCAACATAAAGAGCAATGTTGTATAGATAACTCTCAGTTATCTGTAAAAATCACTTAACTGCAACACTTCATTCAGTCTCTAGCAATGTCAGAAAAGTTTGATATCATGATCTCATCATAATATTCCTAATATTATACATGGGCAGTAAAGGCACAGTAATTTCATTTAATTGGGGGGGGAATGGATATTTATATTGGTAATAATTGTATATTATCTTTAATGAAATAAAAGGTTACAAATAATATAAAACTAATAACAAATATTGCTTTTACAGGTCCTGTTTAAGGGCCTCATAATGATTTGCATGTAATTAGCATCATGCCAGAATACCCTCCTGAACCTTGCAGATTTTTGCTCCCTTGGCAGAGCCTTCTCTCTAGTTGTAAGGTTGCATCAAAGTATTACAGTAACAGTTGTTCTCTGGTAATTTTATTTAAGTTATTAATTTGGCAGTTATTTTTTGACCCTTTAATGACACAGTGTCCTTAAATACAGTGCAGGCTAGTTTGTGTTCAAATTGACATGAATTTTAAAATTAGTGACTTCGGAGTCAGTGCATGACATAAATGAAAATTAACATATTTTGAACTTGTGTAAAAAAAAATTCTCCCATGCTGACCAGAACTGACCTCTGGATACAAGATAAGACTGGACTTTCATATGTTAATAGGAAATAAAATTGGGAGGGGTTCCTAATTACTTTAATTTATTAAGAATCCCAGGGCACCTCTTAGAATGCGAGAGGTGATGTTAGACCTTATATCCTGAACATGATCCAGTTTAGGTAATTGCTAATTACAATCTGTCTATCTAATTCCCCTGGCTCTCGCTTCTGAATTTTATTTTTCTTCACTTAGCAATATTTATTATATGCTCTTGGTGTTTGGTTGCTAGAATATCTGCTGATTTCTACATCTATGTTCATTGTGGTTTGCTTCTTGTTTTTTTTTAATTTTTATATCATTTTTACTATTTCTGTAGACAGAAAACAAAAGCCCTATACAATTTTTAAAATATATTTTATTGATTTCAGAGAGGAAGGTAGAGGGAAAGAGAGATAGAAACATTAATGATGATAGAGAAACACTGATCAGCTGCCTCCTGCACGCCCCACACTGGGGATCAAGCCCACAACCTGGGCATGTGCCTTGATTGGGAATTGAACCATAACCTCCTGGTTCATAGGTTGGCGCTCAACCACTTAGCAACACTGGCCAGACAAAGCCCTGTAAACATTTTAGCTACTTAAAATTACTTTGGCTGGAATATATTTTGTGAATCTAACATATGGACTTTCTGGGTCCATGTTTGAGAATTTGGAACCACTAGGCACACCAGTGGTTATACATACTCATTTTAACTTTGTTATAACTCAGAGATGAATTTCAGACAGACCAGGATTTTCAATGTCCCCAATTCAGGGCTAAAATCAGGACATGGAACAGAGACAGATGAAAGTAGGCTCACAGCCAGGCCCATCTAAGGATGCACCATGTTCTGGAGCATTCCCCAAAGAGGAATATCTCTATTTTGAAGCATAGAGCATATTTTGATTCTTTTGATCACAATTAAATGGAGCTAAAGAACACAAATAAAACAAACGTTGGGTCACAAAAGATTTTATTCACCTTAAAATACGGGGTGAGATACTCTCCAGGAGTTCTGCCCTGTTTTCATCTCTCATAAGGAAACAAAATGATTCCTGATCTCATCAGATCTGAGCCCTTGAGTTGGAGGCATTACTTGCAATTCAGGTGGAGGGACATCAAGTTTTATCTGAAATACTAAGCTTAATATATAAAAATCACTTAGAGAAATAAGTTGGTTGACACTATTCATTCCCTAGCAATGTCAGTTGAATGAAATATCTTCTTCGATAGCCAATATGGGTTGAACCTTCTCAGTGAACAAAATGCTTAGAACTTCCAAGAAATAGACATCCCTGAGATCATAGATTGTATATTCCAAACATGCCTAGCATATAGATTTTGACCTCAATTTTACCTACTCTAAAGAGGGTCAACAAGCTACCACCTCAAAAAGGAGTTTTGTGTGAATCAACTCACCAGCGCTGACCAGAATGTCTAAAAGACTCTATTTTATATTTTACTATGTTTTAGCCAGAAATGGGGAGACTCTTCCGGTGGATTTTATTAGTGAAGCAAATATTATTTCCTATGAGATTGCATTGCTGTGACTCAGATGCCCTTTCTGTGACTCACAGTGAAGGAAGTAACCCATTTCATCGGTTAGGCCATCTTCCACTTCATATTTCCATTCCATCAGACAGAACAAATTGATTTTGTTGTATCTAAGAACACCATTTACTCACAAGCAGTTTTTGCAATGGAAGAGAAGAGTAATAGTAACAGAAGTACATTGGCTAATAATTGTGCTCGGAATGGCCATTTGAGAGGGTGGACAGGGTAAAGATAATTGTGTCCAAGAGCAGTGCATCTCCTGAGCATTCCATGAACTTAAAATTGCTATGCTGATGAAATGCCTTTTTAAACATGTAATTGTCACTCTTAGACTTAAATAAAATGGGTATTTTCAGAATGTCCTGACTTGGAGATATCAGGCAAGATTTTGATGTCAGAATGACCCCATGAAACCCACTAAGATTTATTACTGGAAGACAGAAAAAACTCCTGCTACTTTCTGTGTGGACTTTTGTCTAAATGCATATCATTATTATTATTTTTGTTGTCAATTCTGGTGACATACTGATACACACCTCCTGCCAAAGAAGTCCTGTTGCTACTATACTAGAAATATATTCTTACTTTCTGCAAGCAGAAGGCTGTGTAGCTTTGTGTATTAGGAGAGAAAAAATATCCATCTACTCATTTCATTGTTTACTTGCACTAATGGAGAAAATTGTTATAAAAAGGCTCCCGTTTTTAGTGAGTGAAAGAACAAATAGGCACTGCATCCCAGACTTTCAGTGTTCATTCTAACCAGGATAGATGATACTGACATTGTCTTAAAAATCACTGGGCAAGATCTGGGGGTGATTTTGACTCAAATTTAGAAATATACAAGTTACCCACAATACTCTCTAGCATGTGCATTTCCAGACCTGTGAGATTTTGAATGGGGTAAATGTGTGTGTGTGTGTGTGTGTGTGTGTGTGTGTGTGTGTGTGTGTGAGAGAGAGAGAGAGAGAGAGAGAGAGAGAGAGAGAGAGAGAGAGAAAGAGAGAGAAAGAAAGAATATCATAAAAAACATTTTAATGTACTAAAAAAAGAATAATATTTTGTAAGCATCACCAGACTGGATCTATCAGTGTCCCCAAACTCTGCTGGCATATGGACATAAGGTATTAATCCTTAACATTTGCTGGTTTAGTATCCCTAACACCAAAACTCCTAAGTTCTTGACCATTAATTAACTTAAGTTTCCTTCCAACCTTCTCTTTATTCCTACAATAGTTATTTCCAGGATGCCTCCAGTGTTTCACATTGGATCACTGCTGGTCCTCTCATATGATTTTTCTTCTTGGCCTCTTTGTTGATGTCTGCTGCCTATCAAACACCTTGAATTTATAATTGTCATTGATGCAATCCCTGCCTTGGGAATGCTGCCTTCTATGTGACCCAACCTCCCAGAACCTAGCATAGTTACCATAGAAATGGGACAGATTATGCTGCATAGGACTCTTGCTTGGATCATGGTTTGGGCTGAGGAAGAGGCACCCTTTTCTCTCCCCCCTCTTCACTTCTATCACCCATACCAGGACTTTTCTCCTCACAGACCTTCTGTCCCCACTTGGCAACCAGCTCATACAGAACAGACGACCAGGTGCTGACTGTCGGTCTTCAGACACAATCAGGCATACAGCCTTGACTCAGTCTGCTTGGGCTGCCATACAGAATATCGCAGACTGTGGGGGGCTTACACAACAGAATCTCAGTTCTCACAGTCTGGAGTCTGGAAAGTCCAAGGTGAAGGTCCTGTCAAATTAGTTTTCAGATTCTCCTGAGAGATCTCTTCCAGGCTCATAGGAGGCCACCTTCTCTTTGAGGCCTCTCATGGCCTTTCCTCTGTGTATGTTTGGGTGCAGAAAAAAATTGGGGCAGGGATGTGCCCTACTCTGGTGTCTCTTCTTACAAGGACACTATTCCTTAATCATGTCAGATCAGGGCCCCACCTCATGACTTTATTTCACCGTAATAACTTCCTTAGAGATCCCATCTCCAAATACAGTCACACTAGAGGTTAGGGCTTTAACAAATGCATTTGAGGGGCATGCAAACATTTAGTACATAACAATCCATATTTAAACTCATCAGAGACCATTAGTACAATTATATTCATCTTCCTTAAATAAGTTTCCAAATGCTGGCATAGAAAGCTACCATTCAATGGATCAATATATGTCAGAAACCTTAGGTAAGTTATGGCATGTCTTAGTGACTATGAGAAGACCAAAATGGGCTAGCTTTTAATAATGAAGTGGACTATTTTACAACCCAATAAAATGAAAAAAATTCCATTTTCAATGTGCAAGGTAAAAATGCATTGCTATTACAAGATATACCCTCACTTGAAGATTGAACCATTTAAAATATCCCATTGAAACACAAAGGACACTATAATAAGTTAAAGCAAATAACAACCTTACTCACATATGCCTGAAAGAGGAAATGACATCCATGGGTGAGGATAGCAACAAAGGCAGGCATAAGTGAGCCTCTTTAAGGCTCCCTTGGGCCTTTGGCTCTATTTCCAGTCTTTTGATCTAGTGGTCCATTAGATCATATCCCCAGTAGGTAAGACCTTTGGAGAAACAATTGGCATTATTGGTTTGCACTGTTAATATTGAAAGTTAGTTTAATTACAGAAAATAATTGTAGTGAGTATGTCCACAGGCCCACATGTATCCATAGGGGGTGTAGATAAATGAACATGTTCAATTCTATAGTAATTCCTAATTATTTAGGCCAGAGCTCAAAAAGTACAAGCAGGAGGTGTTTATCCTTACCCAAGGTTTAGGACAAAATCTGGGACTCTTCAGTTTAACTTATCAAATGTACAGGCTACCATTTGTCTGGTCACCACTATAAGGAACTCATTAATTATTTCCCGACAGATTTTCTCTCCACAGTAAATGAGGATTTTTTTTGTGTGTGTGTGTAAAGCCTAAAAGGGTGATTATTAAAACAATCAGTAGCTAGGCAGTGGTTGAGCATTACCCTCTGAACCAGGAGGTCAAAGTTCAATTCTTAGTCAGGGCACAAGTCTAGGTTGCGGGCGGGATCCCCAGTAGGGGGCATGCAGTAGGCAGCCAATCAATGATTCTCTCTCATCATTGATATTTCTCTCTCTCCTTCTCCCTTCCTCTATGAAATAAAAAAAAATAAAAATACACACACAAAAAAACAAACACAATGAGTAATAAGTTGTTGATTGAGGATGGTTATATTATCATGACAACTCTTGTTTATTGTTTTTGATCACATAATTCTCTCAAGTAATAACTGTAAGTTATTGCATATTCCTTTAATAGTGTATTCTATGGATTCTATTCTGCTTCATTAATCTTATCAACTACACACACAAACACTTTCAGTATTTCATGTAAATCTCTTGGCATTATCCTGTTCAATGCTGACAGGGTGGATAAGAGCTGGTTTCTCATTAAAACCTAAAATACACAGTAGTATCTCCAAAGAATCCATAGAATAAATTAGAAATATATGGAACATCAGGCTTTATTTTCTAATGCTTTTTAGAACTGTTAATTACAGTGTAATCAATTATCTTGAGTATATATTAATTGTCATCAATGATCTGGATAACTTACTGATTCATTTGTGATACATTTGTGTCCACATGGGAGGTTTATAACACCATGCTTCCTTGTGATGCAGCCCAGAAGCAAGCCATCCTAGGACAACTGGACCCTGAAAACAGTAAAATTCCTTGACTCTTCAGAGAAGAGTAGATATTAAGTTCATTGCCTATTATTTATTTTGCATCAGGCTCCATGCTAACAGATGGTGATGATGAAAAATGAGAGGCAAAACCTATCCTTAATAAACTAAAATTCTAGAAAGAAGACATGCGTAGCAATGACATTGTGTGACAGGTGCCACCATATAAATATGTATAAAGACAAGAGGTAGCATAGAAGGCAGATGAATTTGTCTATTGACTGGGCTATGGCTTCTGGTAAAACAAGACTTGGATGAGGAATTGCCTTTTTGACCCAAAGAATGAATAGGAGTTAGTCGAACCAGAAGGGGACAAATCAGAGGTTAGAACCAAGATGGTGTGTCTGGGTACATGAGTCAAGATGGCTAAAACGTAAATTCTTATGAGTCCCCACTTTTGTCAGCTTATTATATGAGCAAGGCTCTATAGAGCTAGATAAGTTTTGCTCTGTTGTGTTTTTCCAATTGGATATTTTTCAACTATTTTCTCTCAGTGAGAAATTCCCACAGATTTGATTGATCCAGTCTGGTGCCATTTTTTTGTATACATATTAGGGAAAGGAAAAATATAGATTCTGTCATTTCACAATTATTTAAGTACCTGAATCTGCTAGACCCCAGGCTGGGACAGAGATAATCTTTGTCATCCTAGAGTTTTCAGTGTTGTTTGGAAGTTACAAACCCAGATGCCTAAAAGAACACAGTGGGGTGATATAAACGAGGGTACCAGGGCAGGTGTCTATAACATCAGGGGGTGATAGAGGTGGAAGATAGATGGAGGAGAGGCAGGTCTTCTGAAATGAGCAGCTGCTTTTCAGCTTCTGCAATTGTCATGCAGGACCATTTTGTCAGTGTTTTTAGTTTTTCAAAACAAAACAAAAAAATAGAATGTGAAATTTAATGTGGAGCTCTCAATTTAGAAACTCCTTCCAAACTGTACCAATATGCTCTTGGGCCAGCATTGGGAAGGCCACATCCAGTCTTAGCTGCTCCAGGATTTGGGCCATGCATCTCCATTGGTCGCCTTGGGGGCTCTAGGAAGGATGTCAACCCTTTGTTTTGTGTCTTTGTGCATTGCTTTCATAAGGGGACCATAAGGAAACTCTAGTGTTCTCAGCTGCTCTTGTGGTTTCTCAGCCATTCATAAGGCTGATAGATGATAATGAAGTTGTCTTGGAGGGCTGCCATGTCCATGATGTAGTTGCTTATCCAATTTTGTAATCCTTTATCAATTCCCTCTACAGCTTGAAGGCCAGGCTGAGGGTATGGAGCAGAATATTAAGTGGTTTCAAATCAAGTCCAATCTCTGTTAGAATCTTCATTGTGATAATAAGAGATTATTAATAACAATAACAGACGATAATAATGTATCATTATCTTATAAATTCACCCGAAGCTCATAGCCAAATGAGGACTTTTAAAAAAACACAAAAACAATCACAACCACACAATTTGCATAATATAAAAGAAACACATTACAAGCAATCTTAGTGTCAGCTAGAATTGGAAGGGATTTGAAAGGAGCATAAAGGAATAACCTAAATGTAGAAAAAGCAATAAAAATATTAGCATTTTCTACTGACAATGTGATATTTGCTTGCAAATCTCTTACGTGTTTCCTCCAAAGTGATATTTGTTTTGCTGCATTTTCTTTCTGAATATGATGTAGCATAAAGGTGAAGAGCACAGACTTGGGTTCATTTTACCTCGGTTCTACCTCTTCTTATCTTGGAGGCCTTACAGAATATTCAGCCTCTGTAAGCTGCAGTTTTATCACCTGTAAATAGGGGATAATAATAGTACTTATCTTATTTACTGCTAGGCATGATTAAATGAGATATACCAGGTAAACCATCTGGCATGCTATGTTGCCAGATACATTTTATTGTCATTGCTAACTTTGTCACTCTTGGTATCATTATCATTGGAGTTTTAACTCTACGACTTGTTTTCCTTCTTTGTTTTATTTTTTATAGATGGGGCTGAGAAAATGCTATTTGTCAGCTTCTCAATGCTATTTTCTTCTTCATGTTGCTTTTCTTTTTTGAACCATGTGAATCCATTAGAATGAACTTTCATAACTTCGCAAGTCAAGTATCTAGGCGGAATAAACAAGAGTAAGGCTTTGGGCTAAACTGATGTAGGCTTGTTCCTTTATTTTTGGCAGAGTTCTATTTCTATTTCAAGAACTTTCTTGACTGGGGAGTGTCTATGGAGGTAGTGCAGTCATAATCATGTTTGGTCACTGCCAAATAGGAATAGAGAGCGAAGATGTGTTAAGTTATTATCATATACTAGCAACTTTCCATGTTATCTCTTTTGATCTTCAGAATGAGACTATGATAAAAGGGTTATATTAGTTATCTGTGTTTTTTTTTTTTAATTCCCTAAAAATGAAGTGGCATAAAGCAGCAATGAACATTAGCTCTCACAGTGCCTGTGGGTCAGGAATTCAGGAGTGACTAAGCTAGGTGGTTCTGGTACAAACTGTCTCACAAGGAGGAGATCAGTATCCACCAGGGCTGCAGTCCTCTGAAGGCTTGACTAGAACTGGAAGTGCCATTTCCAAGGTTACTCGCATTGCTGGCAAGTCTGTTCTGGCTGTTGGCAGGAGGCCTCTGTTCCTCTATTCACAGGCCTCTTCATAGGGTTGATTGAGTGTCACAGACATGGGGACTGGCTTCCCCCAGGGTGAGTGAACTGAAAACAGAGAGAGTAAGTGAGAGAGAGAGAGAGACCGAGAGCAAGAGAGAGAGAGAGAGAGAGAGGAACATGCAAAAAAACATTCACTTCTACCATATTTCCTTATTAGAAGTAAGTCACTACATCTATTCCACAAGAAAGAAGAGTGAAAACAGGGCCTATATGTTGAAAGGAGGGATGTCAAAGGATTTGCAGACATATCTGAAAACCAGCACAAGGAAAAAGTTTCTATTCTTCAATTTACAGATGAATTGATACACTGTGCTCAAGAAAACAAAGTTAGTAAGTTGCATAACTTGATCCTTGGCATTGCTCCCCGAACCCTTATCTAAAAGGCATTTTTGCTTAAAAAATAGATTGTATACGTGTTGGCACCATTGATTCCATTGATTCTGTGTGTGTGTGTGTGTGTGTGTGTGTGTGTGTGATGTGAAATATGCCTTCTAGTAAAAATGTGCAGAACTATTTTTTAGAATTGTTTGGAGTAGTCATTTGTATGCAGTCCATCTGACAGGGGAAGTGTGTTTCTCACTGGAATTAGTGTATGTGGAAAACATGATCAATCATAGTCATCACAAAGCAATTAAGTACCTAATTGTGCGTGGCACTGTTTGCTTCTGAAACAGAAAACTTCATAGGCCTGCTGCCTACCCTCTTGGGGCTTAGAATCCAAGAACTCTGTAGAAGATTGAAGAATGGTAGAGAGAACAAGAACCCAAGGCATAAGCAAATGAAATATGGTGGAGATGATGGAGGGGAGGAGGGAATTCAGAGGAAAAAACGAGACACTGAGAAAGGATCAGACTAAAGGGAGAGATGCTTAAGAAAGGACAAAAGGAAAATATTGAATTAAATGACCTGGATTATGGTTTTGAAAAAAATATATAAAAATTATTTGAAAAAAGGCACCATGTTATTCTTGGGACCCAACTCCCAATGAATTTGTACTTTAAGTATATTTTTTTCCTCTAAAGCCGAATTTTCTGTCACTTTAGTCCCCCTTCTATATTAAAGATGGCTTTTAATTCCTAATTTCCATCCCTAACCCTCAGTGAAATTATTGCCTAAGTGTCTGAATTGATATATCTGAGTTTTATGTCTATTATTTTCATGCAGAAAGAGAGGAGAACACGCCTGTTTTTCACATGCATTTGTAAGTGTTTTCAATCAATCATGCATTTATAATCCAACTGGGACGATAAGATTCAGACACAATAGCCTGTCTGCTGCAAGAGTCTGCTGTAAAATTGATCAGCTGCCCAAATTATGCTTTTATATTATTTAAGTTAGATTTTTGCTTTCTTTCTGGGAAGAAGAAAGACAAAAAAAGTCATGAAACCAGCAGCAGCAGGTGCTGCCAAAATGGTATTTTTCTTATCTGCTCTGATTTCAAGGGGAGAGCAAAAGAATGTGTAATTGCTTCTCTCTTGGGCTGCTGGGATGGCGCCAGTCTCTGTGGCATTATCCACTTATTTGATCTAGGTAAGGAAAGCAAAAATGAATTAAAAATGTATTTTCCCAAAGGCTCCAAGCAAATTATTCACAAATGCTCTCTTCTACCAAAATCTGCCAAATATATATATATACTAGAAGCCCAGTGCACAAAATTCATGCACAGGGCTGGGGGGGGGATTCCCTCAGCCCAGCCTGCACAGTCTCCAATCCAGGACCCCTTGGGGGATGTCCGACTGCTGGATCCTGGGGATCAGGCCTAAACTGGCAGTTGGACATCCCTCTCACAATCCAGGACTGCTGGCTCCTAACTGCTCATCTGCCTGCCTGATAGCCCCTAACTGCCCCCCCTGCTGGCCTGATCGCCCCCAACTGCCCCCCCACCAGCCTGGTGACCCCTAACTGCCCCCCTGCCAGCCTGGTTGCCCCAAACTTCCCCCCTTCCGGTCAGGTCGCCCCCAACTGCCCCCCTGCCGGCCTGGTCACCCCCTGCTGGCCTGGTTGCCCCACTCAGCCTGCTTGTTCAGTCCTTTGGTTGTCCCTCACTAACCCCCTTGCTGGCCTTGTCGCCCCATGCAGCATGCTGTTCAGTCATCTGTCTGGTTGTTTTGGTTGTGACGGCCCCTGGCTTTATTTACACACACACACACACACACACACACACACACACCCACATACTAGAGGCTTGGTGCACGAATTCATACACCAGTGGGGTCCCTCAACCTGGCCTGTGGGATCGAGCTGAAACTAGCTCTCCGACATCCCCCAAGGGGTCCCAGATTGCTAGAGGGCACAGGCCAGGCTGAGGGACCCCACTGGTGCACGATCTGGACCGGGGAGGGATGTGGGAGGTTTGCCAGCAGAGGAGGGACCGCAGGGAAGGCACCAGGGCATGTCCAGCCCCTCTCGCTCAGTACTAATCAGCCAGACCCCAGCAGCAAGCTAACCTACCAGTTAGAGTGTTTGCCCCTGGTGGTCAGTGCACATCATAGTGAGCAGTTGAGCAAGCTTAGCATATCATTAGCATATTATGCTTTGATTGGTTGAACAAACGACCGGACACTTAGCATATTAGCTTTTATTATATAGGATATTTAAGGGAAAGCAACAGAGTCAAAAGCTCTTCTAGATATTCTTTTTTAAAATATGTTTTTATTGATTTGAGAGAGAGGAAGGGAGAGGGAGAGGAAAGATAAAAACATCAATGATGTGAGAGAATCATTACTCTGCTGCCTCCTACTGGGGATTGAGCCCCCAATCCTGGCATGTGCCCTGATCTGGAATCAAGTCATGACCTCCTGGTTCATGAGTTGACACTCAACTACTGAGCAACACCAGCCAGACTCTCCTCGATATTCTTTCTTTCCATTTATTTACTTCCTCAAGCACACATCTGTGTTACTTGCAGTTGAGTCAGTTCCGACTCCTGGCGACTCTATGCCGGAGTGATGTCCATGATGTCCTCCCCTCAGCAGTCCTGCTCAGCTCCTGTAGACTCATGCCAATGGCTACTTCATTTAAGAATATATTTTATTGATTTTTTACAGAGAGGAAGGTAGAGGGATAGAGAGTTAGAAACATCAATGAGAGAGAAACATCGATCAGCTGCCTCCTACACACCTCCTACTGGGGATGTGCCCACAACCAAGGTACATGCCCTTGACCAGAAATAAACCTGGGACCTTTCAGTCCACAGGCCGATGATCTTATCCACTGAGCCAAACCAGTCAGGGCGCCAATGGGTACTTTTATGGAGTCAATCCATCTCCAGTTTGGTTTTGCTCTTTTCCCAATGCATTCTGTTTTTCCCAGCATTATTGTCTTTTCCAAAGAACCCTGCCTTCTACTGATGAGCCCTAAGTAGGACAGATATCAGAATAGCAAAGGAATTAAGTAGTCATGACAGCACAACAATTTATTTTGAATATGATGGTTGGAGGAGGTTCATCTATTTAGGCCACAGATGAAAATCCAGGTTTCTAAAAAGAAGCAGAAAAAGAAAAACTTTCAATGGTAATGGATGATTTCATTTGAAGATTTGTATTACAGAATGATTGGAATGGGGGGTGGGAGAAGGGTAGGTTTCTCAACCCAGGAGAGAGACAAATAGCAAGACAGTTCTGTTCTCATTTTGGCACTGGACAGAAGGCAGCCTTCTGGCCCTGCTGTCACCTCCTATCTGAACAGCCTTAGTTTTGTGGGCCTCCTATGGCTTGGATTCTGACTCATATCAGAGAATTCCTTTCTTGATCCTACTTAATCTCAGGCATTTATCTTTTTTTCCAACTCTTCATAGAGTCCTGGAACACAAAGGAAGCTCAATGTCATCTCTCATATTATCCTAAACTTTTCAGATGTGACACCTACCCACATGTTAAGGTTTCCAATAGTCATCATTTTTTTTTTTAATCTACCAGTAAGAATGTTCTTCCAAATATTTCATCTAAATTCCTTCTAATATAATAAAATCTGTTGCTTGTTGCTATATTCTCATAGCAATGAAATAATTGCTTAATATTAGCTGTTAGCATTCTCTAGTAAAATTAATAAAACTCTACTTTGAGGTGTATAAGGACTGCATTCTTACCAGGAAGTGTGTTTCCCTACTTGGGGTCTTCTAGCTTCAGACAGTCAAGGACATTCACAACCTGCACTTTGTTATCATGCCAACTCTGAGTGACGACAAATGACCCATATGCAAAAGGTCTGAGGAAGCACAGTCTATAAGACTGCCATCACTTTGACACCGACTGTAAGTTCAGGAGTTTCCCAAACCACTTTCACATTAAATGATTTGGTAGAAGAACTCACAGAGTCACTAAGCGCTGTTATACTCATTATTATGTTTTACTAGAGGCCCAGTGCATGAAAATTCATGCACTGGAGGGAAATCCCTCAGCCTGGCCTGCCCCCTCTAACAGTCTGGGAGCCGTCAGGGGTGGGAGGTGACCCGACGATCAGGGGAAGGCAATGCCCCCATCACACCTCTGCTGCTGCCACTGCTGGCATCACAAGCCTTGGCCAGCCCTGGTTACCAGAGCCTTGGGCAGCCCTGGGAAGCTGGGAAGCCACCATCCCAGGCTTGCCTGTGCCTCGGGCTGGCCCTGGGTGGCTGGGAGGCTGACGCGACTGGGGGACCGCCATCTCATGGCTGTGGGCGCTGCCATCTTTGAGGGCATGACAGTCAATTAGAATATCCCCTCCTATTGGCTATGGGTGCCACCATATTTGAGGGTGGGACAGTCAATTAGCATATCCCCTCCTTATTGGATGTGGGCACTGCCATCTTTGAGGGTGGGGCAGTCAATAAACATACTCCCTCCTTATTGGCTGTGTGTGCTGTCATCTTTGCGATGGCATGAGGGTCAATTAGCATATTCCCTCTTTATTATATATAGGGGCAATATACAGATTAAAATTAGGCAAGGGAAGAGACACATGGGACAGACTCCAGGGATACAAATTGGAGGTTCCATTTGTCCTCTCCCCATGGAGTCATAGACAGTAATGATCTGTGATAACATGCACAGAATATTGCCCAAGCCTTGGTGTCCAGAATTGTTTTATTTTTTTATTTTTTGGTGGGAGTGTCCCTTCACATAATCATGGTTTACTATCTCTGTGTCTGATCTTAGTCTCTAGCTCTTTAGGAAGTAGAGCTGATACCATGTCACCCCCAAAGCCCCAGCCTAAATCACATTGTTGGTGTGGCTGGAAGTCCCAGCATAAATCGGTATTAGACTTTCTGGCATGCCAGCCCCGCCCTAAACAAAGACAAGCTTCTACCAGGCATGACATTCCAAGGGCAAAGGCCAGACCTCTCCTTGAGAAAAGATAAAGTTTTTTACTGTATAATCTGCTTCTCATTGTTGGCTATTTCCAAAGTCTCACCAAACTCATCATTTCTAAAGGAGAGAAACAGGACATCTGATTCTGCTTCCACAGCTCAAAATAAGGCAAAAGTACAGGTTTCTTGGATGCTTTATTCTTTAATTTTAAAAGAATTCACACCTAAAGTAGAAGACTACATTTTGCCTTTAAAGATATTAATCAAATTCCATAGAAACATTTCCTATATGGCCTAAAATTTGAATTCACCAAATAAAATTTTACATGTGTTTCACTGAATGGAGACATGGTATGATAGAATTGAATAACTCAAGTTCTCTTTATTTTCTCTTTACAATCATTGTATTATTACTTTTTATTTTAAATGAATTGTTTAAACAAAGGGCTATAAAAGACCACAGCAGTTGGGGATACACATTGCACCTAAATTAAGTGCTAATGATTCTAGAACATTACAAATTTACCTTCCAGGTGAATACTTAGAAATGAGTTCATGGGTGTTAGGGACTGATTTTATACATGGGAGTTCTCCAAATTATCTCCCATACAGAATACAATAATCCTATCTAATAAAAGGGTAATATGCAAATTAACTTTCACTCCATCACAAAGATGGTGGCACCCATAGCCACAAGATGGTGGTGCCTGAAAGGATAGAACAGGCTGGAGTCCCCGGTACTGGGGGGCAGCTGCTGAGAGCAGGCAGAGTGAGCGGCCTGTCGGAATGCTTGCTTTGTCACCATGGTGACGAGGCAAGCGTTCTGCCCCAGCTGCGGAAGGGCCTCTGGGCAGCAAGCACGGAGTGGCCAGGCCCCGGAGAGAGCAGAGAATCACTGGGAGTAGGCTTAAGCCATCAGGGCTCCCTGTTTGGAGAGGGCTCCCCTGAGGGCTCTCAGATTGGAGAGGGTGCATGTTGGGCTGAGGGAACCACCCCCATGCACAAATTTCATGCACTGGGCCTCTCGTTATTAAATAATAAGTAACAAAAATGTGTTAATTTGAAGCTAGAGGCCTGGTGCACTCGGGGGATTGGGCCGAAGCTAGCAGTCAGACATCCCTCTGGCAGCCTGGCAGCCCTTGGGGGATGTCCACTTGCCAGCAGGGACCAGGCCTAAGCTGCAGTTGGACATCCTTAGTGTTGTTGAGGATGTGGGAGAGGCTCCTACCACCACCACTGTACTGGCAGCTGGCAGCCTGGCTTGTGGCTGAACAGAGGTCCCCCTGTGGGAGTGCACTGACTACCAGGGGGCAGCTCCTGCATTGAGCGTCTGCCCCCTGGTGGTCAGTGTGTGTCACAGTGACCACTTATTCCCAGTCGTTCTGCTGTTAGGGTCAGTTTGCATATTACCCTTTTATTATATAGGATAGAGGCCTGGTGCTTGGGTGGGGGCTGGCTGATTTGCCCTGAAGGGTGTTCTGGATCAGGGTGGGGGTCCCGCTGGGGTGCCTAGCCAGCCTGGGTGAGGGGCTGATGGCTTTTTGCAGCTGGTCACACCCCCTTCAGAGTGGGGGTCCCCACTGGGGTGCCTGGCCAGCCTGGGTGAGGGGGGCTGAGGGCCATTTGCAGGCTGGCCAAGCACCTCCCCCCCAGTGACAGAAGCTCCCAGCTTCTCCTTTTTTCTTTTTCTTTTTTATTCTGGGATTTATTTACCTTCTATAATTGAAACTTTGTAGCCTTGAGAGGAGCTCAGAGCCGTCCAGGGTGGGCGGGTGGGACGCTTGGCTTCCTCCATTGCCAGGGGCAACCCACTCCTGCTCGCTCCAGCTCTGTGGCCACGGCTGGCTGAAAGCAGGTATCTGGGGTTTATTTACCTTCTATAATTGAAACTTTGTTGCTTTGAGTGGAGCTCAGAGCTGGCCAGCAGGCGGGAAGCTTGGCTTCCTCCATCATTGGGGCAACCAAGCCTCCTGCTTGCTCCAGCTCTGTGTCTACCAGCTGCCATCTTGGTTGGGTTAATTTGCATATAGTGGCTCTGATTGGCTGGTGGGAGTGGCTTAAGGTATAGCGAAGGTATGGTCAATTTGCATGTTTGTCTTTTATTAGTGTAGACTAGAGGCCCAGTGCACGAAATTCGTGCACTGGGGGGGGTTTCCCTCAGCCCAGCCTGCACTGTCTACAATCTGGGACTCCTCAGGGATGTCTGACTGCCACAGGGATTGGGCCTAAGCTGGGAGTCAGACATCCCTCTCACAATCCGGGACTGCTGGCTCACAATTGCTCGCTTACCTGATTACCCCTAACTGCTTCTGCCTGCCAGCCTGATTGACCCCTAACTGCTCCCTGCTGGCCTGATTGTCCCCAACTGCCCTCCCCTGTTGGCCCAATTGTCACCAACTTCCCTCCCCTGCCAGTCCAGTTGCCCCACCTGCCCTCCCCTGCAGGCCCAGTCGCCCTCAACTGCCCTCTCCTGCAGGCCTGGCCACTCCCAACTGTCCTCCCCTGCTGGCCATCTTGTGGCAGCTATCTTTGACCACATAGGGGTGGCCTTCTTTGACCACATGGGGGCGGCCATCTTGTGTGAGGGTGTGATGGTCAATTTGCATGTTACCTCTTTATTATACAGGGTGATATCAAACTCAACAATGTCTGCAGTGGTAGTTTAGAATTTTGACCAACTAGATTTTTTGTGTGAGTGGAATATTTTATCACTGACATTGTTTAGAATTGTGGAGAGAAAACAGAATTAAATTTTCTTTCTTTTTAACTCAGCCCTCTATTCTCTGTAGAATCAAAGTTTCTGGCTTTTCCCCATAACTTAGTGTCTTTGTGAGCTGTGGAACTCACTTTGATATCCCTTTCTTGCCTCAGGTGTGATATATCCTGAGGAGGGCCCAGAATTGCTCATGCAAAGCTACAGAGCATTTGTTATTTACTGTCCTAATTAAATGGAAGATTATTAGAAATAGGGAGATGGCTGTAAATAGCTTGGTCTCTTTTATGTGTTTCTTCAGTGTGTGAGAAGAGCATTGCTGAGCTTCTCCCTTGAAGTTCAGTTAACTCAGGATATGTTCTGCTTTTGTTATTCTGCTTTGGCTTTTTTTCTTTTTAATCTTCTGATGCTGATCAAAGTGGGGGAAAAAAAAGAGAAATCACTCTCAGTCATTATAGAATATAGACAGAAGGAAAGTGGAATAAAATAGACATGGGGAGGGGTGGGAGTGCTATAAGAAAAAAAACAAGTGTGGGCCTAATCCTTTCTGACAACCTTTTTGTGTGTGTGTGAAAACAACTAAAAATAAATCTTACTTTCAGGTCTGAGAAAAATTGGTTCACTTCTCCCAGCCATAATGTGATCAAGAAGTCTGTTAGGTGAGCAGGGTGACCAGTCAGGAGCCTTCTCTCTGTCATCTGGTTAGGACACCATTTCCAGGGGGTGGGAATCTATTGGTTTATCCTCCTGCACAGTAGAGAGTACAGGCATCAGCTCAGCTCAAGGTGCAGTTCTATGACTGGAACAGCATTTGACCTTGACCTAATCACCTGGCCTTTGCAAATCCCAGATTTCCCAAGTTATAAAATTTCTTTAGACATAACATCCCAAATCTTGGCTCTTGTTCTAAGTTTCTTCGCTGATTCCCTGGCGCCCGTCTCTCCTCCCCTGTACAAGATGCCAGGCTCATCCACTAAAGTTCAGCTTTGATACCATCTCTTCAAAATCTGTCAGCATTTCTCAGTCACCTGCTTAAAATTCCCCATTTTCCTTAACCCCTGCTTAAGATAATTCATGATCCTCTTCTATCTAATGTGTCAACCCTAACTCCATCCAGTCCTCTTTGGCTCAAATGAGTTTTAGTCAAAGGGGTTTACAGGCATTTTCCAAACTTATAAGGTGTTTTAGTTATTGCCTAATTTTTTTTGTTCATGTCTTTGTTTCTTTGTTTCTGTGGCATATCAGCCTTGTTCTCCTACATATTAATTATATCTCAAAGTTAAAGCATATTTCCCCCAGCTGGAAATTGCTTTTTCTCTTACTCTAAATTCATTAAATCTTAATGCCTAAGCTTTGCATTTAGCATTTACTAACTGGCTGGTGTGTTATCTTTTTTGTGTATGAGTTTTGCCTCATCAACTAATTTTAAGGCCATTTAGAATTGTCATGTCCTGGCAATATAACTAACTGGCACCTGTATTGTATTTTGTAGCCTATAAGAGGTTGTTCTCAACTAGTCATTTGATTTCTAAAGCAGTCCTTTGAGGAAGTATATTATCCATAGTTCAGAGGAAAATAATAGAAGCCTAAGAGGAATTAAATAATGTGTCCCAAATAACAAAGGTGGTAGCTATTTGATCTAAATTTGAAAATACTGGACTTATTATATTCTATGCTGTTTTCATAGCTCATCACTGTTTTTATAATTTTCACTAGAAGCCCGGTGCATGAAATTTGTCTACGGATAGGGTCTCTAGGCCTGGCCGGCGATCAGGGCCAATCTGTGGGGCAACTGTCAGAGCGATTGGGGCCCCTCTGGTACCCAGCTTGTCCTGGCATCACCTGCTCACTGGCCCCACCCCCACTGCCACCAGTCACTGTCTTTGGGGCGACTGGCAGGGCGATTGGAACCCCCTGATCACATTTGCCTTGGCCTGGTGCTGCCCACTCACTTTCTCCACTATACAGCTGTGGTCCCGCTCTTGTTGGGGCTGGCAGCACCTCCACTGCCACCTGCTGCCAGTGCCACGTCACCGATGCCCACCATGTTTTGTGCTGCCCCCTGGTGGTCAGTACATGTCTAACTCCTGGTCGGTCGAACTTTCATCCATGGGGATAATTTGCATATTAGCCTTTTATTATATAGGATGCCTGGAACTGGTTACATATTATTAAATACTTATTAATTTGAAGGAGTAAAAAATGACTAAAAGAATGAATGAATGAATGACAACAGCACTGTGTTTAACATTGATAGGTTTACTAATTCCAGGGATCTTCATTATGCCATTTTCAGGGCACCTGCCAGGAACCTGAGAAATGAAATCACTAATGGTAGTTGTTTTTCTCAAAAACAGATAATAACAATAAGGGAAAGATAGTCTTTGGTATATTTCCTTTCAATAGAAAATGTATTTTAAAATGAATTTCACAGTATTTAGAGAATGTTTTGTTTCCTCATTGCACTTTAAATTACTACATAAGAATTAAGTAGACCACTAAAAACTGTAGTCCAATTCAAAGACCAATCACAACACAATAAACCTAGAGAGGGTAATTGTTCCCTAAATTCACAGTGGCTAAGCAGAGGACTACATAGATACTTGTTAAAAGAGTGAAACAGGCACTTCTCTGAGCCTCAATTTTCTCATCTAAAAATATAGAAAGTAGCAGTACCCACCTCCCAAAGTAGTGAGGATCAGTCTAGAAAATCTAAGTAGGATACTTAGAACAGTGTCTGGACACAGATGTGCTAAATAGCTGTTATTATTCCAACAGTACTAGGGGAAGAAAGACATTTACTCCATCTTAAGCATCTTTAGTGAGTGATTTTTACCTACATTCACTCTTGTTCTCTTTTTGGCATTTGTCTTGAATGTGGTCCTCTTCATTCTCATAAATTTAAATGTTGCCCATGGTTTTTATTATTAAGTTTGAGAAACGTATGTTTTGGCTAATGGAGGAAGATGGAGGCCCCTGGATGATTAACAGTTTGCTGTAATAAATCTTTGCTGTCTGTGTCTGCTCTTTCCCTCCTATCTTTCTCTCCTTTCCTAAAAACTTAAAGTTACTCACATTCATGCCACTACAGAGAGTGACTGTGCAGTCACTATAGACATTTCTTTCAAAGTCATTAGAGGCTGTTCATGTTGGGGAAGAGGCAGCCCTCTATCAGCTGTAATGACTGTTAGATGGCAGAACTGAGCTAACCGCATCTTTGGAGCACTGTGTACTATAAGCAGTGTCTGCTCCAACTCCACAGTCATCACAGGTTTGTAATCCATTACTTGAGAAAATAGATTTTGAGCTAGTAGAGTTTCCGGCCATTACGAGGTTATTTTTCCCCCTGGACATTTTAATTATTTTTTAGCCAGGGTGACAAATAGCAAGTTCTACAGAGACCTTAACTGAGGCCATTTTCTAGGTGTAAACTGTTTCCCCTCCTCATCATCCTTTGAGTTCAGACACGTAGAAATATGTGATGAATAACAACCTTGGTTTTTAGGGGATGTTGTATGAATCCAAAAGTCAGATGAAATAGTCTAAGAGTATCCTGGAGATCAAATTCGTGAGTCTAGTAAAACAAACAAGCAAAAAAAAAATCATGACTCTTGCCCCAGCTGGTTTAGCTCAGTTGGATAGAGAGTTGGCCTGTGGACTGAAGGGTCCCAGGTTTGATCCAGTCAAGGGCACATGCCCGGGTTGCATGCTTGACCCCTAGTAGAAGGCATGCAGGAGGCAGCCGATCAATGATTCTCTCTCATCCATGCTTCTCTCTCTCCATTCCTCTCTGAAATCAATAAAAATATATATATTTTTAAGAACTCCCTACTTTCCACTGATGGGGTTTTTCTTGCATGAGTGCATACACATGGGGACTTTTGATTTTTAACTGGGGGGCCAGAGGGAAGTAACTATAAAGGTGACTAGAGGTCGGAATGACAGTGGAGGTTATGGAATAGAGAATGCAGGCAGGAGCTGATGGCAGTGATTTGATTCATACCCTTCTAGGACTTGGGACATTAGCACTGAAACTCTGAGGCCCTGTGGACAGTGTTTCATACAAATGTGGAGAAGACAGTATTTTCTCCAATCCCACTAGTGACAGTAGTACAGCTTCAGCACCCTAGGGGTTCAGCTGACCACCTGGGTATACCTGCCTTGCTTGAGTGACAGCAGAAGAGCCTACAGCAGCTCTGTGCATAGAGAAAGAGTGGGAATTCCCACATGAGCAAATGAACCAGCAAAGGGAGGAATGAACAAGGGGAATTAAACAGGAACCTCTGTGCTGCAAATGAACACGTAAAACTACCTTCTTCAGCCTCCCAGACAAGAGTGAAGAAGATTCTGGGTAATAGCTGAAGTCAGGTAGCTGGGGATGCTTCATTACATTTGAGAATAAAACAAGCAAAATAAGCCAAGTTCATTTCTGTTCCAAATTCAGAGTAACTTATAAGTGCTAGAGACTAGAGGATAGATGTAGCCCTCTAAGGAAATGGGTGGTTCATGTCTTACTAAATGTGAGCATTTCTCATATTAGTATAGCATGACAAACGATCTATATTGTTTTCAAAACTGCCCCTAAACACTGAGTTAATTTTAGTTAAGTGCTTTTATGCCAACAACACAATGAAGAGTTTGATCAAAGGAAGGACATTGATAAACCTATGACCAGTAAGATTCTCATTCTCACCTGGTTTTCCAGACCTCTGGGGTGAGTCAGGGCCAAGACAGTCACTGGAAAGGCATGCCACTTTCTGAAAAGACATGGCACAGCCTACAAAGATCAGAGTGAAATCTGTGTGAAAACTTTGACAAAGACTGAATAACTCTTGCTAATCAAATACTGAATGGAAGTATAATATTCTTTTTAGTGTTGGAAGGACTCTTGATAACATAACTTGGATATAGTGAAGAACCTTGACATTCCTTTTCAGAAATATTCTCCTAAATAAGAGTTATGAGTAGATAGCAAACTGCTACAGACTTATTAATTAGTGTATGTACACCGCTGGTTTCCCTATGTCTTAGCCTTGCATGCTCATTGGTTTTATAGCCTGTGAAGGCCAAGCTTGTGGCTTAGCATATGGTGCTCCTAGAAGTGAGCACACTGCCTGTGTCTCTGCTTATCTAATCATATCAACAAAGAAACTGGCTTTTCATTTCCCTTTTCCCCAGGCCCTGCGAGATGTCTGTGCCAAATACTTGGCATTCTTACTAACAAAGTCAATCATCATTAGGATTCCAAATTAAACTACATTGTCAGCTAGGGTGTGTTGTATTTTATATTATCTGTTTGAGCAAGTATTACTGGAAAACAGCAAAAGAACAGAAATAAGTAAAACTCCACTTTTTTCATGTATAATAATCTTGTGGAGTTTTATTTTATCAGAAGGTTGGGTAAACTGAGTAATCAAAAAATATAAAATATAAAGACTTACCTGAAACTGTATTCTTCAGAGTATTAGTTTTATTTTTGAAATGCCCATTGTATAATGTTGGATGTCCTCAGATGATGGGTGGAAGATTTATTGGAAACTAACTGTGGAAAAAATATGGTAGAGTTTTAGTCATTGCATTGACTTTTCCCTTGGAGTCTGATTTGGCTGGATTTTCAGGGTAGTTAATGTTTCACAGGTGAATGTATAACTATTTTCTACTTGAATTCATTCAAAATTTATTGATATACTTTACAGATGAAAAAGAATGTTCTTGACAAAGAGCCCACATTTTCATTTTGGATATAGTTCCTACTGCCCTTATAATCCTTAACAAATAAAAGTCATTACCCACTCACAAGTTAGATCTCACACTAAAAGAATTCTCTGGGACTCGATTTCCTCCTTTAAGAAGTGAAAGGTTGGATGATCTCCATGAAGTTAAATAATTTGTTGAAGATCCTAGTAGTTGGTGGTAGAGCTTGACTAGAAATCAATTCACTTATTTAAAAGCAAATAAACAAAAACCAAGCTGGTCTACTTTGTAATGCACAGTATTGGGGAGAGAAGTAATATATGATAGGATCTTTAATTAAAATAAAATCATGCACCAACATGGAATTATCTTTTTTATTCATAAAACTCCATCCACAATCTTAGCGTTCCTCTTCTTCATTTTTATATTGCTCCTTCTCATGCCTCCTTCACCTGTGGTTGTGGTGAAGAACACATCTTTTTTTTAAATATGTTTTTAATGATTTCAGAGAGAGGAAGGGAAAGGGAGATGGAAACATCAATGATGAGGGAGAATCATTGATCGGCTGTCTCCTGCACACTCCCTACTGGGGATCAAGCCTGAAACCTGGGCATGTGTCCTTGACTAGAATCAAACCTGGTACCCTTCAGTCCATAGACCAATGCTCTATCCATTGAGCAAAACTGGCTAGGGCTAGAACACATCTTGGTTGTAGGTTGAGGACAGGATGCCAGAAAATTCTACTGTTATGGCAATGGAAATTCTGTGGACATTAAAATAAAGTAAACATAGCTCTTTTTGTATGTTCTTTGTGAGGAGGTATTGGTGAAATCTATTCATCCAAGAATTTTTGTGATAATTTTATTCAGTCTTAACTTTCTTTGACACTAACACTAGTTGTTCACATGCATCCCTATATTTTAGTTTCTTTGTCACTGATTAATTGGCATAAACACATTATTAGCCTAAAAAATAGTAGTTGCAGGTTGCATCAAGCTATTACTTCATTTTTATCACTACAGCCAAGTGAACTTCTTGGTAAATTAATACTAATAAATCTTACTCTTTTCAATAATTTTAGTCACACTGATTACCAACCATTTCAGTACTACACCCTTTTCACCATAATAGTTTTCTGCATTTTCCTCTCAGAATAATTGTACCAAATTTTTTTTACTGGGAGCCATATTTAAAGTCTTTATTATCCTTACAACAAAATATGGCAGCATTTCATTGGCAATTTTCACAGAGCTTTATATCTTAAAATCACCTTAATTGCTTGAGAATTCTTTCTTTCTTCCTTCCCTCCTTCCCTCTTTTCCTTCCTTCCTTCCTTCCTTCCTTCCTTCCTTCCTTCCTTCCTTCCTTCCTTCCTTCCTTCCTTTCTTTCTTTTTCTTTCTTTCTTTCTTTAAATGGAAGGTAGTATGCAAACTTAAGTTATTGCTCTTTTTAGACAATAAAGCAGGATATATTGTTCTGCAAGATAAATTTGCCACTATACTAAGTATTTCTTTCTGGAAAGCTTTTATTTCAGCTTTCACTATGAGAGCTTTGTTGTTTCTACACTGAGGCCCTTGGATTGCCACCATGATGAGTCTTTACTGGATGCTTCCTTCAAGTGCTGTCACCAACTCTCTTAATTGCATGGTTTAAAAATTAGGCTAGCAATGTGCTGAAATGGTGGAAAATTTATTTAAGACTAATATGTAAATCTGTACACTTTCAAATACACATTTACATATGAAAGAGTCTAAAATTAAATTAAAATCATGCACCAACATGAAATTTTCTTTTTTAATCATAAAGTCCATTCACAATCTTAGCCTTCCTCTTCTTCCTTTTCATATTGCTTCTTCTAATGCCTTCTTAGCCTGTGGCTCTGTTTGCATATATATGTTTCAAAAAGAGAGCCAGAGAGAACAGGAGAGAGGAGGAGAGAGAAGTCTGTATGTATAAATGGAAGAGCCAAGGTGGAAATACTGATTGTGTCCAATGTCTAGACTACGATGTACTGCAAATATATGTGCAATATATACATATGTACATATATGTGTGTGTATATACACATTGCTTTTCCAAACACTAGCAAATCATGGTGATCAGGATTTAGTATACAGTTGATGATATGACCTATAATTTGAATAGGAAAAGGTCTTTAATTTTAAGTGTTCATCAGTTTTTATTTGTAAATATATAACACTTTCAAAAGTGATCTGAGCTTGAATTCCTCAAATTGTATTTGTGTTTGACTTCTCATGCTTTATTGTTACTTCGCCCTTGAATTTCATTTTTTTTGAGTCATAAAATTCTTAGATGATTTATCTAGCTAGGTGACTTACCTCATACCTGTACTCAAGTATGATTATAGGCCATTTTAGATTCATCTCAGGAAAATGTCACCTGTCAGGATGACAATTCTGAGCAATTTCTACATCTTGCCCATTCTATTATAGAAATGTCTCTCACTCAAAAATAGCTTGTTCCTGAATTTGTGTTCCATATGACTACTGTCACATCATAAATCAAAGTATTGTTATGGTCATATAAATGGCTATAATAGAATGTTTTAGAATTGCATCTTTGGTCTTGCTCAATTGGTTCTTACTCAGATATGCTTCATTTTGAGTCAAAGGATAGTTTTTCATGCACCTCCCACTTCAAACTCCATCTATGAATTTAAGCTCAGTTGTACTCTATTGGTTACTTAATGGCAGGGGAGGGGGTGTTGTCTGCTGTTTGAAATAATTGACAGTTTTTGCTGATGAGCCATGAAATAGATTAAATTCTGTCTTGTTCTTCAATTGTTTCTGAGGCTCTATGGGACATAGAGTAATAGAATTTTATTGGTGTCAGGAAGATTGACAGCCTTGATTCAGACCACAGAGAGCCGGGGTATTGATTAAGAAGCATCATATTTCCTGGCCAGGTGGCTTAGGTGGTTGGACTATTGTCCCATACACCAAAAGGTTGGGAGTTTGATCCCTAGTTCGGGTGCATACAGAAGCAACTGATCAATGTTTCTCTCTCTCCCCCTCCCTCTCTCTCTAAAAATCAATAAAATCATATTCTTGGTGAAAATTTTAAAAAAGCATCATTTTTACTATGGCGTAAGTGTATATAACAAATTAACTAAAAGGCTCCATGTTTGTCTGTCTGAGAACCCATTGTTAGCAAATGTGCTTTGGATTTAATCTCTTTACTTCCTCAGTTATATCTTTCAAGTATGTGGCGTTATCTCAGGAAAAATTTTATTTTTATTGAAGACTTATTCAGTGTTGTATTCCAGTTGTGTAGACCCCAACGCATTGTTCCTTTAAGAAATAAAATTGGAGATGTTCAAATAATGAATATTTAAGAGAGACTTGGTTACAGAATATTTGAGAAAAAGAATCAAATAAGGAAGAGATGTATAGTAAGTGAGAAGTAAGTATAAATGATTCTGAATATATTTAATCAAAAATTGCTTTTTAAGTGTCAATTTTTCTTTCTGCAGAAGACATTATTGAACAAAAACAAGCCCGATACAGTTCAATTTAAATTCATCACTCTATTATTTTAATATATTTACTCAGGGTTAACAACTCATTAAGCACCAAATTGCTCTTTCTTAATGAGTCTCTGATGCTAAAATTGAGCTGAATTATACATTACGGTAAATAACAATGCTATTGCAGATATAATAAAAATTAAGTCAATGCTGAATAGAAACCGGATTTGTGACATGAAATAGAAAATATATCATATACATGTTGCTTGCAGAAACAGGAGTAATAGATTTTGTCCACAAAAATAAGATAAGCCTACTTTTGTATAGATTCTAGTAAAAAAAATTCATATTTTATTTGTACATTTACCTTGCTTCTACTGTAAAAGTTCTAGAATCTGTTAAAAAGAATATTAACATGTAACTCAAATGTCCTAGACCCAACCAGTGTATAACTACTGTCCAGGTTATGAAGACACTAGCCAGTACTCGGTTGATTGTCAGAAATTAGCTTTCTTAAAATGTTAGCCAGTTATTTATTGGCTATCCTTCAGGAGTGTATCCCATGTACCCACAAACCAGTCAGTCATCCTTACACATCATATGGTATCCAAATTAGTATTTGTTTTTCTTTTTTTTACTATCTGGTTGTTCATGAAGCATTTTCCTCAAATATGATTGCATATTCCCCACCATGAAAACCATCCAACATGAGAACAACATATGCCCCAGTTCAGAAGCTTATCTCTCCCCAACCTTGCAATCCCCTGGGTGTCAGAGCTATGCTGAGTTTCCCTTAGGGAGCATATCAGCTTTCTTTTCTCCAGCTCTATACCATGTAGTATCACATGGGCTGAGAAAAAGTTCTGCTTGTGCCTAAAATTTTCATTTTTTTCTCTTGAATTTTATTTATTCATTTGTCTTAGCTCTTTTCTTCAACACATCTCTCAAGCCACACAGTCCCTTCCATCTTCCTATGGTCTCTCAGGGCCTTAACTCCAACAAAAACTCCTTCCTTCTCTCCCATTATGAAACAAATTATCTGTGACTATCAATGGAGCAAACAGACACAGTGGTAGCTGGTGGAGGACTTAGCACACTGAGTTAATATTTTTACTGACAACATTGGGCCCTGGCACTGCCAACCAAGAGACTTGCTATAAATGTATTCACAATGTCTATGGCTTTTGGCAAAATTAAGATGAAAAAATATTTATGAAAAAATATTTTTGTTTCTAGGTATGAAACATACTGTTCATGTAATAGGATATGTCATTTAAAGAAATTCATTTTTTCTTTTTTTTTCTATGAAGGTTCAATCACCACGCCATCAGTGAAATCAACAATTAGGAATCATCATTATATCTAGTTTACTCTGTTTTGAGCCACAATTCTATCTTATCCTTGTCAGTAAGCAACATGATGTTAGGATTTTAAAAATTGTTTCAAATATACATGAAAATTACTTGTTTTACCTTGTTCTATACCTTAATCAGTATTTATACAGAATCACAATTACCATAAAAACACAAAGGGAAGCTTAATTTAAAAAAAATATTCCTAGAATTATAAAAATAAGCCTTTTTAATAACTATTAAAATAGGTAAACAATTTATGGATCCAAATTTGAGCATTTAAACTAACCTACATACTTTTCATATTTATTTTGATTCAGTGTAATTTATGTATTTAGTATGAATGAGTTGGGATTTTTTAAAAGTGTCCTATTGGAATGGCTTTGTAGTTTTCTAAGTTAGTATTTTAGGGATTCAGTAATAATAGGGTTTCCATTTCTGGGTAATAAGTATCCTCTAATTAACCCTTTCTCCCATACTTGTGAGCTCTTTTTGATTCACAGCAATTATCATGATAGACCAAATTTCTCACACTTTGGTTTACTGATGTTTGGATAGAGCAATGGTTTGCTTTGATTTGTCATATCTTTTATTTATTGAGGTGTAACTTACATCCAGTGAAATGCTCAGATCTTAAGTATACTATTCCATGAGTTTTGACAGTTGCATACAATTGTGTACCCCACATTCTTAATAAAACACAGAACTTTTTAATACCCCCAGAAAATCCCCTCATGCCCGTTTCCAGTTCTCTCTTCCTCTTTTTTTTTTTTTTTAAAAAAATATTTTATTGATTTTTTACAGAGAGGAAGGGAGAGAGATAGAGAGTTAGAAACATCGATGAGAGAGAAACATTGATCAGCCGCCTCCTGCACATCCCCTACCGGGGATGTGCCCGCAACCCAGATACATGCCCTTGACCGGAATCGAACCTGGGACCTTTCAGTCCGCAAGCCGACGCTCTATCCACTGAGCCAAACCGGTTTCGGCTCTCTCTTCCTCTTAAGTAACCACTGGTCTAACTTCTATCACCACAGTTTAACTTTTCTAATTCTAGAATATAATAAAAGTAAAATCATATATTAAGCTCTTTTTGGTCTGGCTTCTTTTACTGAAGCACACTGCTTTTGAAATTCACTGGATTGCTTTTTAATAATATACATAAAACTGAGTCTCATAGGCTTGAACAAGTCAGAATGTCTTATGAAATTAGACATTGTGATATGCTACCTACTGAATGATGAAGATGGAACTAGGTATTTAAGTGACTTTTAAGATGCTGAGATAGGTTTTTACTACTGAAATAAAATAATGATTTTTACCTTCTTCAATTATTGCTTTGAAATGTCAGTATTATTTTATAAATTAAATAACTTATTTAGCTGAAGTGACCCAAAGACAAAGTCACAAACACTTTTTCTTTGGAATCTATGTTCATGCTCAGCCTCCTGAATCCTGAAGAATCTCACCAACTTCTACCTCTATTAAGATGAACTAACAGATTAGCTACCTATTTTCATCTCTCTTGTAAACCTTTTATAACTAATTTGCTAACATGATTTCAAAGACCTTCACTTCCTTAAAGAAAAACAATATGATTAAAACTACACCATTTACCTAAAATCATAAAGAGCTGTTTAACTTGAAATATGTCAAGCAGAAATGTTGTCATCAGTCAATAAACAATAAAAATATTTTATTCTTAAAAATTTAAAAAGGGAAATGAAGCAATTAAGTGGAAGAATGTACAAAAGAACAGCAGATGGAGTCCAGAAGCTTTCAGCTGTGGCTTGATGAGAATTAAGGATGCACCTGACATAATTTAGAATCTTATTTGAAAAATAAGTTATTATATATTTTAACTTCTGGTATCTAAAAGGTGACAACATATAGTAATTACTTGTTTTAATGTCCTTGTTTGATACTATACAGCTTACATGATACCAAGTTTTGTTTGCACACTGAGATTTATTAGACTAATAGTTCATACCTTAGCCCCTTTCATATATATCCTTTGAAAAACTTTTGATTTCCTTTTTAAGATAAATATCACCTCTCATTATAGATTGCTTTTAGTATCAATCAAGAAAACAATAAAAAAATCACTGTTATAATCACCCATGCCCTTAAGAAAATAAAACTCCAGAATTCATAATATAGAAAGATAAAGGTATTTCAGTAAATATTTGTGTGTGTGTATTTTATATATGTGTGTGTTAAACAACAGCATTTTAGAAAACAATTCCAGATAAACAAACAAGCAAATGAATAAAAGCACCAAAAATACATTGCTTTTCATAGATCCATTGCCACTTTGGAATGAAGCACAACTTTAATTATGGTAGCAGAGATAATAACTTTCAATTTAATGGATCCTTATTTAACAAAGAGGCACTACAGTTTTTAGAAAATAAAATGTTAACAACCAAAAAAAATGTTAACAACCAAAATAATATACTTTCCTTAGTTTCTTCATCACAGGCAATCAGGACAGCTTTCTTGGCCTGAATAATAAAATGGTAATAACCTCAGTTAGAACACATAATTATTATAATGGTACAGATGCATTTAACTTTACAATAGTTGCCCTCCTAAGGTGCTGTGCATAAATATTTTTTTAAAGTTGAATAATCATTTAAATGTTTTAGGGCAACTCATTGCTTAGAGAAACCCTTTGATGTTTTCTTTTAAAATGCAAGAAACAATACTGACTCATCTATTTTGTTAAATGGAGTGTTTTCACACTAGATTTGTTGAAAAGCAACACATTTATCTAAGTGTAAAAGTTTCTTTGAAAAAGTGTATATATTATATATATATATATATATATATATATATATATATATATATATCCTCAGCTGTTACAGGACATAAGTGAATTGATATTTTAGTGGTTCTCAGGCTAGAGCAGGTGGGAGGAGGGCTATCAGAATACTTGTGGCTGAAGGGGTATTTAAATTACACATCTTTCTCCCACTTTGGTGAAAACCAGTGCCATGAGGATCCACTGATACTAATTAGAGTGTGTTGGATCATTGAGATAATTCAGGGCTAAGAATAAAAAGATGAAGATTTACAACCCAGAGTTACTGACATGTTACCAAGAATAAATATATCCTTTTGGTTCTACTTCCTTTTACATGAGAGGTAGGGAACCTTTTTGCTGCCAAGGGCCATTTGGATATGAATAACATCAGTTAATATAATCCACTTAATATGAACTTATGTTGCTATAAAAATTTTATTGAATTTTGAGTCTAGCCTGTGGTTGCCTTGGCAGGGCCAGACCCAATGATTTAGAAGGGTCTTACATGGCTTGTGGGCCAGACATTCCCTACCTGTGTTTTGCATGAAGATGGCCCCTGGAATAATTTATGGTCAAAAGTAATACAATTGCCATCTTAAACCTAAGAAGAAATTCCAGCTCCTTGAGAATTCTAGCAATTGATATTTTGAACATTGATGTTGCATCGCTTTGGGGCTTCAGGGAGAGGGGTCCAGGTGCTGAGTGAAGATGGCCTAAAAGTCTGTGGGATAT
The DNA here is from genome assembly GCF_000147115.1 of Myotis lucifugus. NCBI lineage: Eukaryota > Metazoa > Chordata > Mammalia > Chiroptera > Vespertilionidae > Myotis > Myotis lucifugus. Next base: position 2,478,262 of record NW_005871082.1, read on the forward strand.
GAGCTGAGAAGGAGAAAATTTCTGAGCTCTTGGAGTTTAGACAACAGATAACAAGAGTAGCCTTTGAACTCATCTGAGTGCCTTGGAGCCTCTGTTAGGTGTAAATTTGTGTTTATTAAACAGGAACTGTTTACTGTAGACATATCCTTCCAAAACATCATGATGATTTTAGTTCTTTTTTTTATGCCTTTTGGACAATTCGAAGATTACTTGTGTATAGTTTATTCAAGACTTTTAACAATTGTTGATTCCACACATTGACATTATTTATGCATATTTTAATTGAAAATTAGTAGTTGTTCATTAGTGCTTGACTCTACGACAGTATTACAAGTACTTTCCAAAATCAATTAGTTGCAAAAGTCATCCATAGTATGCAAGACTTACATTAGCCAGCTTGCATTTATCTCTCTTTGTTCAACTAGCTTCACTTCTGTTCTCTAAGAGAATGATATTGGAAGTATGGACCATATACCTTAGTACCTACCTGCCTTGTTCATATTGTAAACAATCATTGAGATGAAAAGGCGCATGGAATATTTATTTACAAGACATGACTTCCATTCTGTCCACATTGGGCACATGTGACTTAGTTTTCATTGTCATAGTTGCTCACTGTGAAAGTTTTAGATGTAGTGTGGGAAAAAGCTTATACTATTCATCATCTAGAACTGTGCTATTTAATATAAATGCAGCAAATATATGGAGCTATTGGGTAATTAAAATATGTCTAGTGTGCATAAAGAAATGAATTTTCAATTTTATTTACATACAATCCATTTAAATTTAAATTTATAAACTGAAGCAGCAGCTAAAAGTATTTCCCATTAAACACAACTTTATTGTTCTGCTAGGACTATGTTTCCCCTAAAGCTTTGAAAATTTAGCATCTGAATTGCAATGTGCAGTGTAAGTGTAAAATATATACTAGATTTTGAAGATTTAGTATTGAAAAAAAGATGTAAATTATCAAATTATCTAATTCATAACTTTATATTAATTAGATGTTGAATATTTTGAATAAATTGGGTTATAGAAAAGATATTACTAAAATGAATTATCATATTTCTTTGTACTATTTTTTAATATGGCTCCTAAGAGATTTATAATTACACAGGTGGTCCACATTATATTTCTGTTGGGCAGAGCTGATCTTGAACTTTCTGAAATGTGTGGCAATTATTATCCTATGGGTTCATAGAGAAAATATTCATCCAAAGCTGAGAATTAGTTATGCAAATCTGAAGACAGCAGATTTTCTCCATGGCCTATGTCATGAGGGAAAGAGCCTCTTTCCTTGTATATGAGGACCCCACTTGGGATTTGTACTCTTCATTGGTCCATTATGTCATTCTTCAGAGTTTTCTCCTTGGCTTGTCGTTCTGCTCTGCATGTAGCACATCCTTCCTGGCAGTGGGTTTAAGAGGGTTTTTTTTGTTGTTTGTTTGTTTTTCCCACCTTTCCTTTTGGATCCATGAAATGTGCATTATGGAGAGAGGTGAGCTGATTGTTCAGAAAGTCAGTAAAGATTCAGCAGGCTAAAGTTGGAAAAATGTGAGTTTGAATCCTTTTTCTTCTAGTTACCTGCTGCCTTCCTTGGGGAAATTGCTCTTTCTAAATTTCAATTCACTTTATTTAAAAGTGATACCTTGTAGAAAAATTCAGTATATAAAAATTAATGATATTTCAAAGAAACGAGAAATATGAAACAATGCTGTAGGTAGCAGGTCCTTCAATGTGTTCTCAGCCAAGACAATCTAGGTTTTAAATTTCTATCTTTACTTAGTGGCCATATGGAATCATAACTGTTAAAAGACATGTGGCAGTGAGTCTGACACCCTCACCAGCTTACCGAATTGATTCTCAACATGTGAAAGGAAGATCGCATTGCTCTATCTCAGTCCCTCTTTCTATACACTCTATAAAACTTTCAGTGCATCCACTTGCATTAAAACTAAATTACCACTTAGATTAGATCAAGAGATTGCCCCAGATTATGAGGGGAAAAATATTTTAAACCAGTAGTGACCCCTTAATTCACCATGCTATTCAGGTAATATTTTTTTCTAGCACAGAAATTATTTTCCAGCCTTCTCTGGAAAAATGCTTTACCAACGTCATTCCAGTGCAAGTTAACCTGTTATGAGATTAGCTTTGTGCTTTGGAACCGCTTGTCAGACAGGCTTTCAACATAGAGATGTGTGATTTACATTAGTTTGCATGAGAAAATGTCACTCCAGGGACAAGGTTCTTTCTTTATTCTTTCTGATACTACAGAACAAAGAGGGTTAGGTGATTGTTTCTTAACAAGTAGATAAAGATAAATCATTTGGTATTCACAGGAAACATCAAGTACAATGTTAGTCAAATCTTAGCTGTCCTCCAAAATGTTCTCTAATGTTTTTACCTTTGTTGTTATTTATTTTCCAGTTTGAGTGACTGGTCCCAATAAAACCCATTACCTGTGTAACTTCCTATCTGTTATGTCACTTCCTGTTGAGACAACCTACTGGAAGTAGTGGTCAGTGTGAACCTTTGTCTTAGAAAACATACTCCTCTCTGAGAACTTAGATAAATAATTCATAGACGGAGTCAGGCTCTTAGATCTCTGAAGAAAATGACCCAGACATGGCATTTGAAGCCAGTCTTCTTTGGATGTAAAATATATAGGCAGAGGGAGAGATTAACCAAGCTAGTAATCTCAATACATAAAGATTAAGATGCAGTTGAACATTCCAAAAGACTTTTGGAAGATTCTTTATCCAAAGCCTCCACTAAATAATTGTTTTAAAATTGTATTATTCAAACAAATCAATAAAGTATAGGAGATAATTATTTTTTAAAAATCAATATGTAGTGATTGTGGGGGTGGAGGGGTTAGAGGTGTGAAAGGTGATGTGAGATTTAATCCAGATGTGCTTTGAATAGGAAAAGCCAGAGATTTCATAAGGATAAATAAACTCAGAATCTTCTTTGCACTGTTAGTACCATTGGTGCAGAAGATTTGGGAGAGAAATTCAGTTGTGGTAGTAGAGATGTAATCAGGGATTTTGTGTGCAACATTGTTTTAAGAAAGCCAGGTCATGATTAGCAGAGAGCTTGCCATAGAATCTTAAAGAAATTTCCATTTCCTGTCCAAGGAAGGAATTTTCTCCTTCACATTCCTGATAGAAGATCATCTACTTTGTGTGCCAGTGACTGGGTCCCCTGCTAATGTGGGGCTTGGGCTCTATTTGATGTTACTTTATACCGGAAGCTGAGTGCTAGATAGTCCCTGCTTGTCAGTTTGCCTGAGGGAGCTGGCAATATGGAAGAGAGAGTACCCAAAGGGCCGTGTTACTTAGAGCTGTGGAAGCTCTGTTATCTAAGCAGAGTTTTTGAAACAGTGTATACTTGGGCTTGAAGCCTAGGCAGCATCTTCTCTTCTTCCTCCAGAACTATTTCTCAGCACAAGCAAGACTGGACATGTCCAGTGGGTTGTGGGTCTAGAGGAAATGGAAGACAGATCAATACCACGTAGAATCTGGAACAGAAAGAGTGCACGTATTTGTGCCTTTAGAGGTACAGCAACTTCATCCAATAGAAAAATGTGGTCAAATGCATGGCTTCAAATCTCATCAGGTAATCCAGGGTTGGGGAATGCCCAGCCTGCAGGCCATATAAGGCCTGCACAATCATTTGATTTGGCCCTTCCAAGGCATTAGGGATGAGTTCATTAAATGTTTGACCAAATATAGCAGGCTAAATTTTAAGTTGATAATTTTGTTTGGCCCAAAAATGATGATATAAATATCCAAATGGTCCTTGGTAGAAAAAAGGTCCCCCACCCTTGAGATAAGCAAATCCTTTTTCCATGATGAAGAGCTAAGTAGTGGATGACAGAAGTGGACCTGGGATGGGAAACACAGTCTTAGGAATCACCTACTCTGAATCTTAGTATATTTCAGTGTATTCTCTTCCTTGTTTAGACAGCTCCAATTCTCAGGAAATTCTTTCCTAATTAATATGCTCCTACATCACACTCATGAAGTCTAACTCTGTAGTATTGAAATGAACAGATACATTCTAATCATTCTCACACATGTTGACTTTTGAAATATTTTGAGACAGCTACTCACTATCCAGCATCATTTTTGAAAATTTGGCCATTGTTCCCCATTCTCCAATTTCTGAATCTATTTCCATAATTATTTAAAGTTCCCTAACAATGGTGCCACAATCACATACACAAGTCCCCTCAATATTTCAGAACAGCACTTATTTTACCTTATGTTTTAACTCTTGGGATAATCTAATTGCTCCACTAGTCTCTCCTCTCCTACCTTGAGCCTATCTTCCTTGGTAACCATACACGGTATGATTCTTCTGGTCTGAAGATCATTTCTCTTGTGAGGAAAAATAAAATGTATCTAATCTTATTCCTCTGTGTCTCCACATCTCTGTTTTAAGCAATAGGCCTAAACTCTCTCTGTTTTTGGCTCCAGATAGATCATAAATGCCAGATTCCTAACCTACAGCAAAGCAAAAGAAACTTTATGGATTATTATTGGCCTTTGCATAAGACTTAGTTGATCCCAGTTTTTAATCTACCTGATACTGTTCATAATAACAGTAAACATGTAGAGAGAGCTCACACTGTTCCAAGTACTGTTCTAAGCACTCTACATGTATTTACTCAGTTGACAACATTTGCTGTAGGTGGATGTTATTAATATATCCCTTCTATTGAAATGGAAACTGAAACTCAGAGAGATTAAGCAGCTTGTTAAAAAAGATACAAAACCAGAAGGTGATAGAGCTGAGGTTTGAATGCAAGTAGTGTGGCTTTGGGGTCCATGATCTTTTGCAGTTCCGCGTGCTGCCATGTCTCCTTATAGGAGTCTGTATCCTTTTTATGTCCTTTCCTGTTTTTCTGAACCTTATTATTATTTTTTTTAATTCTGAGCTCCTTAGAGATTTTCCAATGTGGCCAGTCAAATTTTTTTATGTTCTCTAAATAGTCCCTTAGTTTTTTCCATTACACATAAAACCCGCCTGAGTACTCTAGATGTACAGAGCTTGAGGCCAGAGCCTAAAGGAGAAAGTGTCACAGAATAAGCAATGATGAGAAAATGCAAAGGAAGATTCTAGTGTTTTAAGGTCAAACACTACAAAGACACTGTTCTGGGTAAGTGGTGAAGGCGAGGAGGTAGCATAAGGTGATTCAGCAGGAGAGCCATGTGAGGCCAACAGAGTGAAGTCAGTGGAGCTGGAAGGTAGACTCTGCCTAATCAGTTATGGGAGGAGGATGGAAGATGGGACTAGAGTGGGCTAGAGGTTCCAATTCTCTTGACAACTAAAAACCAGTGAACCTAACATATAAGTCTTTGTTTCTAACGTCATTTCCCAGTTAAAGGAACCAGAGGGTTTGGGGAAAATGTCTAATTTTGGGACTAGGCAGGGAATGTATAAGACAAGCCTGGAGTATACAGTAGTAAGAGAAAGTAAAACAGTGCAAAAGTAGAAAGACAGAGAGACAGAGAGGGAGACAGAGAAAGAGAAAGGAATCCAAATAGAATGATAAGGGCATGTCACTGAGACATAGGTGTCAACTGAAATAGCTCCCAGTGGCCAAAGCCAATTGAAGCAACAAAATAAAAATGTATTGGATTTTAACCCAAAATATAAAATGAATATATGTGAGCCTATGTTACTGAGTAAATAAATAAATGAGGAAGAATAGACATATCTCCCATGCTGAAGAATTACAAATAAATTATGTAAATACTCCCCCATCAAGTAAGTAGAGCATAAATTCCCATTCCTCAAGGGTTTCCTACACATAATGATATCTTTCAAATACAGTATAGAAAAGGGGGAAATAATTTGCATTGAAGAAAACTGGACAACACTACTACCTCAGCCAGGTAACTGAGGTCGACATCAACCGAGATAATCATTTGGGTAGTATGTGCCCTTGATAGGATGCAATGAAATTTAATGTGATATCCTAGATGGGATTCTGAAACAGCAAAAGGACATATAGTAAAAATTAAGAAAACCAGAATAAAGGATGGGTTTTAATTAATGTACCCATATTGGTTCATTAATAGTGACAAGACAAAGGTACCGTCCTATATAATAAAAGCCTACTTTGCAAATCAACCAAACAGCAGAACCACTGGTCGCTATGACATGCACTGACCACCAGGGGGTAGATGCTCAATGCAGGAGCTGCCCACAGCCCACAGGCCCAGGCCAGCCACAGCAGGTGCCAGCAGGGGGCCCCATGATTGCCCTGCTCATCACCCCACAGATCAGCCCTGATCACTGGCCAGGCCTAGGGACCCTACCCATGCACGGATTTCATGCATCAGGCCTCTAGTATTAATATAATACGTTAACAGGGGAAAATGGATAGGGGATAAATAGAAATTATTTGTACTATCTTTGGAACTTTCCTATAAATGTAAAACTATTCTAAAATAAAAAGTTTATTTTTTACCCTAGATGGTTTGGCTCAGTGGATAGAGCATCGGCCTGAGGACCAAAGAGTCCCAGGTTTGAATCTGATCCAGAGCACATATCTTGGTTTCAGGCTCCGCCCTGGCCTAGGCCCTGATTGGGGTTCATGCAGGAGGCAATAAATCAATGTGTTTCTCTCATATCAATGTTTTTCTCTGTCTTTCCCTCTCTTCCACCCTCCCTAAAAATCTATGGAAAAAATATCCTCAGGTGAGGATTAAAAAAAAAAAGTTTATTTTTAAAAAGTCAAGGGTAGAGGCAAACTGCTGCCCAGCCAGTCCTGAAAGGCTCTGGGGGAAGGGGTCCTGGTACTCTATAACATCGTCATTAAAAGGGATCATCTGAAGGTAAGATAATGGAGGTTCTCTGACACAATGATATAACCAAATCAATATGAGGCTAACCTTTGACAATAACTGTCCATTCCTTCCCTATGATTCATTCATTATCTGCAAGTTTCTGATTTCCGGGAATAATAGTCTCAAATTTCAAGATAATGGCTTTTTGGTATCATCCCTCATATTACAGCAGGTTCATGTGAGTATCTGTGTACATAAATGTATTATACAGTTTAATTATTATTAGTTACAGCATGATAACATCTAAGGGGTCTAAAAGAACCTAAGGTTGGTGTGTAGGCTCCGCTGCATAAGTGCACACCTTGGCACTCACTGCTACTTCTTTGTTAAAGTGCAAAGCACTACAAGCTTTAGAAATATGATAAGGAAGAGAGACCCCTTTGAATATCCCCGTGGCATGTCCAGGTTGTCACCTGGCCCTTCTACCTTTATCTTGGGCACACAGGGTTTCTCAGAAACCCTACTCTATTAAAGGTTAGCAAGGAGTTCTTCTCAACTCCAATAAATGGAATTGGGTCTCTTTTCCCAGCCATTTCTACCAGGGACTAGAGTCTGTATCTGTTGCTTATTATTTTATTTCTGATGGAAATACAGAAATCCCCAAGCTGTGTATATGATCAGGATCCATCTATGCTTCCTACTTTTTAAAAATTTTTTATTCTCACCTAAGGATGTTTTGTCCATTTCCTACAGAAAGAGTGGAAGGGAGGGAAGGGAAATGAGAGAGAGAAATATTGATGTAAGAGAGACACATGCACTGGTTGCCTCCCCCTTACATTCCGACCAGAGGTGTGGGGTGAACTCAAAACTCAGGAATCAAACCCACAACCTTTTGGTGTATGGGATGCCACTCTAACCAATGAACAACACTGGCCAGGCTATGTTTCCTACTTTTTACTGTGATCCCATCTGACAAATAGATCCTTCATATTATACATCATTTGGGGCAGTAGCCTGAGTTTAGCATAGTTTTATTTGGACTTCATCCTTCTTCATTTCCAAGGTACAACACTCCTCCTACCAATCAAGCCCTCATTTCTATGACCTTCATTCTGATCCTCTTTCTCCAGAGTATTTACTGTTTGTCTGAGTATGTTTCACTGGGTTTCCAGGTGGGAGCAGATCTAGACACCATAGCATGATGGTCTGCATTTTAAGTGGGGGGTGGCTATCTTGTGATGCAAGGGCGTGAGGGTCAATATGCATATTACCACTTTATTATATAGGATAGCAGGGGCTCTTTATTTACTTTATCCTTAAAAACATAATATGATGTAATCTGCCCTTGTGGTCTGATGAAGACTACGCCTTTCTACTGAATATGGGTGACAAGGGGCCCACTTATGTGTGGGAAGGGTTCAGTCCACTGTTCCCTTTGTAGTCACCTTGACTCCAGCCTTGATAATAATCTAGGTACTCTGTCTTCAAGGAGATACCTGGGCCTATGTCAGGCTGAACTCTTAAGAACATTCTTTCAGACAGTACTTTCAACAAAAACATGGATAACATGATCATTTTTTTATCCATCATCCTGCATATCACTAAATGGTCTTAGAAAAGGAGTCCCAGGACCTGCACAGGATCCCCCTTTGGGCTTATTTGGCTCAACTTGATCCTTCCGTCTCTGCATATGGTGTCAAGATATTGCATAGCTCTGATGGGCATCTTCGTTGGCACCATACCCTTTGTGTGCCCAGGCTGCTCTCCCTGGTTGGCCGGAATAGGAGTGGGAGATAAATGGCCATTTGTTAACTAAAGAGATGGATCAAAGGGTATATCAGAGGATGCACACTGTCAAGTTCTTGGTTAATGGTGCCAGAATGATGGAGGGGTGCCATGATTTCCATAGTAGAAGAGGCCTGAACTCAAGGTTGCTGCTCTGTAGCTGTTGTCTGCTCTGGAATTAGCTAATGAGGCTCTCTGTGTGCACATTGGAAAACCTCCAAAACCCACTCAGGAGGGAAATTAGCAAATGTCTTTTTTTCCCCCTCCAGATAAATCTTCATGATGAAATGCACAACCTTTCCACCTCTTCAATCTTCTCCCTTCTTTTTTCCCAGTACACACTCAATTACCGTGAAGGCCAACAAAATAAAATAAAATTACTTATTCCTTGTTTAAAAAATAACAATGGACATTTGAGAGTAAGGACTAGTTAGAAGTAGCTGTGAGGTTCACAGTCAACAGGTGATATTCGAAGTATACCACATTCATGCAATCATTTCTGATGATTTCAACACGGGCTATTTATGTAACATATGGTCACCAGAAGCTGCTGGCATTGTCCAGACAGGCAAAAGTAGGAACAGTGATAGTAACCTGACTCATTTCAATTAGGATGGACCATCTTGTTGGATCACAATTACATTGTTCTCTAATAAGTCTCTGCATAAATTTGATTTTTACAAAGTAGAATAATTCTCCCATGAGCTTTCACATTTCTGTTGTTATTACTTTTTTCTGTTCATGTTGGACTTCTCAATGAATGGATTGCTAGCAAGTATTTATTGAGCATCTACTATGTGCCATGTAATATTCTGATTATTAGAAATGACAAGATGTTAAATTCAAAGTCATAGTTTCCAAGGAATGCAGTGCAGTAGGGAAAATAAATGCTTAAAATATGTATGTGCCAGTGTTCTCAGAGCATTGTGGCATAATGGATCCACTGTTATGGAGTGTTAAAGAAAACAATGAGGAAGGGGATTTTAGCAGGAGCAGTTATGTTATAGATGTATATGACAATTTTTGCTGCTAGAAGTAATCCAGTTTGGTGAATTTGCTTTGACAAAAGAGTGAATATTCTTTTTTAAAAAATAGATTTTATTGATTTTTTTACAGAGAAGAAGGGAGAGGGATAGAGACTTAGAAACATCAATGAGAGAGAAACATTGATCAGCTGCCTCCTGCACACCCCCCACTGGGGATGTGCCCGCAACCAAGGTACATGTCCTTGACCATAATTGAACCTGGGACCCTCCAGTCCACAGGCCAACGCTCTATCCACTGAGCCAAACCGGTTAGGGCAAGAGTGAATATTCTTTATGAAACTTTTGTTAAAGTTGTGCATGGATGTGTTTATGTGTATGTGTGCATATACTCACTTGCATTTGTGCATGTGTATTTGTCACAATAAAATATATCTATGTTTGGACTTAGCAATCAAACACATTTGAAAGCTATTCATGTAAGTGATGGATACAACAGAATTCAGAAGCAACATTTACATACATCTTATGTACATACATTATTTTCTAAAATCATTGATGTAAAAGGTTTATTATATTTATTAATGGTGAATAAATAGTCCTTTCAGACAAAAAACACTGGAGTAGTAACAAAGACAGCTTTCCTGCTAGCCTGTAGTTCACACTTCTATTACTTGGAAATAATTAAATATTCACCAGTGTGTGGCTTTTTAATCCAAGAGAGATAGAGGAGACTGTATGTCCAATATTCTAGCTATTTTGGCAAAGCATAACTTTAGAAGCCACCACGGTTGAAAGTAACTTTTTTTTTTCCAGGAATACATATCTTCTGGTGGGAAAATAGAATGTAGGTAACTCAGGCAAAGAGAATAAACGTTTTAAGACCAAAGGGAAAATAACAGTCTGAGCCATGTATGTAGATTTAATCCACAAAACCCCCTTTTATAGTATAGTAGGCTCTTAGATCCTGTAATCCCCCTTACTTCCCAGGGGACCACTCTGATTATATTTTACTGCTATTGACAACTGATTTCATTCATAAATATCCCTTGATCTTTTTACTTTCCTCCTTCTTTAAACTCAGTGCTCTTGACATTTGCTATAAAATTACTGCTAGATACAATAAAGGATTCTGGCAACAGCAAGGTTCAAAATTTTTACAACCAATATAATTTTTTTTGGAGGAAGTAATGGTAGAGAGGACAGTTAGAGAATTTGGTGTCTTTGGGGTAAAATCGCAATCTGTGTTGTCCTCCCTCCTATTTATATAAAGCTGTGAAATTTTAGGATTAGATTTGGATTGGTGACAATTGAGTGGTAGAGAGAGAAAGGGTTGGCAACACTGGCAAGAGTATTGGACATGATGAACTGATTTCTCTGGCCTTGATAGACATTGATACTGATCATCTTTTCCTTCTTAACTTAAAAATAAATAAAAATTAAAGTATACGTAGACTTCTCCTTCTAGAGCTCTCTATATCTTCATTGGATTCCCATCTGGTAGTGGTGATAAACAGAGGCTTTCTGTGGATAGAAATTGGAATCTGATGCCCATAAGTTTTTGTTGGTATTTGCTCAGCTGCTAACCTGCCTGGAATTGTATGGTGTCCAGCCAGCCCAGGGCACCCCTGGTTTCCTATGTCATGGGGCAATATGTTAATGAATAAAAGTGCCAAATAGAAATGGGACACAATTCCAAATACATGTAAACTGAAAAACACCTCTTTTTATTTGTTACTTGTCTTTACTTCATATGCATTTAAGAATACTTTACGTAAAAATGTCAGGGACTGCATTGATAAAAGGTATTTATTGATCAGCCATTTCCAATTTAGGCCTCATATTTTAAGACCCAATTCTGGGACCCATATGCTTCAAAATGTTCTCTGATATGATTGAGTTCACAATGATCTCTTTCTTCAATAGCACCATAATTTTTATTGACTCAATTCCTCAAAGAGAGGCAATGAATCGTAGTGAAAAGAAAATTGAACTGCAAATTAGAAGACTCAGGTTCTAGTTGTTGATCTTTCTCATTCACATATTTGTTCACATAGTTCAACCTCTAGGTCTCCTTCACTGTGTTTCAGTGTGGTGAGTTTGTATGAGAAAATGTCTGCCACATAATATTGGACCAAAAGAGTTGCTCAAAAGAGTAATGATGGGTGTTCCAGGGATGTGCAAATGGGGAAACCATTATCGGCTGCTTTCCAAACTGGAAGTAACTCATCCCACTGAAAGAAGCCGAAGTCTTCTTGCTACAACCACAAGACCAGAATGTAGATCCCTTCAGAAAATAGGTCCTTTATATGAGCCTATTGGATAGCAGTTGTGGGGAGAAATCAATTAATAGGTTGATAAATATCTAAACAGAGACACCACTTTGGTAATATATAGAAGGAAAGGATAATATTTATAATAAGATTTTGAAGCAGAAAAGAAAATCCACCACATGCAATGAAAAAAATAAAACAAAACAAAATGAAAAATCAACTCTGACTGTACTAGTTAGGGACTATCACTAGATCCTTAATGAGCAGGAACTAGAGACTGATAATTCACCTGGCATCCCTTATTGATTCCTGTATATTACAATGTAGAGTAAATGGTAATAGTTTTGTCCTTCTTAGTGTGGATTCAATTGATTTTCATTGATTCATATAGTCATCAAATATTGATTGGACATTCTGTATACCAGCTACTTTGCTGGCAGTATGGATGGCAGGTGAATAATCCAGACATGCTATTTAACTTCATGGAGCTTACTGTGTAGAGAAATTTTGAAATTAAACTCAGAAATCACAAATTTTGTTACATACATTATGCTGATGTTGTAGGCATGACCTAACTGTGAGAGTCAAGATCTTGATACCCAAAAAATGGAAAAACCAAAACAATACTTAAAAAAATGGTATGCAGTACACCTTAACAACTTCTTACAGAAGCATATTTTTATCTGGGTTTATTAGCAAGTACTGTGAAGTACTTAATAAACTTCAGCTGGCTATATTAGGTAATTAACATGTGAATCATTTGCATGACTATTTAAATTTTATAGTGGTATTTAACAGTTCACATATTTATGGCCTTTTTTCAATTAAATGCAAAATGGGAAAGGATGAAAAAAGAAGAATGGGAGAGGAAGTAACATTTGTTGATATACCATGCTCTACAGCACTGGGCTTTAGACCTATGTTACTTCATTTAAATATGAATATTAGGAAGCATTTCTGATGCTCTTGGAATTCCCTTCACACTGTCTAGTATATTATTTTGCATTTTTAGGTGCTTCACAAATATTTGTGTTGATTGACTTTGTAATTTAAAAAAAATTGAGTAGATTTTATTTTTTCAATAGACTCATATCCTTTCTTATTAGGCATGATAGTTATTGCCATGTTGCTCTCCTCAAAAAAGCATGGCAAAGAAGTGGTCATTTTACACTAAAATCATTGGTGTTGTTGCTCACTCATTTCTCAAAGCCTTTCTGGAGCTAAAGACAAGTACAGTGCCCATTTATTCTTTATGCTGTGAGTTCTGGACTAAAAGCTGTTGATGCCTGAAAATGGTGTAACTTCTTCCTTTGGAGAGAGCCATTTGCCTGTGAGATGTGGTACAACCTCTTCCAGAAAATGGGGTTCTTAAAAAAGGGGGCACAGTCAGCTGTTGGGTTGTTAGGAGTGCTACCGGGGGAAACACCAGGACACTTCACAATGGAATTAGTGGCTCAACTTTTGGAAAATTAAATTTAAGATGAAGTTTCAGTTAGTACATTGCACCCTGGCTGGGAGGCTCAGTTGATTGAAGCACTGTCCCCTACACCAAAAGGTTGCAGGTTTGATCTGGTCCAGGCATGTACTGGAGGTAACCGATCAATGTTTTTCATTCTTACTCTTTCCATTTCTCTCTCTCTCAAATCAATAAAAATATATCCTCAGATGGGGATTAACAGCAACAACAACAACAACAACAACAAAGAAAATACATTGCCAGCTGCTTAGATACTGTCCTTGTTTAGCCAAACAATTTCTCAGCTTCAAGTAGCAAAGAGATAGCTCACACTGGCCATAGCACTGAGTTCTCTTTTTACAAGTAATTGACAAGGGTCATACGAGTTGAATAGGCATTGCCTAAAGATCTTTTAAAACCTCATTGGTTCCTAAATCCTAGCAAATTCTAAAAGAAACTAACCAACCAACTGAATGATGACTAATTCACTAATGCTCAAATATACTTATTTCAAATAATATCTGTTGATGGCCTTTTGCCCACCAAGAGCTAGCTTCACAACATGCAAAGATTAATTAGAAACAGTTCTAAGTCCACCTTTCTTTTTAAGCTAGCAGGAAGTACACTAAACAATAGCTGGAATAAATATACTGAGGGGTCCAATAGCTGGTGATGCCTCCACTATACCACAGTGCAGTTCATCTATCACCAGACTTAGGTGAAATCACTCCCCCGCCATACTGCTCATGCTCTATTTTCTGATAATAATTTGTGCCCATTTTTTTTACTAATGTCAAAAGTATCTACTACTATTGTTAACAATTTTAGAAGGCAGTAAATCCTCCAAAAATCCCTGACTTGAAATCTGATAGAAAACAGGGTGAATAGATAAGAGATCCTTCAAGGCAGCTCACCTCTATGATGGTTCTATTGAGACAGAACACACATATATACACACATATACTGGAGTACACACAAAGTGTGTGAAATAAGTAATTCCTTCAAGGAGAAGTACTAAGAGAAAGAGGTCCCAATGTTTGTTACTAGCCTTAGAAGAGCTTACTGCTTACTTATTTATCAATGAGAACAAAGTCCAATTAGTCTTTAACTCAAGGAAGAGAGACACGAGAGAAGAAATGGTCACAGTTGCCCTTTATGACTTATTTTCCCCCAATGTGAAGCATGGAAACTCATTTACAATATTGGATTTTTGACTGGATTGTTTTCTTACCCAGAGGCTGGCTCTGCAGAAGTCATTATCAGACCTTAGGAAGTAACAACTGATCTACTTCTGAATATAGATCCCTCTCCCTCCCTCTGCTTCTCCCTCATTGCTTTTACCTCCCCAGTTATTAAACTGATTGCATGCAAAATTAATTATCAGTCCTGTCACATCTTGCACTGCTAACAGTGGTCAGTATTGAATTATGGGGAACGCAAACGCAATTTTCAGCAGTCTAATTGCTTCTCCTGTATCCAGTGAAATGTTACATTAAATACCCATGGCAAGCAGATTGTATTCAATTTCCATAACAAACTGGTGGGATTTCATTACTAGAATCCCTAGCATCTACTCACATGACTCTTTCATAACTATTCTAGCAGGCTGGTCTTAGATAAAGCAAATTCCTTTCCAAAGAAGCAGCTGCCCAGTGAGGTATTGATATGCCTTGTATCAAGCGGTCCATGACAGTGACAGATGACTAATGTGTTTCATAGACATTGATTGAGAGCTTCTACTGTCTGGTCCTCAAAAAGCTCAGGCTAGATATAAGGGGACACAAAATGTAAACAAATAACTATAGTAACTGTTTAATGTATATTGATAGATGTATCTTTAAGATACCCTGGTAACTTAGAAGAAGCTGCAGTTGCAGAAAATGACTAAGATATTCACCAAAATATTAAAAGAGAAAAAACACTTATGTTGGCTGAGGAAGGCTGAGTAGGAGTTCATTAGGCAAACATAATGGAGAAGGGCATTTTAGAAAAAATATACTAATTAACTAGCACTTATTGAGAACTTAATTCTGCTAGTCTTGGCTTGAAGCACATTAGATATATTTTAAAACATTGAATCCTCATAGCAACCCTATGAGATATTATGTCCATCTTATGAATGAGGAAGCTGAGATACTGAAAGATTAAGAAACTTCCCCAGCTGTGATGGTTGATTTTATGTCATTTTGATTGGCCATGGGGTGCCCAGATTATACATTATTTTTGGGGTGTCTGTAAAGGTGTTTCTGGTTAAAATTAGTATTTGAATCAGTGGACTCAATAAAGCAGGTTGCTCTCCCCATGTGAGTGGGTATCATCCAATCCATTGAGGGTCTAAAAAGAACAAAAAAGCAGAAGAAGCTGGAATTTATGAAAGAAAAATCTCCTCTTTCTGGTTCTTATGCCTTTGGGTTTTGACTGAATTCCAGTACTGGATTTCTGGGATCTCCAGCTGAATTTCCAGCCTACATGATTATGTGAAACAATTCCTTATAAAATATACTGATATGATTTCTGTGGAGGACCCTGCTTAATACAGATATGAGTACTGAGAGTGGTTCTAAAGGAACAGATATTTTAAGTATGGGTTTTCTAAATTGGTTCTGAGGTTTCTTGTATTGGCTCTCTAATCTGATTAGATTTAAAGATGTTATTGACTTGTTTCCAGTAGTAAAGAGAAAACCGATAGTCTGCAGTATGTGCAATTTATAGAGAGGCCCAATATATCTCCATTGGATACTTCTAGTCAACCACTTATAAGGAGAAAGGAGCTAGGTGACTCTCTATATGTTACTTTCTAATATTTTTGGCAAAATAAAAATATAATGGCATGGGTTGCCTGCTACATAGCTAACAGATAATAGTGCAAGAATTCAGATTTAGCAGTATGAAGTCACAGTTAAGCAAGGAAGACAGATCTATCATTAGGGTCATATTGGTCATACCAGAGGATTATAGTTATTCTGTAGGCAGTGAGGAGCTAAAATATATTTTTAAAGAAATGACAAAGTCAGATTTGCATTGTAGAAGTATTATTGTGTAAGTACATATGTAGCAGGATTGGTGAAAGGTAGCCAGACCCCAAGCTGGGTGATATAGCCTTTTTAGTAGTCTTACTATAACTAGGCAAGAGATGATGTAAATGACACTGAGCCATGGGAGCAGCATCCCATACAGTGAGGAAGAGACAATACATGAGAGAACTATTTTAAGGGTGCATTTGACACCACTTGGTAATAGATTGAAGTAATGGATATAGGATTAGAATCAGTCAATCTAGCATGGAATCAGTGCGGATCAGCCATAGGAATTCATAAACCTATACATCAGCACATGGCAGGAGTTTAGATAGTTTTTTGTTTGAATAGTCAAACTCCCTTGTTTTATAGATGAGGAAATAAGGTCTGGAGAGATTGAAGTGATTCGTCTCACATCACTTAGCTACTTTCTTACAGATTGAAATCCATGCCTCCCATTTCCATTTGTTTTGGATCATGACACCTTTAAGTAATAGCCAATTCCCTTCCCACTGGGAGAGAATCCTTAAACTGAGTCCTGACCTAATTTGCCTGAGACAGTCAATTATTATATGGGACACTATCGTGCACTGCCCAATTCATTCTCTTCCCTAGCCTAGGATGCACATGCTCAACTGCTAGGAATGTGTGCAGGCTGTTGACTGCTCTCAGCTGGGTACCTCTCCAGAAATTACTCTCTGCTGAAGGAAGTTACCTGTGGCTATTTGGACTGTTGAAGAATTTTGAGTATCAAGGATTAGTCTTTTGGGTAATGTGAAACCATAAAGGTATTTTGAGCAGAGAAGTGATGTCCTGGGGAAATATTTAAACATATGTAAGGATAAGTGAGAAAAGAGAAGGAATGGAGGGAAAGTTAATTATGATTCTACTACTGTGATGTTATAAGGATTTGTATGAACGTGGACACATTTTTAAAGGAAGAATTCACCTGATGGGGTGGCTGATTAGATTTT
Source organism: Myotis lucifugus (assembly GCF_000147115.1). NCBI lineage: Eukaryota > Metazoa > Chordata > Mammalia > Chiroptera > Vespertilionidae > Myotis > Myotis lucifugus. The sequence continues at coordinate 2,495,553 of NW_005871082.1, forward strand.
GGAAAAAAAAGAAAGATTCACTCATAAATGATGGAAAATTGGTGGTGCCATATCCAAAACTAGGTTGTTAATTTAGAGGGTACTGGCTTTAGGGGAAAGATAAAAGTAAAGTTCTTTTTTTCTGATATTTGAGATGGTAGAGAAACAGTCAAGCAGAGATATCTGGGAGGCAGTTGGACATGGAAGATTGGAGTTCAAGACCAAGAAAGTGGAGAAGAAAGAGGTTGTAGAAGATTTTTTCCATGGAGAGAATCGTTGAAGTCTTGAGAATAAATGAGATTTGAAGGCAATAGGAAGTAGATGGAGACAAGGTCAGGGGATGACACTCAAACATTGGGAGAAGTCTATATTTAGAAGGTGGTAGGAGAAAGCAAAGGCACTTTATGAGAGAGAAAAAAGCAACCGAAGAAGAGGAAGGAGCAGAGAAGACTCTACAGGAAAGAGAGCATTTCAGGATCCAAGGAGTGATCAGCTCTACTCAGATACCAAAGAGAAATCAGTAAAACAAGCACTATTAGGATTGTTTTTTCTCCCCTGTATAACAAATAATGATGATGATTATGAGGTATAGTTTTGAGGATGAAATGAAATCATGTATATCAATCATTTAGCCTGAGACTAGGGTGAAGACAAGGATTTAGTCAATAGTATCTGCTGTTGTAAATATTATAATTACTAATCATCACCCAGCTATGCTGTTTTCCCAGTTACACATTTGAATAAGATGCAACTCTCACTTTCAAAGACATTGATGTCAATACAAAGAAATGGTATAAGCAGGTAAATACCATTTGAATGGTATTGGGTCTATGAGAAAGATGCATACACTGTAGAAAGAGGCACTGAGAGAAAGAGGTAAATACTTTGTGAGTTTTTTTGTCAGATACAAATGATAGAATTAGCCTTACATATTAAATTGTACCCGTAGATATAAAATTTGCTGAGCCAGTTCATGGAGTATTGAATCTGTATAATTATGATGTTCCTTTGCTTCTACCTGGAGGGACAAACTCTTGGGAGAGAATAGCCAAGATCCAGGGTCTGATATTTTTTCTTTGTGCATAGAATTCTCATTTACTTTTTCTACAGTAAATAAATTAGAATGACTTTGAATAATGGGCATTTTTTGGTAGCCTAAAGAACAGTTGATCTTTAAACCCAATTTACAAATTAGGAAAACAAATAAATTAAAGCATGGCTAAATCCAATACCTTCTCAGGACTGCAGTTTGCTCTTCAAGGAATGGATCATTTAACCCCTTGCCTGAATCCAGGTTTTCTCAAACTTTCTACTCAAAGTATACTCTGACCTGCAGCTTGGGCATTACTGGGATACTTGTTTCAATTGCAGAAGCTCTGTCTTGTTCCAGGCTTAGGGTGTCAGAATCTGCACTTTGGCAAGAACTTTAGGAACAGACAATAGGTGGAGTTGAGAGGAACTGGACTAGAATACTGTATTAGGGATGAGGAACTCAACTACATTCTCCATGTGCTCCAGTGTTACTAATGGTGATGTTAGAGCATCATGAAGCAATCTTGGATTATGGTTTCACTTACAGTCCATGTGGTGGAGGTCACAATTAGAACAAAGTACCGCTGCTTTTCTTATCTGAGTTATATGATATGGGTTCACAAAAATGAACATTTTATTGTAATAGATTAAATATTTACGTCCTTTCAAAATTCATGTTAAAACATTGCCCCTCAAGGTGATTATTTTAGGAGTTAGGGCCTTTGGGCAGTGATAAGGTCATGAAGGTGATGCTCTCATGAATGGGATTAGTGCCCTTGCCCCTTTTCTGCATGAGGTTACAGCAAAAACAACTGTATAGGAAATTGACTCTCACCAGACATCAAATCTGCACTTTGATCTTGAACTTCTTAGCCTTTAGAACTGTGAGAAATACATTTCTGTTGTTATAAGCTATGGTATTTTTATAGCAACCCTAACAACAGAGACACTGACCCATTAATTACAGGGTAGGAAATGATTATTTCATCACTGGAAAGTGCTTCTAGACTCAGAATCAAGTAAAACCTTTAGAGTCTTTCCAGAACTCAGAAATATTGTCAAAGAGCTTCATAGATTGTTCTATCACTTGCTAACTGCATGACTTTAGTCATTTTCTTAACCTCTCTAAGTTTAAGTTTTCTTTCTTTTATTACTGATTTCAGAGAGAGGAAGAGAGGCAGGGAGAGAGAGAAACTTCAGTGATGAGAGAGAATCCTTGATGGGCTGCCTCCTGCACGCCCCCTCCTGGGGATCAAGCCCACAATCTCAGCATGTGCCCCAGCTGGGAATCTAAGGGTGACTTCCTGGTTCATGGGTTGATGTTCAACCAGTGAGCCACACTGCTGGGCATCTTACATTTTCTTATTCATAGAATGTGGATAATTATTGTACCTGTATCATACTGTTGCTAAAAGTTAAATGAGCGAGGGTATATGAAGTAGTTAGCGCAGTGTCTGGGTACCAGTGAGGGCTCAATAAATATTACTTGTCTATTATCATATAGTTTATTATATTTAATTATAATTGAGTATTTATTATCTAATCTCTTATACAGGAACAGTAAAGATTTCTGATTACTTTGATAAAATACAATAATTTAAATTTAATTGATATTGACAAATACTGTGATATTAGAAATTCAGATGGCACTTAGGAATCTATTTTTTTAGTCTCTATTCTGTGGCCTTTAGTTCTATTTATTCTTTTCATCTCAGCCACATTAGAGGCACAGTATCCCCCTCTTTCTCAAGGATGTGCCATCACTCATCATCCCTACCCTATGCCAGTGCCTTTTACAGCTGCGAAAGCAGGTCTGAGCAGATGAATGCAGCAGCACATGATCACATGTTTACTCTCCTTCGCCACAATTCATCTTACTTTACATTTCCTAGGAACACATTTTAGGATAGAAATGCCTGTATTCCATTTATAGTTCGTCAATTATCTGGTTTATTCTCTGTGTTTTTACAATCTAATTAAACTTGGGAATCAACTTAGTTCAAGGCATGGCAGCTGTGGAAACGTGGTTTATTTGCTTTGAATGAAAAAGGACATGCTGGCGCAGCGTCTTTTCCTTTTATGACTACGTACGATTGAGAATGAGTGCGGGCAGTCTTCTGGCCCCAAAATAAAATTCTGCTGTTATGCCACCATAGTCAAAATGGGATAACAGACAGTACCCAAGTATATTTGCCAAGAGGAAAAAGACAGTCCATTCTCTCCTGGAGGTCTCATTTAGAATATTAATTCTGAACTATTGGCCTATCACTCATGAACTACCATTTCCAACACCTTTTGACTCCCTTGATGAGATTGGAACACTAGAGCATTTCTGTTTTATTGATTGTATTTAGTTTTTATTCTTCTTCCATCCACACCTCGCCTACAGATGTTTTTGTTTAGATGCCTAACCTCCCATCATGACTGCTATTCATCTACTAAAGATGAGGATTGCCTTTTGTCAGCTCCATGACCCATAACAATGATTGGGTGTAGAGCAGGTGATCTGGCAGATGTTGTATTTCCCACATGGCTAAGCCACTGATGAAGATTAAAAATGTTAAAAAAACTAACTAAGAGCCACATGACACCCTCACAATATTGTTCCCTCACATGGAGCTTTAAAATTATGTGGTCTAGCCCTGGCCAGTGTGGCTCAGTTGGTTGGAGCATCATCCTTTCAATCAAAAGGTGGTGGGTTCAATAGCTGGTCAGGGCACATAGCCAGGTTATGAGTTTAATTCCCAGTAGGGGTGCATATGGAAGGCAGTTTATCACTGTTTCTTTTCCACATGGATCTCTCTCTCTCTCTCTCTCTCTCTCTCTCTCTCTCTCTCTCTTCCTCTCTCTAAAACCAATCAATCAATCAATAAGTATGTGTACAAAATGGTTTCTTCTAAGGCTAATATCAGTTCCATTTTCAAAAGTTTCAGTGTGACTTCATAAGTACACAGGAAGACCAAAGGGTGATGGGAGAAAGTGTTTCAATTTATGGTTTTACTACTGACTCATTGTATACGCCAGTTTGGGATTTTACTTTATATTCCATTTCCAAAGTGGGATACACTGCTGTTCAAGTCAGTTAAGTCTTCATATTCTAAATAGCTCCTCTCTGAAACCTCTAAGATTCTCTTTGGCCTTTGGGTGGACCTGAACCTGTCCTTCTATTCCCAGCTGTGCTATGAATCCAGTGTTACAGGCACACATCTACGTATACCCAACACAGCTATGTTACACCACAGAGCAGGATGAGCAGCTCAAGCTTGGTGGTGACCCTGTCCTGAATTCAAAGTCCAGCTTTGCCACTTTTCAGCTCCATAGGCTATGGGCAGGTAACTAAACCTCTTTGACCCATAATACTTCACCTATAAAATAGAGATGATAATAATGCATGTGAGGATTAAATGAAATGCAATTAAAAAGTTTGTGTGAAGTACCAATTATAATACTAGCTCTACATAGGTATGAAGTAAAAAGTTATTTTCATTACTTAGTTTACATGTCTGGCTCAGTAGTGCCTTATATCTTTGAGGTTGTATTCCAATTTTGTGACTCTATAAAAGCACAGTGCTGTGCATTTAGTAGTTTAATGAATAGTATATGAATAAATGTATGAGCTATTAAATAATCACTTTGAGTTTATAATTGGTCAAAGCAGCAATTTTCTTATAGAGGTTTTTCCCTTGGAGACTATTCTTTAAGATGGTCCTTGTGCTAACACTAGAGTTGCCTACGCTAGATCTAAAAGACAGCCTATGGCCCGGACCCCCTGGCAGTGCCTAGGATTGTCATGGATCTCAGTTATAGTCCTTCATTCACTAGTTCACTGCCTCCATAGTCATTTCCCCATCTTTTTCACCTCTGAAATAGCCCACATGCTTAATTTCCTGATGCTCATCATAGTTTTAAGTTTTCTCTCTTTCCATAAGAATAGCAACTGGAATATGGCAAACCTTTGGTGAACCCCATTTTTCTCGCATCTTTAGCCCAGAAACTTCGTTATTCTGCACATGTGTGGACTTGCAAACATTGCAGTGTTGAACATCATTGCAATTTGACATTTGCTCTTATTGATCCATTATTTATTTAGGGCAGAAATAATCCCTCACTCAGATTTATTTCTTTATGCCTTGCTGCCACTTTGTGAACTAGCCACTTCCCTAGAGTGTTTACACCTCTGACTTTTTCAGCACCTTTAGCCCTGATAATATCCCTTCATTCCAAGGTTTCTAGATGATTCAGATAGGGTAATACTTCTATACCAATCATGGTTAAGGATTATTATTTTACATCTTTAATAAATAAGGAAAGGAAAAGGAGTGATGCAAAGTGGTAGGAAGATAGGTAAGATGAATGGGTTGGACTGGCCAATTATCAGACCACCTAGAGTTTACAGGTAGCTGTCTGATTAGATAAGCTGGAGAAGGAATAAGAAAAATAGAAGCTGCCTTGGCTGACTCCTGTACATATATGGGATATAAGATAATGACACATGGATTTAGTTATAAAGTACCTCTCTTTTGGAAGTTGTACCATCTATAATAATAAAAATGTAATATACTAATTAGACTGGACATCCTTCTGGATGAAGCCACAGCAGAGGAGGCAGAAGTGGCAGAGGCCCCCGCTGCAGCAGCAGAGGCCAAGCCACTTGCACAAATTTTGTGCATCAGGCCTCTAGTGTAGCAATAAGAAGTAAGTGTTCTAGTTTTCAAAATGGCAATTATTGACTTTTCCAGCCTCTTCTTGAGGTGAGTTCCTTGTCAGTTGGGTGATGATGGAAATACAGGGTTTGTTAAGAGTTACAAAATATCTTTGGCCATTCTGGGAAGAGATCCTTTAGACTATTGGACTGTGCCACCTCAGCAATATTATCAATTTGCAATGGCTCTCTAATAGCCAGGGGTGGGGAAGGGGCATTTTAGGCAGTACAGCCTTCGTTCATTTATTCTTGTACCAATTCAATCATATATTCAATGAATATCAGATAGAATGGGTCACATTGTGATATTAGCATTTACTGTCTCTGTGATAGTAGGTATGATTATTAACCTCATTGGGCTTCAGTGGCTTCCTTTTTAAAGTCTGAGCAGTAACACCAACTCTGCAGGTTATTAGAGGATCAATGAGGTGCCATATATAAAGCTTTTAGGGTACTCACATGTAGGAGGTGCTCAAGGGACAGTAGCTGAAAAGAATGTTTCTTACTTTTTTTGGATAGTGTATGGAGTGGCATTTTCTCAGTGTAGGAAATGATTACAGGTATGCAGTCTTAATAATGGCATTTTAAAATTCTATTGTAGGATTTAGAAATTCTGAGGAATTGAATCTTGTCCTTATTCTTACCACATTAGACCAAAAAGTAGGTTTCCTTTTAATAGATCTACTAATAGAGAAGAAAACTAGCGCTGAAATTTGTTTGGGATACAAAATAAAGGAAAGTTCATAGGCAAATGCTTGACATAGGAAACTGTTTTTTCCATAAAGAAAAATAGTTTAGAGGTTTTAAAAATTAGCCTAGGCTCTCACTTCTGTGGAAAATTGGAAATAATGTCTTATTCTTATATAAATGATCAAGAATTGTGGACTGAATTTCTATGACTATCCTTTTTTAAATTCCACATTTCTGACTCAGAGATTTTTGCCTCCCAAAGACTGGCCCTGAGGATTTTTATTAGGTACAAACTAAAAGCTGTTGTTTTTCCTCATATGGTTCCTGTGATATTTTTAGAAGTGTCACTTTCTTTCTAATTTATCAATTCTGTGAATCTTTGAAATATCTATTATCTCTAGATGATGTCTGTTTCCAACCAATTTGAAGATTCTTTTGATTAGATTTTGCAGGAGATTTTGAGAGGAAGGGTTTTGAGTTAACCCAGGTCCTTTGCAGGCCAGACCTCACCTGCCCAGGTGAGGACAGGTACTAGAAGGGTGGAGGAGAATGATGTTCTACAGCCCTTTGACAAGCCTAGTAATCATATGGCAGAGCCAAGTCTGCTGCAAAAAAACACTAGCAATTAACAGAGAGATAGAGTAGGTTCCTATGATCAGGCACGAATTAGGTCAAAAGTCTGGAATACTACCATGAAGAAGGAAGATTTACCAGAAAACGTCATTAGACATGTTCTATAAGACCTCAAGACTGTTGTAATTGGTGGAAATTGCAGCATTTCCAAGAATTATTAGATATTGAAAGATCTCTTTATAGGAGAGTGAGTTCCTTACCATTAAAGATACTGAAGAAAAATGGTTATTGCAGGAATTAACCAATCAGATACATTTGCTTTATAAAGATTTCTGCTGTCTTGGAGATTCAATGATTGTTCAACTGTTTTAGCATTTTTCTTTAATCTTTTTTTCAGTGGAAAGTTGTTCTCTCACATATCAGTATGGTTTCCTCTATCTCAGTACGGCTTTCTCTTTGGAAGTTATGGGAAATTACAGAAATTCAGAGCATTTAAGAATGGTGGCTAATTAATATATTATTCTCAGGGAAATATTCTCAGATAACAAACAATGCTCAAAACTGAATTGGGGGCTGCATTTATTTTAGTATCATTTTGTTTTCTTCTACTTCGTTAAAGAGAGTGAGGGAGAAAGTGAGCAAGAAAGGGAGATCAAATTTAATTTCCCAATGAAAGGGAAAATAAATGATAAATTGAATTTTTAAAATAAATGCACCACTGTGCGGGGTTTTTATGGTCACAGAGAGTGCTCATCTTCCCTTATGTCTCACTGACTTTCTGCTGGTTCTGAATATCACCTCCCTCAACAGTATCACCACACAACTGTTAGACATCCTGATATGTCACAATGTTACCGCCCTTCCTCTTCTACTATTCCAGCTTGGAGAGTTTACAGAGCTCTAGTTAATTAATGTTGAACCTTTTGGGTCATCTATGAATCTTGGCAGGGTGGCAGGGGACTCGAATTTAATTAAAAGCACAAGCTATGTGGGATCGTGAGTCTCAGATTCCAGGAGGTTGACAGTCACTGTATGGAAGAGGCTGGTAGGAGGTAAGCAGTGTGGCAAAGGGTACAAGGACTGACAGAAGGTGATATCCCAAAGCCCAAATAAGGAAGAAGAACAGAAAGACTGTGAGATCCAACTGAGCTTTGTCAAAGGCATGGTAAAGGGTGTGTGTGTGTGTGTATGTGTGTGCTCAGTGTGTACACACTGGCTTGGAGGTAGCAACCCTTTCCCTTGCTAGAAACTTGATGATGGCAGCAACAAAGCCTAGGCAGGGGATTATTAAAGAGCAGGGGGCTAGCTAATGAAATGAAAATAACTTTAAAAGGATGAAAAGAAATTGTTGTTAACACACCATGTGCTTAACCTATGAACCCAGCTGCTGTGGCAACATAATAACACAGAGTCAGCTCCTGCAATGCAGATAAGTTGCTTCCTGGGTGGAAGTGGGGCTCCTTGGGAAAAGATTAACTTTTCTGTCCACAGGGGCATGATTTAACTCACTGGAATAGTAATTTGACAAATGGCACCATTGTGGTCCAAAGTGAATGCTTGCTAGTTTCAACCAGAAGGGTACGTACTGAAAAACCATGAAGAAAATCATTCTTGCACTTTTTTTCTCCTCTCAGCATAAGCACAACCCTGAGCCCGCTCACTTTTGAGAGTTCCGGCAATGGAAAGAAAGCTCAGATGTTTGGTGAAGTGGGACTCACACCCAGCAGACTGAGCCTAGTTCTCAAAGCATTTCTCCAGGGGAGACTGCTGACCGCCTTGGCTCATGCTGGGTTGGAAGGTTTTGACTGTTCTTTTCATTTTGGTCCACAGGTTTCAAGTTAAAAATAAAAAGTTTCTTCTACTTAGAACTGAGTTAGTCGAGATGGTGAAATTGAGGTTTGGTGGACATTTGCATACCAAATTATACATGACCTTGTGTGTGTTGCTAACATTAATTCATTTCTCTTCACTGAGTTGTTGGTAAACATCATAGCCAGGTAAGGCTGAGGGAATTTTCACATTTCTGGCTGCTATGGGATTCCTGTTCCCCTATTTCTTTATGTGTCATACACTGATTCTCATTTAAGCCCCAGGCCATTTTGCAGGACAATATTTCTCCCATAAATAAGAAATTTAGACTGGAGCCAAAAGAAGCTCTATCTCTCTACTTGCAATTATTGCTTACTATTCAAACCTTATGCTCAAAGTTCTCAATACGTCTATCCCTTGCTATTGTGGTTCATAATCTCTCCTTGTAGAGGTGTATTCAGACCTGGGGATGCTTGAATTGAAAGAGAGTAACTCTCTTTTGGTATGTGCTCAGCAGGATCCCACTACATAAACTGTCTTCCTGCTAGAAACTGCAGAAATAGGAGACGAATTTTATACCAACCTGGCTTCAGCCAAGGAAAGAACACCAATCTCTGAGTAATGTACCAGCTAAAAAGATCTCCTCTCGTGTGCTAAAGTCATGCATTCACTGGGTCCTTTACTTACTGAGTGCCTACTGTGTTTCTGAAAGGGCTCGAAGGGGAACAACACAAGACAAGGTCTCTGTCCCCATGTATGGCATATTCTAGTGAGAAGAGGCCGATGATACTCAAATAGGTAAACTATAAATCACTTGCCAATAGCAATAAGTGCTGGAGAGGAAAGGATCAGAACGAGGGCAGGGGTACTTTTTGGTGGTTGGAAAGAAGATACATCTCTTTTGAAATCTGAGAGATGAGGTGAGCCAGTGATAACAGACCCAGAAGAAGGGAATTCAGAACAGAGGGAACAGAAAGCTGCAAAGATGGAAACAAGGAGGCCAGGTGGACAGAGCAGAGTGAGAAGGGGAAGCCCAGGAGGGAAGCTCCTGAAGCATGTGGTTGCTCACCAACTGTCATCATGGACAGTCTCACTCACATTTTACAAAACCCTACATCATAAAAAAAATAAAATTATATCTCTATTTTTCCTATCTTTGCCCAAGGCCTGTATTAAATAACAATAAAAATAATAAATGTATTAAGTCCATTGCATGTCCTAGTCACAATGCTAAGTATATTATAATCAGCCTGCCAGCTTCATGGGTTTTGCTTCCATGGGTTTAACCAACCACAGATCAAAATGTTTGAAAAATTGTTACATTTGCTGCCCTGGGGGTGTAGCTCTGTTGAGCTTTATCTCATGCACCAAAAAGTCACAGTTTGATTCCCAGTCAGAGAACATGCCCTGGTTGGGGGCTCAGTCTCTGGTCTGGATGAATGTAGGAGTCAGCTGATCAATGTTTCTCACATCCATTTTTCTCTCTCTCCCTTCCTCTCCCTTCCTCTATCTCTAAAAAAACAAAACAAAACAATAAAAACATATTTTTAAAACATGTAACATTGTTGCTGACATGCACAATGTAGTTAAGCCTACAATGGTTTGATGTCTGCATCTATAGTGGACATGCATACACTTTTGTATTCTTCATTACTCCTCAAACAGCACAGTATAACAACTGTTTACATAGCATTTACATTGTATCAGGCATTATAAGTAATCTAAAGATGAGTCAAAGTATATGGAAAGGTGTACATAGGCCACAAGCAAATACTATGCCATTTTATGTAAAGGATTTGAGCATTTGCAGATTTCATGATGCATGGAGTTCCTGGAACTAATCCCTCACAGATAACAACAGATAAGTGTATATCTATTATCTCATTTAATCATCATACAAGTCCTAAGTCCTGGTGGAACCAAGATTTAGAGAAATTAACCAATTTTTCAAGATTTAGCATAGCTAGTAAGTTGCAAAATGAATTCATCTTACACTGGCTTGCTTACAAAGCTATAGACTTAGTTCAAAACTACTATATAGCATTACCATGGTGCTCTTACTATGTACCCAGCACTAAACTGGATATTTTATACATATTGCCTCAGTATACTCAGTATTTAAAATGATCCTATGGAACAGATATTATTCCAATTTATTTACATGTAGGAAAACTGAGAAATAGAACATTCAAAAGATTTGCTTGAGGGCAAACATTAGTAATCAGCAGTGATGGGATTCCAATTTAGGTCGGTCTGAGTCTAAAGGCCTTTCTGTTTAACACTACACAGCCTGTCTCCCAGTGTCGCCAGCGCCTCCATCTGGAAACCTAGGTTTGGGTTACAGGAGGGCCCATTTGATAAGGATGGGTTGTAGGGACAGGATTTACACCATGTTTCATTTTATCAGTATAATCTCTTGTTCTCAGTTGGGTAAAATTTTACCCATCACTTTTCCCCACCAAAATACGCATTTCTCTGTGAAGTATTTCATAACAAGTCTGAGCCCAATATGACTTAACTATAAGGTGGGCCCCTGGCACTTGTATTACTCTTTCTTGGTTCCAATTTTGTACATGCTTTATTAATTATTTCTACCCACTGTGTGTAGGCATGCTCGCTCCCTGAGAAATAGGGCTGTATCTCCCTCATTTATGCATCTTTGTCACATCTATCTGCTTAATGTATCATGTAGACTGGGTGCTCAGTAAAGTAGCTGATAACTTCAGGAAGTATGAGAAATAAATACCCTATCCCTGCTGTTCTTTCTTTCTTTTTTTTTTTTGACTCAAGCATTTGACAAAATTTGTTAGGAAAGCTATGAAGGAATATTTTTAATGAGACAGATAATGAGACTGTCTTTTGAGATAAGAAAAAAATAACAAACAACATCAGCAAAAGATGATGGCAGCTGCACTGTGCTGTCTTCTGCCAACTGATATTCCTATTGTCCATATGGAAAGATTATACCCCAAATCTTTTCCCACTCTTGGGTGAACTACCTGGCTGTGTTTTTAACCTCTACTGATTGAGTTTTGACTACCCAAATTGGGCCACTTCAGGTGTGATGTGCTCCGGGAAACTCTGCCATCTGAACATCTCAGCATCTTGGACTCCATCCAGTGACACTTTTGATATGCTAAGAAATATGTCACACACATAAAACCAAACCAAATACAAAAAAATATTGTAGCCTGCCCTTGCTACCTATAACCCTAACCAAACAACATTATTCTAATGGGGCATGTGCACCACACACACACACACACACACACACACACACACACACACAAGATCTTGTTACAGAAATAGCAGTGGTTGGGGGAAGATACAAGGTACAATATGTTCTAATTCAATCTAAAGAATAAAGAGACGACAGAGTGGTTAGCCATAGCAATATCATTGCCTAACTCACTTTTGCATATTGCATCCTCCTCTCTATCTCATGCTGTCTATGTTGGCAACTGATTAATACAGGAAATCAGATGTCAGTTAGTGTTGAAATTGTGTGTTGGGGGGGAGTGTGTGAAGAGAGAGAGAGAGAAAGAGAGAGAGAGAGAAAGAGAAAGAAAGAGAGAGAGGATTGATTTGGATCTACAACCTATCCAGTCTTGCATTTGACAGGTTACATATGAGAAAAAACTTATATGGGCACTAGAGTTGGATCCAAGTGAAAATAACATCCTTACAATCTATTACCTCTTTTGAATAATGCAATTTCTTTTTGTGTTTTATTTTATATATATTATGTCTTTGGGGGAAACATGCCTGAAGGGAAAATAGACCAGTTTCTGCAAAGCAAGAAGTTTAAAACACACAAAACTGTTGTGGAGTTAGTTTGGTTGTGCCTATTTCACAGATAGAGGAATGGAAGCTCGAAGAAGTTCAGGGACATGTCCATGGTCCTCCAACAGTGAGTTGGGTGTCCTCCAGGTCACTCCCAGTCTCCAATGGCCATGCTCTATCCTATTTCTTTATTGTTTATACATACTACAAAGCCAGCTCACTTTAAGAGCACCAACTTTATATTAAACAAAAGATAGTAACAAGAGTTAAAAAGAAAACAAACAGGAAAAATTAGTTGCTAAATATGAAAACTGTTTTGTGATTATTTTTGTATTGATTTCAGAGATAAAGGGGAGAGAGAGAGAGAGAGAGAGAGAGAGAGAGAGAGAGAGAGAGAGAGAGAAACATCAGTGATGAGAGAGAATCATCAATTGGCTGCCTCCTGCATGCCCCACACTGGGGATTGAGTTCTCAACCTGGGCATGTGCCCTGACAGGAAATCAAATCATGACCTTCTGGTTCATAGATCAATGCTCAACCACTGAGCCATGCTGACCAGGCTGTTTTGTGATTCTTGATCAGGCTTTGATGGTACTAACATCAAGGTTCAACTCTTGCCAGGATCCCTAGACATGGAAGGCAAGATAAATTGACTTAAAACAATCATCCATGAACCAAGAGTGGGGATGGGGCACACCAAGTGTATTTGTTGCCTTGAAATGCCACAGCAAGGTATCATGAACTGGATAGCTTACAAAAACAGACATGCATTATTGGATAGGTCTAGAAGCTAGAAGTCCATAATCAAGGTAGTGCCATGCTCCTTTTAAAGGTTTCCAGTAGAATCCTTCCTTGCTTCCTCCTAGGCTTCGGCGATAGCCATCGAGCCTTGGTATTCCTTTGCTTGCAGCTGTATCACTCTAGTCACTGCCTCATTCATCACATGGCATTCTATTTGTGTGTGTCTCTTGTCACATGGCATTCCCCTCTTAGAAGGACACCAGTCATATTGTGTTAGAGAATTCCCTAATGACCTCATCTTCATTTGATTACATCTGGATATACTCTATTTCCAAATAAGGTCAGATTTATAGGTACTGGGAATGAGGACTTCAGCATATCTTCTCAGGAACATAATTCAGCTCATAATACCAGATGTAACTGTGATTCTTCAGAATTTCTTTGTGTTGATGTATCATTGCTACTATGCTGAGGTGTGGGGGAAATCCAGGGATTTAATCTCTTTGACAGTGGCCCTAGGCTTCTCTTCTTGTCACATCACTCTTTGCTGTCGTGGTCAGTTCACCTTCCAATGGGATAACTTTTATGTCATGCAGAGTGTGTGGATTGGCCTCTGACAAAGTGAAGCCTAAATCCTTGGTCTTGTGGGCACCTAACCTGGAGCAGAAAGGCAGAGACCCAAGTGCCTCTCTGAGATTATCTGTTGATTTTACACCCGGAGAAAAGAAGCACCACAGATGTGGTACTTGATCTAGAAAGCAAAGTGAGTATTCCCTAAGGGAAATGTTCATTCTGTGATTACACAGAGTGTAAAATGCCTGGAAGCATTCTACCCAGTGTCCTCTGATCATCAATGCAGAGGGAGACCAGAGGAGCTCGTGGAGCAGATGCAGCAGCACCCCAGAGACCTAGCCTCCTCCACTAGGGGCATAGATGGCCAAGTTAGCAAAGGCATGTGAGGACATCTGGACTGTCCTGTTCATTTCCCTGCTCAGAAAGGATAAATGACTCCACTAAACTGCTCATTATCAGTGGATGACCAGGACACAGCACATGCAAGTAAGGCTGTGTAACTCATTGAGGCCCCTTTAAGTGATAAAGCATTGAGTTTCTTGATTTAATGCATGCAGTGGATGGTATAAAAGTCCTGATAGTGCAAGCATTAAACAGCAGCCAGACAGCCTGGAAGAGGATCCTGTCTCCTCCACTTACAAGCTGTGTGATTTGGGGCAGGATTTGCCATCAGTGAAATGACAATAATGATGACACTATCTACCTCACTGAGTTGATCTAAGGGCCAAATGCATATGCATTGCAAGCACTTAGAACATCGCCTCGCAGAGATAAAGTATTAAGAAAGGCTTGATGACCTGGTTGGCATGGATCAGTGGTTGAGCAATGACCTATGAACCAGGAGGTCATGGTTTGATTCCCAGTCAGGACACATGCCCAGGTTTAGGGCTCGATCCACAGTATGGGGCATGACAGGAGGTAGCCGATTGATGATTCTCTCTCATCATTGATGTTTCTAACTCTCTCTCCCTTCCTCTTTGAAATCAATGAAAAAATATTTTTTAAAAAAGAAAGCTTTGATGTAGTAATTATTATTGTTAGCCTCACCTCATAATCAGTGTCCTGACTAAGCTATGTCCTGGTCTGGGATCCCCACTGCATTGTGAAGATGCTGAGCCGTATCCCCCAGAGTGGTGGGAGCTATAGTGGAGGCAGGACAGCAAAGGGGGCACAGGCTGAGTGTACTGTCACCATATAGTGTAGCAGAAAGGGAATCTTACTGAAGACACTCCCAGTCACCATGGATGTCCTGGATATTTCCAGAGAAAAGGATCCAGGGGCTGGCAGCAAACAGGTGGGAGATGAAGGAAGAGCTGATTGGTCATCTCTTCAGTGTCTGTTTGGAACCCCTAACCCCAGAGCCACTTTATAAAGATTATTTTGTTGTAATTATGATTCTCCAAGGGACTGATAGAGTATATAGTAGATTTACTTCTGTATCACACACCCAGGCCTTCGCACCTGTTTGTTTTTTAATTTTATTTCTGTGTCAGGTGCCATCTCTTGTATTTTTAGTGCATTTGCCTCTGGACAAATGTTTCTCACCCTCCTCTTTCCTAGCCAGTGGCTCCTAACATGCCATAAGCCTGGAAAACATAACTTTGCTGGGCAGGATTGTAGGTAAATCAAGCCCCGTGCTATTTCTCTCTCCTTTCTGTTTATCTTGAAGAGGCAGTCTTTAAATAGAGGAAAAATTTGAACTAAGATTTATGAAACCCATATTCAATTTATGTTTATTGTTCTTTCCTCCTTGTTTTGTAGTCTTGTTCATCTCTTGATTTCTTTGGTTAAAGCAAAACCCATTTTACAGATGGGAAAACTGACATTCAAAGAAGTATCTTGTTAAAAAAGGGAAGGATAAGAATGTAAAATCTAGCTCTGAGCAATGCAATACCCACATTCTTTCTGCTTTGTGATACTCTTTCCAAGTATTGAAAAATAATTAAAAACATAGCTATTGCAATATTAATTATATACTTTTAATAATTACTCTTGTAATAGAAACATACTTGTACAACTATGTTTTTCATACAGTTATCTCAGTCACCACCACCATCTTTTTCCTCAAGGGACCAAGTATTGATGACTCTTAAAATCCCAGTAGTGCAAGGTGAGTGGTAAATGGGTTGGGGAATAGACCTTAAGCACTGAACAGCGGGCAACATTGCTGTTGGCAGAGGGAAGGAGGATGCACTGTGGCTTACCCATGCCATCATGGCAAAAATAGCTCAGAACAGCTGGTGAGCTGTCAGAATGATCCTAAGGAGGAAATGTGAAATGTCCCTGCTTGGTGCATTAATCGAGAGTTATTTGGACAGAACTGAATTGCCAGGGGAGGAACAAGCAAGGTGGCAACTCACCCTTCCCTGGCCTTTCATCCCTCTGTCATGTGGTTCTGTGTCATGGGCCTCCTTCACACACATACACCTATATTTTCATACTCTCTCCTCTCCCTGACCAACACACATAGATAGGTGTGCACACTCCCAGAGATGAAGAAAAAATGCATTTTAATAAAGCACTTACAGATATTTAATCAAGAAAAATTTAAAGAGGCTTTGGACCAGTTAGCAATTATGACTTTTTTGGAAGAGATATCTTTTTATTTGTTTAAAAATATATTTCTTTATTGATTTCAGAGAGGAAGGAAGAGGTAGAGAGAGATAGAAACATCAATGATGAGAGGGAATCATTGATCAGCTGCCTAGTGCACGCCCCCCCCACTGGGGATCGAGCCCGCAACTCGGGCATGTGCCCTTGGCCAGAATCAAACCTGGGACCCTTCAGTCTGCAGGCCGATGCTCTATCCACTGAGCCACACTGGCTAGGGCTAGAAGAGATATCTTTTTAAATAGTCATAGTTGAGCCCTGAGGTGGCTTTGGTTATTTCATGGAGTACTTTAAATCTATATCTGAATTAAATATTTTAACCATCATTAAAACATTGTCATGATCGGTGAATTCATGGAGGGACAAAGGGGAGAAATGCAGACCAGGAGAGGAATCACAGATTGGAATGGCAGTCTTGAGCAGGGTATGAAGCTATTTCTTCAGTAGGAGCATAAATAAATTAAAGGCGCACCTTTTGCATCATATTGAAAAGTTGCTTTCTGCTGGGAACACTTGAGGTAACCTGAAATAGCTGAAGGCATGATTTTTTTTTTTATTGGTAAGTAAGGAAAGAGCAGTTGTAGCCAGAGAATCAAGTATTTTGCTTTCGGATATGACCTTGAATAGAGGCTATTACCTTTTGGCTTCCATTTCAGATAAGAAATCCTTTCCCCTCTCTCTCCTTCTCAGGGTAAGATGAATGAATCAGGTGCCTCAGAGACTTCCAAAGGGATGGTTTTAGTAAATGCAGCAGTTGTGCATTCGGAGTGCCACAGTTATCCTTGTAGGGATATAACTGAGAGTTATTCCTTTTGTTGGCCCTACAGTGTCATTCTATGGGGAAGGAAGAAAATAATAATAACTTATCAAATAGTTTCAACTAGGAAAAACAGTGGGAGAATTTACATAAGCTAAGGAGTCCAAATTAATTTTATGAAGTAGTGAATAGATTATTTTTCCTTGCATTTTTAAGTGATAATTTTTCCAGTTGTGGGATGGAATTCTTTGCTTTTAATTATATAGGAGCATTCTGCAAATTGTTTTGAAGCATTGCTTGTTGGTGGTATTAAGTGAATGAGAATGCTTCTATACGGCTGTTTTCAGCAATTCTGATACCTAATATTGGTGCATTTTTTGGGTTTCAAGCAAGGCATATGCATATCAGTATTGGCAGTTAATATCTTTTCCAAAACTAGCAATGATTAGACTTCCCATTCCTAATGTCCACACTAACTTGACCATTACCAAGAAATATGTGTTGAACCTCTATAATGGGCAAACCATTTATTGTTCATGATCTTGGTACTACTACTCCTTTTACTTGTTTTACAATTCGGTCTTATTCTTTTTATATTGATTACCAATAGGATCTTTGCAAAGTCCTTAATGCAGTACCAAAATTATCTCCATATATTTCAACTCCTGTAAACAAAACAAGTTTTGGCCTTGCAGAGAAATTGAATTTCCTGGAAAAAAATACACACTCTAAAAGCTCAAGCTTGACTTCAGTTCAGACACAGGAAGTTTCTCTGTGATTTACATTCTACTTGACCATCCATTTTTAAGATAGTCAGAGCAAAAATTGCATTCTAATGTAGAGGAAATAGGAATAATTTTGACCATTGATTCACCAACAGCAGAATAGACTGATGGTCTCAAATAGAAGGAAGTCTTCTAAGCTCATGACTTATCCACGAGACACTCCCATTGGCTTCTACTAGTGAGTCAGGGAAGCTGAACAAACAACTTACTTTCCTGCTAAGTTGTTAGTGGCTGTATAGAATGGATTACAATACCACAATCGTGCAAGTTCAAAGGTTTAAATTACATACAAAAGAGGGATATAACTTGGCAATTTCTTATTTAATAAATATGGAGTAAAAAATGCTGTATGGCCATATCCTTGCATTTGGATCACAACTGCCAAGTCAGTACCAATCAAAAAAAGTTTTTGAGCCTTTTGTTTCCTGAAGCTGCGTATACTAGTCCTTGCTTAATAATGCTGCATCACTGAATCACACCAAAATCTTGTGGTTTATAATGTCAAGTATTTATCCCCATGTTCCATAGGCCTATAGGTTGACTGAGGTTTGTCTTATCTCAGCCAAGCTCAGCATGGTAGCTCTTTTTGGGCTGCAGGTGAGCTAGGATTAGCTCCAGGATGAAATTAGGCTCAGGTTTGCTCTATGTGCTTTTATTCTGGAGCTCAGGCTGAAGGGTCATGGGCTACCTGGGGCATACTCTTTTCATGGTACATTCTAGAGCACAAAAGGGCAACCCATACTATAGAATCATGTTTAAAGCCTCTGCTTGCATAACATACACTTCTATTTTATTGGCCAGACAGTTCATGTTGAGATGCCATAGTCACGGGTGCAAAGGTATTTTCTTCCCACAGTGGAAAGACATTGCAAAGTTACACAATATACTAGGCAAGGAAGAGATGGGACCATGATTTAATTTACCACAGGACCTACTATATTCCTATCTGGTTATACTTGATAACAATTTAGACTCTTTTAGATGGATAGGATATCATTATTCATCTAGCTTAACTCCCCCTCCACATGTAGCAATTCTTCCACAATAGTCCTGACAGATGCATTTATAGTGGCTGCTTGAGTTTTTCCAGTAGTTTTCCCATGGATGTGCAAGGCAGCCTGCTGTCTTATAAGGACATTCTAATGGTGGGGAGAAAAACTTATTTTTATTCAAAATGTGTCTCCCCTACACATTCTCCCCACTCCTCAGGAGTCTAAACTCGGGAACAAAAGTTACTATGCACTCCTTTGTTCATGGGGTAGTTCTTTGTGATGACACCTTGCTCATTTCCCTCATCAAGTCTTGGCTTTTCTAGTTTCCATAATCATTCCTCAAATGATGTGAAAGCATTTCCCCAAATATCACCATTCTTGTCATGGGGTCATCAATAGGCTTTCATTAAAGCCTATTGATGACCCCATTAAAGCAGAGTGTTTACTAGAAAGCAGGATGATCTGTTCTTTGCCTGGATCCTACTGAGCACAGGGAGGTCATCACTGTCACTGTCTCCGATAGCAACATTTCTATCCATGCATCCAGAGTTCCTCTAGAAGTTTCTTTTTTCTTAAATATAAATTCTATCCCATTTCTAGGTCCTATTAAACTATTGGCCACATAATACCTTCATCTCTACTTCCTGAACTCCATTGTGACTGCATCATCCCAATCTTATACCTATGCAATTTTTATTTTATATGAACGAATATTTATCTTAGTTACATTTTCGTGTGTTTTATTCTCTGTTATCTTAATCTCTCTGAGCATTTCTGACATTCAATATATCTCTCCCACATATAGGACAGATGTAAACTTGTAACCAGGGCTTCTCTTTCTTCATTCAAGTCACAGATACAAGTATTGACCAGGTAGATGTTAAGCGCTTAGTCCTGTGGTTTTTCCTGCAAGATCTGGCGATCTGTTCACTGGGATGTCTATAAATTATTGCAAAGGGTAAGCGTTACCCATTTTCCTTCATTGTGATCTCAGAGATATCACTAAAGACCATGTCTGATGCTTTGTTATGATTTTTACACTCTGTTCAAATCATTCTCCTGATCCTCCCACTTGGCCAATGTATTCTCAAGAAAATGAGATTAGTTTGGTGTGACTATTCTTAATGAAGCTGTGCCAGCTCATTGCATCTCCTCTTATTTTTTACAGCCCAGAGGTCACAAAGTCAAATGCCCATAAAGGCCCAGCATGTAGTAAATATTTAGATCAGAAGGATGTGTGTGCAAGTGTGTGTGTGTGTGTGTGTGTGTGTGTGTGTGTGTGAACAGAAATATTCATCTTTCACCTAGAAGATTTTGCCAGCTGAACAAAATCCTTTTGTGAGCCGATTTCACCTGCCATTTGATGATTCCTCTTCTACATAAGTTGATGGTCTGTTACTTGTGTGAATGCATATCTTTCTTCATTTTGAAAATGAGGACCATATTGCTACATCTCCTACTGTAGATTTATAAGGGACCATAAAGGTCCCAGTTCAGTTCCAACTCAAACTAGTGTCTCTAACAAATGATTGTATAGATTTTATTTTCCATCTTTCAAATTAGGGTGATCTCACTACATCACAGTGAAGCTGCTAGTATTCCTATTTCCTTTCTGTTTCAGAGAAAAATTGGCTTGCACCCTTTCCACAATTGAATCTACCTATGTCCTTGGCCTCCTGCCCTTTGGCTCTTCTGGGGTTTCATGCCATCTGTTACCTCATCCCCATTTTATCTGTTATATTTCCCCTCCTCTACCTCTACCCCATCTGCTCACAACTTGGTCAAATGTATCTAAACTCTTTTTCTTTCTTAGGGGGGTGGGGGTCATTACACTCAATGGGTTTCCAACAATGACTTGAAGAGAGCTTATATTACTTAATTCAATATTCAAATCCATGTTATGATATGGCCTCAACCTACCCTTTTATCCAGTAAAACCCATTTCTCTCTAGTGTATACCTATGTTCTGGTGAAACTCATTCCTGGATCAGACTTCATGTTTCTCTTAATCTTTGCTATTGGCCACACTAGCCCCATTGCTTAGAATGTGATTTCATCAATCTTCTTTTCACTTCTTTTATTTGTTGAAATCCTAGATATCTTTCACAACCTCATCTATGAGCCACCTCTTTGATGAAGCCTTCTTCATTCTCCCTAGCTGAATAATGATTTCCATTGAATCCTGTTGAACTTTGTTACTGCCTTTCCCAATGTCTATATTTGAGCAGCTTTTGGTTCATGTGTTATCTCACCCATTCACTTGTAAAGTTGTTGAAAGCCTACACTGTTTCCTATCCATCTTTATATGTTTAGGATCTAGCACAATTCTTTGCATGCAGTATGTGTTCAATAAGTGCTTATTGGTTGATTGAATAATTGTTTCTGAGATGCACTAATAATGATAGATCTAAGTGTTTTTCATAATTGCACTTGACTTTCTATATTTTGGGTCAGCCACTCTTGAGATGTATACAAACCAATCTTCTCTATTTGTATATAAAACAAAAGAAAATTGCCTTTATTTTTATCTGATATGTTACAGATTCTAGACTAGGTTTCTTTCATAAATATTACATATGTATTATTCTTTTTTTATCTCCATAAAAATACTGTTTGGCAGAATTTTGGTTGTTATTTAGATGAATAAACAGAGGCTAAACCATTTAAATAAATAGTTGCTTATTTCAGAGCTGGAGAGCCAGATCTAGACTTGGAAGTCTCCTAGGAGGAGAGGGCTTTTGGATACATGTGATGGGGAGGGCAAAGGATTGGATATAAAAGATGCCTGGCTCTCTTCTGGTTCTGGTGTTTACTCACTATGTGACTTAGGAAAGTTTATCTTTGGCTTTTCTATTTGTAATACTGAGTTTCTTACACAACTGTGCAAAATATGTTTCCCCTTACTTCTATCCAAGATATTAATAAGATTATTTCTAAGGAGCACTTTGATTTTCCCTGATAAAAGAAATACCGTAGATAAGTATGAAGTGAAGCATTTCCTGCTTCTACTGAAGGTTTTAAAGAGGGTGAAAACAGCCTTTGAAAATTATCAAAGTAAAAGCTAGAGGAAGAAAGATTCATGCACATTTAAAACAAAATCAACAATTAATGTAGAGCACCTACTGATCTGGTACGTGTATTGTGCATTACAATTTACCAGGCACTTTTACATATATTATCTCAGTTTATTCTCATAACTACTCTCTGTGGTACATAGGCTAAGTAGTTTTATTGCCATTTTTAAGATAAGAAAGCTAATACTCAGAGAGGACCAACACTCAGATCTTACTTGACTCCTATGGAACAGTCCAGGGTTAAACTCAGCTTCCCTGGATTCCAAACCCAATTTCAGTGATCTTGTATCTCTTTGGTTGGATTGACATGAGATTATTCAAATTGAACCATCCACATTCTGTCCATGTTAAGCATTAAATTTAAACCCTTCCATTATAAAGCTTTCTCACATCACTCTAAAGCCAGTCTCTTCCACATTTTATTGTCCTTGAGTAGATCATAAAAGATCTGTTGGAGTTGTGAAAATTCCCAGATCATCTTATCGGGTAGTTCCCTGGAAGCCTTAGGTGGGTTACCTTATAACAGCCCATTGAAATTCATTCCAGTTTCTATCCTTCTTGATAGTTGTCACCATCCATCACATGCTCGGGGATCTGAATCAGCACAAGGAATATTTGAATGGTAGATGGTGCTGTTCACTTTGGAATCGATGCCTAACACAATATCTTGTACACAGTAGGTGCTCAACAGTAACTTGCTGAATGAATGGCTAGACTAATCAATAACTAAGGATGGTGCAGAAGTGCAGAAAGTTTAATAAGAATACCAGGAACAAATTGCTGGTTCCTGATAATGGAGGATCTAAGATACCAAGCTGAAGAGTTTAACCAGCTGGCAACAGTAGTGTTACTAGCACAAGAAATAGTTTTGCTGGGTTTTCTACTTCTAGGGCAGATTCCACTTTTTTTTGTCTTTTCAACTCCACTGGGACCACCTCCCACCAGTAAGACAGGCTAAAAAACCCAAGCAAAGTAAGGGAGCCCATTGAAAGCACTGGTTTTTCTGATGTCTCAGTTTGTTAACTAAATTGCAGGTTGTATCACTTGGCCAGAGGCAGTTGACAGGCAGCTCTTATACTTTAGTTTCATTAGAGGTGATGTGTATCATTATTGCCTAGAGCATCACAGTGAATATGGTGATTATACGCATCCCTTGAAATTTGGGGCTGACAGCATAGTTGGGCTGTGCTAGAGAATCCAGGCTGGCACTCTGATATAAATGACAGCTTTGGGCCTTAAGAAGGAGGCAGACATTTGTGATGTAAAGAAAGATTCACAGGCCTGATGAAAATCTTAACAATTAGGATTGTAATTTCTTGGCTTGTGAGTGATATTTAACATTCCTCCCTCTCATATTTTTTTCCGGCACCCCAGTGCCCCAAACCCCAAGACATCTGGATCCAACAGCTGCCTATTACTAAGATTTCAACAATCAGCAGAAACAGTGATAGTTGTTAACTGGTTAATAAGAGGCAGCTTCAACATGACCATAAAGCAAATTTTGAAATTCCCAAACGTATACCAAACTCCAATGAACAAGTCCTCTTTCGATGCTTGAGGATTGGCTCTCTAGTTCCTCTTAAGAGTCCATATATATTGGTAGGTTTGCCTGGAGAGGGTTTACTTGGGCTTCCTAAATGTTAGGAAAGGGATGGTTCCCCATCGTTATCATACTATGAAGCAACTGCTGTCCCTGGGAAAAAAAATACCGGGTGACATATCTTGTGCCTTCTCTCCATCCCTTATCTAGTTGGAGGGATTGGATGAAGTGTCTTCACAGGTCTGGTGAGACCACTCCCTCTCTTCTTCCTATTCAGGGGTTCTTTTCCCTGCTTTGGGACTACCCACACTAGTTTAATCTTTGCAGAGGGCAATGGGGAAAGGGAACAGGACTAGAAATAGGAATAGGAAGCCAGGTCCACGTCTCATCCCAGACCCATTCCCCAATTCAGCTCCACACACAATAAAGTTTGCTGGTCATTTAGCCTGTGTCTATTTCTCAATTGGCTTGGAATTCAGAATGGAGAGGGCTATAATTTATTGCGCACTTAAAACTCAACATTACGGTAGAGTAGTGATTCTATTTTTCTAGCTGTTGTATTGCAATGACCATTTGTGATTTATTTGGCAAGTGTGTTATATAACTAAAATAATTTTTTCAATATCATGGTCTGCTCAAAATTAAATGGTAGTTCTAGAGCAGTGGCCTACATTAAATTTTTCCTGATAGTTATAGCCATACAGATATATGAACTCACAGAACTAAAAGTGTATTTGCATAAAATTTATATGTACCTTTATATACTAAAGTTGCTCTTATGCAACTTTCAATAATGTATTTTATTATCACGATGTTTGCTGGTATTTATTAATATTATTGTTTATTGGCTAAATGTACAATTCCTATTGGTGTGATTCTAAGCCAAGGTGAAGGTAGCTACCACATCGAGGTTCAGAGGAAGTCTGTTTTGTTTAAATCAGACCTTTGTACCTTTGTAGGAGGCTGCCTAACAGTGATAGCTTTTGTTGTTGAGCTTTCGTCCATGGCAAGTGCATTAAAACCTTGAATTGAGCCACCTCCCTGAAGCACCAGTTAGGTCATTACAATTTGTCTGTCTGATAAGGAATGAACTCTGCTTGTGGCTAGGTCACTTAAAGTGCTTGTCTCTAGGTATTTGCCTGCAGAAAGTGTCCTGAAGTCAGTACAGAGTAGAGTGAGAAGAAATACAGGGGGGTGCAAAAGTAGGCTTATAGTTGTTGGTATGGAAAATAATACAGTACTTAACAAATAATAATGCAGGAATAAACTCTGTGTTTTGAGTGCTTACAACTGTAAAACTAGTTTTTTTTTCATATGTTTTTATTGATTTCAGAGAGGAAGGGAGAGGGAGATAGAAAAATCAATGATGAGAGAGAATCATTGACCAGCAGCCTCCTGCACACACCACACGGGAATGAGCCTGCAACCTTGGCATGTACCCTGACCAGGAATTGAACCCTGACCTCCTGGTTCATACTTTGACACTCAACTACTGAGCCACATCAGCCAGGCTATAAGCCTACTTTGCTCCACCCTAAACATATATGTTTGAAAGTCTGGAGAACTGTTTTGTTGTTGTTGTTGTTGTTGTTTTGTTTTCTTTTTTCTTCAGTGAGGTGTGGTGGACAGGTTTAGTTGCACTTGTCTAATCCCTTGTCTGCATCCCTATTACTTTGTTTCCTCTCCTTTATGTTTTTCCTTTCTTCTGACCTTAATCACTACCTTAAACTACTCTCATGTATCCCTGGGCATGCACATGGCTAGTTAGTAACAGTAAGATAGCTGTTCACCGCTGAATCATGGGTGCTCTAGCATCGCTTCTATGATGCCTTCCCGGATGGCCTCTGAACCTCTGGGCCAGCATTAGGTGTAAGTGCAGCACGAATCATTGCTTCTCTAAACAACTAGAGCTCTTCTCCTGCTGGAAGAGATGCCTACAGCAGAAAGTAGGGGAGTTAGCCTCAGAGCACACTTGGGAAATAAAGCATTTTATTTCTATTTATTTTGAGAGTATAGTTTTCTAAATTCCATAAATGTAATTGTGCCATCAGCAAGGAAATATTTGCCATGGGGTTTGGGAGAGTCCTTTGGTCAAGAGAGAAAATATTCTCTAAGATTTAACATTTTTATGAACCTTATTTTTTTAATTTATTGAACCCTGAAAGTCTACCTTAGCATTCAAAGGTTTTTATCTTGGCAAAATTAGTGACAACTGGTTGATATTCTAAAAAAAAATAGTTATGCCAATTATTTCCTCTTTTTCCCTTTTACAGACTATGTTTTATTTTCTTTCAGCTTTCTAAACTTCCCCAATCCTTCTTACCACCTCATCTGCATATACCTACTTATATCTTATCTAACTATAGTTTGATATTTTTCACCATGGACCTGAACCCTCCACAATAAGGCATTTTCTGTCCTGAATGGCACAGAGTGAGTCCTCTTGCTCCAGTCACTGGGACAAATTGTCAAGGACTGTTGGTGGATGTCTACTTGAAAATATTGAGTGGGAATATTCTTTATCTTAACTTAGTGAACTGTGAGCTCATCTCTATTTGTCTTCTTATCTCCATGTATTATTTTTTAGTGCCTCGTATATTTCAAATTGCTGTCACAAACATTTATTTATCTTCATCATCACCCAGCAAGCTCAGTGATGCCATCCTTGTCTTACACATGAGGAAACTATGCCTGGAGTATTGGTGACTTGTCTCAGGACCTGCGGCAGTGAACAATTAGATCTTATGTCTACATCCTCTGAATCCTGTGCCATTGCCCTTTTTATAGCATCACTCTTGAGTGTGGAACAATCTTGGATATATTTCTTTAGCTTCTTATGGGCCCAACAAGGGACCTCATACAGAGTGTGTGATCAGCATGTACCTGATCACAAAATTTCTACAACATGACTCTGACTTATGCCACATTGATTTGGAGAAATAAAGGTATTGTTTTAAGAATATCGCTTTGTGTAAACATCCTCAATTTGGCAAGTCTAGTAAATATTGAAAATGGATGGTAGTTGTAGTACAGGCTACTCAAAGGTGGACCAAAAAGACATTGAAGAGAGGGTGGCCTCCCAGAGGACAGAGCTTGAACATCACACTGTCCAGCACTAGCTGTTCAGAGAAGTTTGGAGAAAGGCAGGAACATAAAAATTAGTTTTCCTGAAAATCTGGCATCTGGATCCTTCAGTGGTTAAATTGGTGTTTAATGGGAATCACCTGGATCAAGGAACTGGGAATGGGATGGAGTAGTGTTCACCTCCAGCCTTCAGTTTGAATGTAGACCCAATAAAGAAGCAGGGTAGGTTGAGGGAATTGGTAATGGACCACAGAACCTCTCACCTCCAGGTCTACAGAACAAGTTCTCCTCTGGCCACCCATGCTTGTTGTGTCTCCTGAAGACTGTTCAGTAGACTATGTGAAATAAATAATGGCCATGATCCCCGAGATATGATCGTCACCCACATTTCAAAACACTCTCCCAAAGCAAAATTGAAAAGGAGAAAATGAACCATGGGTGAAGATGTTGCACTCTGCACTAAAGTATGGCTTGCTGAGAAATGCCATTGTGCCAAGACCTCAACTGATCATTTATTGAACACCTCAATTGAGAGGGACAACCTATATAATAAAAAGCTAATATGCAAATTGACCTGATGGCATAATGACCAGTCGCTATGATGTGCACTGACCACCAGGTCAGCCAGAAGCTGGGCATGTACCTTGGTTGCTGGCACATCCCCAGTAGGGGGTGTGCAGGAGGCGGCTGATCGATGTTTCTCTCTCATCGATGCTTCTGGATCTCTATCCCGCTCCCTTCCTCTCTTTAAAAAATCAATAAAATATATTTAAAAAAAAAGCTAATATGCAAATTGACCTAATGGCATAATGACCAGTCGCTATGATGCACACTGACCACCAGGTCAGCCAGAAGTTGGGCTCATGGCTGGCGAGCACAGCGTCAGTGGCAGGAGCCTCTCCTGCTTCTGCAGCAGTGCTAAGGATGTCTGCAGGCCTAAGCCATCAGTTGGACATCCCCCGAGGGCTTCCGGACTGCGAGAGGGCACAGGCCAAGCCGAAGGACCCCCCCTGAGTGCATGAATTTTGTGCACTGGGCCTCTAGTAAAAAATAAAAATACATTGTCTGCTCTCATAATGTTCAAGGTCTGACTGAGGAAAAGAATCATTCCATTAAAAAATTTAAATTAATCAGCCCAAATAATTGATTTTATTGTTAAATAGATGCTGGAGAGATTATAGGATAAATGGAGTATAGATCTAGTTAATTCAAGATGGCTCCAAGTGCCAAAACCGGTTTGGCTCAGTGGATAGAGCGTCGGCCTGCGGACTGAAAGGTCCCAGGTTCGATTCCGGTCAAGGGCATGTACCTGGGTTGCGGGCACATCCCCAGTGGGAGATGTGCAGGAGGCAGCTGGTCGATGTTTCTCTCTCATCGATGTTTCTAACTCTCTGTCCCTCTCCCTTCCTCTCTGTAAAAAAATCAATAAAATATATTTTAAAAAAAAAAAAAAAAAAAAAAAAAAAAAAAAAAAGATGGCTCCAAGAGAACATGCTTGTAGAGTTTTATTTAGTTCTATACATCTATGCACATGAGCTAGAAAAGCTGGACTCTGTAGCTAAAGAATATCTCTTCATGACTTAAGAAAGGGTAACTCATTCAGCTTCAGGCTGAGCCAGGCTTGGGTGATCTGTTCTGTCTGTGGGTCATTCCAGGATCAGTGTGCCTACTGTCTAATCAGTTGCATTCCCTGGAGCTCATGTTGATTCTAGATAATCCTGGTGTTTGATTCACCCTGGAATCTACAGCTTGTTCTGTGATTGGTTCACATTCCTGAAAGGCCTTCTGTGGAAGTGAAGTCTCAGGGTTTCTACTAACTGTCCAGGGACTGTCCAAGAGCTGAATTAGAACTTGACCACAGATGCATTTTGATAGACACACAGGGGCCTGGATTCTCCTAAGCCATCATCACTTTATCTAAAAAAGAAAGGAGATGCCTAGCTGGTTTGACTCAGTGGGTAGAGTGTCTGCCTGTGGACTGAAGGGTCCCCAGTGTGATTCCAGTCAAGGGCACATGCCCGGGTTGTGGGCTTGATCCCCAGGTGGGGGCGTGCAGGAGGCAGCCTATCAATGATTCTTTCTCATCATTGATGTTTATATCTTTCTCTCCCTCTCCCTTCCTCTCTGAAATCAATAAAAATATATTTAAAAAAGAGAGAAGAAAAGAAATGAGAGGGTCATAGAAAATAGCTTTTGGGCACGTTAAATTTTAAGGTCACACATACACACATACACACCTCTAACATTGTATTCCTTAGGCTTTTGGATAAAGTATTTTAGCATCTTTATATCAATAACTAGAGGCCCAGTGCACAAAATTCGTGCAGGGGTGGCGGTTCCTCAGTCGGGCCTGCACCCTCTTGTAATCCGGGACTGCTGGCTCCTAACCGCTCGCCTGCCTGCCTAAACACCTCTAACCATTCTGCCTGCCTGCCTGATCACCCCTAACCACTTGCCTGCCTGCCTGATCACCCCTAACCACTCTGCATGCCTGCCTGATGCCCCTAACTGCTCTCCTGCCAGACTGATCACCCCTAACCACCTCTGCCTTGACCCCCGCACCCGGGCTTCCTTCCCTACCCAGGCTTCTCTCCCACTGGCTGGTCACAGGCACCAAAGACCCAGGCTTTCTTCCCTCTGGCAGGCCACAGGCACCTGGGACCCAGGCCAGCTTCTCCCAGGCAGGCACTCAGGACCACGGGTGGCTTCCCTGCCTCTGGGGTGGCTTCCCCTGGGCCAGGCCCTGGCTTTATCCTGAAGGACATTGGACGTCCAGAAGATGTCCGGTCAATCCAGTCTAATTAGCATATTACCCTATTATTAGTATAGATAAAATTGAAGTGCACACATAAAGAAGAGAGAGAAGGAATGTATGTGTCCTTTAAATGCCGTAATGTGAACAATCCTTCAAGTTGTGTATGGATTTATGATAAACTCCATGGATAATCTGTGTATCTACTGCTGTGGCTGGCTCTTAGACTGCTCAGGGTTCATGCGGTATCATAGAGGAGTGATGATTTCCAGTTTCTCAGGGATATTTCGTCCATTTGGCTGAAACTGACTCACTTTACAATTTGGTACAGATACAAAATTCAGGTAAAATAAGGAGACCTGTTCTTGAATTATTCTATCAAAAGAGCATGTAGCTTTGAAACAATTCTCCCTGCTGGTAAGTTGTTTGCCTTTCCTAAGGCATGAGTCAGCTCCCTTTAATGTGTTTGCAAGTTTCCCATTTGGATTACTTTAACTAAACTCACCTGAGGCCCAAGGAAAGCATTCTTCTTTTTATACCTCTGCTCAGGTGTCCAGATGACTCCCTGGATAGTGGCTTTGATGCTGCCTGGAGGCCAGCAGGCCTGCCTTTTCTAAATGTGCTGCAGTGGTTTAAATTTAACTTTCCCCCACCTCTGCTGCTTTTATTATGGTGATTGGAGGTAGGTCAGAATCAACCTTTTGAATTAGAAGTGCTGATAAGATCCAAGACAGAATGTTACAGTGGTGCTAGTAGACAAAGTGGAGAGCTATAAAGCATCACCTGGAGAAAATACCTCCCTGAGACACTATCTCCAGGACACACACATACTGGTGTCCCTGCATGCAGACAGCCATTGCTGATATATTAGCGTCTGCTGGCCATTTTGTTTACGATAACTAGGAAATGAAAAATGAGCCCTTATTTCGGTGTGTTCATCCTAAGATGACACAGTAGAATCTCCTTGCAGGTAAACCAAGAGAGCTCAGTGAATCACCATTTATCACTCAAGGGACTTAAGTGTCTTGCAGATGCATTGGAGTCCTGGAGACTGAGATATTCATTGGGTTGCAATGCTATGCTCTTCTCTTATTCCATCTAATACAGTGAACTGCCATCCTAGCATCAGAATGATGTGTGCTGGCTCTTAGAGTCCCAAGCTTTTAACATGTACATGATTCACTCCACAGAACTAAACAAATATTCAGAAAGAAGTGTCAGGTCATTATAATTTTAATAACTTTACAACTTTGCTCCATCTCCTCCATTACCAGACTATTCCTCTATACCATCATCTTTTGCCAGAAGCCTCTAATTTATTTTTCTGTATCTGCAGCTGCTCACCTTCAGACAGTGTTATGTTGAATTGATTTTAGTGTCTAAAGCACCCTTAATGGAATCTGAGATAGATGAGTTCATGCCAAAATTGGGTGCATTTTTCTATATTTTGTTTTAACTTAATAGAAGTGTGCTCTCTTTACCAGGTAATCATTGACTGAGCAGGTACAGGCTTCTTTCTCATTTGACCTTCTCACTCATATTTGAGTTATTTTGAATGATTAAATATAAACTATTGGTCTAACATTGAAAATAAATTATAGTTAGCTTTAAGTTATGCAAGGTTCTATAATAGGGGTCAGCAAATTTTTCCTCTAAGGGGCCAGAGAGTAAATACTTCAGGCTTCTAGGCCACATGATTTCTGTTGCAACTATTTAACTTTGCTAATATAACATAAAAGCAGCCACAGACAATATGTAAATAACTGAGCATAGCTGTGTCCCAATAAAACTTTACTTACATAAACAGGCAGTAGCCAGATTTGGCTTACAGTTTGCTGATCATCTGCCTTAGGCCAATCTGCCTCCTACAACCTTTGCATACTCATTCAGCAAAGGCATCATTTTAAAAAAATGCAATAATCCACATCAGATTTTCTGACCATCCCAAGTACACTGAATTTCTTAGTTCTGAAATGTATATAACAAATCTCTCTCTGTCTCTTTTTTTTTCTAGAAAATGATATAGAGGTATGGAGGTTAGCCTGGGAATTTATCTATGGAAGTAACTAAGAATGCTTTACTTATTAAACCAAGAATTATAAATTCTTGGTTCATGTTTATTATTCAAACTAGAGGCCCGGTGCACAAAAATTTGTGCACTCGGGGGGGGGGGTCCCTCAGCCCGGCCTGTGCCCTCTCGCAGTCTGGGACCCCTTTGGAGATAACGACCTGCTGGCTTAGGCCTGCTCCCGGGTGGCAGAGGGCAGGCCCAATCCCTAGGTGCAGCCCCTGGTCGGGCTCAGAGCAGGGCTGATTGGGGAGTTGGGGCACCACCCCCTGTCATGCACAGAGCAGGGCGGATTGGGAGGTTGCGATGTCACCCTCAGTCACGCTCAGGGTAGGGCCAATTGTGGGGTTGGGGCACTGCCCCCTGTCACACTCAAGGCAGGGTCGATGGGGAGGTTGTGACACCACCCCCTGTCACGCACAGAGCAGGGCCAATAAGGGGGTTGGGGCGCTGCCCCCTGTCACTCACAGAGCAGGGCCCATCAGGGGTGTTGGGGCTCTGTACCATGTCACGCACAGAGCAGGGTCGATCAGGGGGTTGGGGAGCTCCCCCATGTCATGCACAGAGCAGGGCCCATCAGGGGGTTGGGGAGCTCCCCCCTGTCACACACAGAGCAGGGCCCATCAGGGGGTTGAGGAGCTCCCCCCCGTCACTCACAGAGTAGGGAAAGATAGGAGAGAGTTGGGCACCGCCCCCTGTCACACACAGAGCAGGGCGAATCAGGGGGGTGGGGCGCCTTCACCCTTTCACACTCAGGGCAGGGCCGATGGGGAGGTTATGGCTCTACCTCGTCACACACAGAGCAGGGCCATGGGGGGGGGGTTGGGGTGCCACACCTGTCACACACAGAGCCACAGGTCGATCAGGGGGTTGGGGAGCTCCCCCCTATCAGGCACAGAGCAGGGCTGATCAGGGGGTTGGGGCGCCTTCCCCTGTCACGAACAGAGCAGGGCGGATAGGGAGGTTGTGGCCCCGCCCCCTGTCACACACAGAGCCTCAGGGCAATCAGGGGGTTTGGGCGCTGCCCCCTGTCACGCTGATCCCGGTGCTGGGAGACATATTACCCTTTTACTATATAGGATAGAGGCCTGGTGCATGGGTGGGGGCCGGCTGGTTTGCCCTGAAGGGTATCCTGGATCAGGGTGGGGGTCCCGCTTGGGTGCCTGGCTAGCCTGGGTGAGGGGCTGATGGCTGTTTGCAGCTGGTCACACCCCCTTCAGGGTGTGGGTCACCACTGGGGTGCCTGGCCAGTTTGGGTGAGGGGCTGACAGCAGGTGACTGAAGCTCCCAACCGCTCCTTTTTTTCTTTATTCTGGGCCAGCTTTAGCTCTGAGGCTTGGCTCCAGCTCTTAGGCCTCGGCTGCTGAAAGCAGGTATCTGGTTTGTTTGGGTTCTATAATCGAAACACTGTTTCAACTCCAGCTCTGAGATCCAGGCTGGCTGAAAGCAGGTTTCTGGGTTTTTTTTTAGCTTCTATATTTGTAACAATGTTTCAAACTGCAAGCTCAGAGGCCAGCAGCGGCAGGCGGGGAATGTTGGCTTCCTCCATCACTGAAGCAAGCAAGCCTCCTGTTCACTTCAAGCTGCCTGGCTGCCAGCCGCCATCTTGGTTGGCAGTTAATTTGATATTGCCCTGATTAGCCAATGGGAAGGCTAGAGGAGGTACAGCTAATTACCATGTTTCTCTTTTATTAGATAGGATAGGTCCATTCACCTGGAAGCCATAATATTAACTCAGTCTGTCACTTGAAAAATAGTTAAATAGTAAAGCACTATGGAGAATCACTAAAGGTTTTCTTGCAACTTCAGAATAGGTCTTAGAAGGTTAGTGGCTATTTACTGGTCTATCTTCCATAGAGGACCTGCTGATAATCATCGGGTTGTACTATCTAGTACTAAGAGAGGAAGTATCTTCTTTGCAGCCCACTCATAACTGACCAGAGAGCTTTGTGGAAACTGACTAGTCTGTAGGGAAGGATCAAAGGACTAAATTGGAGTTGAGGTTATCAGCTCATGTCATTGTGCCAGGGGAGATGTACTGGGTGACTGACTCTCTTAGGAGCTATCAACAATTACTTAAAAGAGAAGAGGGTTCCTGAGTGTGGTTGAGCATAGACCTATGAAGCAGGAGGTCAGGGTTCAATTTTTGGTCAGGGCATATGACCAGGTTGTGGCTTAATCCCCAGTGTGGGGTGTGCAGGAGGCAGCCGATCAATGAGTCTCTCTCATCATTGATGTTTCTATCTCTCTCTCCTTCTCCCTTTATCTCTGAAATCAATAAAAATATATAAAAATAAGAAAAGAGAAGGGGGTTAACCAAGACCAGATCAGGAAAGAAATATAGGACATGCAATTTAGACCTACCACATTTTGGCTATGTGAGCTTGAATTTCCAAGTTTACATCTATAAAATGGGCCCTTGAGCTCAACATAGAGTAGGAGGAATGCCGAGAGATGATCCACACACGCTCTTTGCTCACCCTGTTCTTTGAGGGCTGGACCACAAGCTAGGTGAAATATATAAAAATGTATATTTGTGTACAAACAGGCATGCACTGTTGTACACATGTATTGTGTCTGTCTGTGTTGTGTGCATGCATACATGCATTATAGAAGGAGTATTGTGGGGAATAAATTAAATTATAGGTAAATATTTGTAGAGCAGTTTCTATCAGGTGTACATGGTTTATGGACATTTGTTGAGTGACTGAAGTTTTGTACTCCCTACTGCAGTTTCTCAATAGTGGCTCGGTTGATGTCATGAGCCAGATAGTCCTTTGTTGTGCATTATCAGATAGTAAGCAGCATACCTGTCCTGGTACCCACTAGATGCCAGTAGCACCCTATACCCAGTTGTGACAATCACTAAGCACAAAAGGAAATGGTTCCCAGACATTAGCAAGCACCTGGAGGGTGTGTGAGAGTACAGATTGCTGGGCCCCACTCCAGAGTTTCTGATGCAGGGAGTCTGGTGTAAGATTCAAGAGTTTGCATTTCTAACACCTTCCCATGTGATACTGCCACTGGTGGCCTCAGGATCACACTTTGTAAGCACATAGATAAGATGTAAGAGGTTTTAGAAAAATGCTAGATGATTTAAAATGTACTTCCTAATTTTGAGGATTCAAATGCTATTACTGTGCACACAGGAATTATGGTCTCTTTATGAAGGCCATAGGGTGGATGTCTCACAGCTGTGGTGGAGATTTGCGGGGAGAGAAGGAATTTATGGGAGATATTCGGTCTGCACTGGGTTTCAGTCAGCACAGCCCTGCCAGCTGTCACCTGAGTCCTGCCAGGAGACTGCTCCAGGTCTTGGCATAACACTGGGGCTCCTACAAAAATGAACTTTAATTTTTGCTCTGTAGTCAGACTTAACTACCAAACAAGGCATTTTGACATTGGGGTCTGGGAAGTGAAGTGAATATTCAGAGTGAACTTGAAGGACGTGATGACTCAGGATGCCAGTCTGTGACCGTGACTGTTAGAGCCTTGGCTTGGACTTGCATCTTATTTACTTGCACCAGCTGTCTTGTCCTTCCTTGATTCCCCCTTTCAGGTCAGAGTTCCTGTTGTCCTAAGCTGTCATCCCTGCTTTCTCTCTCTCCTTTTTTTTTTTCCTTGCTTGTAGTTAGAGATGAAGCTGTCTTGAGCTATTTATCAGTCTTATCTCTCTTGGCCCTCTGTTAGTATTTCAGACTGTGGATCTAATCCTCTTTAATTGATTGACCTCACATAAACAGACATCAGCAAAACACCAGGTGAAGCACAGCTGTGGCCAGAAGGAGAGATGGATGCAATTTTGCTGGATGGGTGCAAAGGTCATGGAGGCCTGTGCAGATTTAGGAAAACAGAATTAGTTTCCAAGCCATTTCATGTGAATTTTCTAGGGACAATCTGGAGTTGATGAACTTCAATGGGAGACAGTCATTCCAAATAGAGAAGTATTCTGTAGGTCATGCACAAAAGCCTCTGACTCCTCCATCATCTGTCTTAATATTTCTCACCCAGTTACTCCACCAACATATTCACTATGATCATTAGTGTCACCCCACCATCAACATTATTGTTTTTTTATTTTGAAAGAACTTCAGAATTTACCAAGATTTTGTTCATTTCTCTTAATTACCAGTTAACACAGATATTGTTGTTGTCTTTGTGTTGTTATTTTCATTGTTCATATCGATAGCTTGAGATTCAGATAGAGGAGGGACCTGCTCAAGATCACCTGGAAAATGAGAGTTAGAGCTTTGACTGGGCTCATGTCTTCAGATTATAAGTTTAAATGGTTTCTGGAACCCAGGACAAACAATTTCTCCTCTCCTGCCCTTCCTGTCACAGCCACAATTAAGTCATTCAAGGGAAGGAAACCTGGTCATTGTCATGGGATGACAGTGAAAGTCCAAACCCTCTTCAAGGCTCACAGCTGGAGTCGTGTTGCTCTGGGTGATTCCTGATAGGCTGATTCTCCATCTCTGACTTCTTGAGGGAGAGACCTAATTTCTTACACATTTTGAATCCTTTAACAGTGCATGGCTCTGCACACCCAAAGTGCACATTTGGTGCTTCTTAGCTAACAATTGTCCTGGGTCAAGAACAAGGAGACAGTAACATTAAAAGAATGAACTAATGCTTTCAATGGAAAGTCAATTAATAGTCACAAAAAGGGCCTCAAAAGTGTTCTAATGCAGTGTTTTATCCTAGAGAACGTCAATATAATTCTTCCTTAGCCAAAATTATCTGATGAATCAAATAAATTGTACATCATCTCTTTGTATTTTACTGACTGCATACATAAAGCACAATGAGACTATATGTTTTGCCCAAGGTTTATTGCAAAAAAAAATCTGAATATATGCAACCAATTATCTACTTTATCGTGTTCATATCCAGTTTAGCCAAATTTAGCCATTCTTTTCTATTATACCCACACATTCAAATTCAGTATTCATTGATTCACTTATCCATTTTTTCAACAAACATTTACTGAGCATTGCTAGAATTCCTATATTTGAGATACCCACAATTAGGTTGGACAGATAGGTTAGGCAGACATAAAGTGTATATATTTATCCAATTGCAACATGTAACACATGTGACTGAAATATAACATGGTGGAAAATCAATGGGTTTTTAACGTCAGGCAGATTTGCATTTTGATCTTAAATGCCAGTATATCTCCTATTAGTTGGTGAAT
Organism: Myotis lucifugus; assembly: GCF_000147115.1. NCBI lineage: Eukaryota > Metazoa > Chordata > Mammalia > Chiroptera > Vespertilionidae > Myotis > Myotis lucifugus. The sequence continues at coordinate 2,532,294 of NW_005871082.1, forward strand.
TCCCAATTCTCTTACTCTCTATCTTTAACATGTATACAATCTGAAGGGTAATTGTGAGAATTCAAAAATTATTCTATTAAAAAATATTTGCCAAGCACCTACTCTGTCCATCAAGGTAGTCTGGGTTATATTCAGCTTAAAATATTTGGAGGCGTCCTGGCCAGTATTGCTCAATTGGTTAGGAATTATCCCTGCACCGAAAGGTTCCCAGTTCGAGTCCCCGTCTTGGCACTTACTGGGCTTGCAGCTGGTTCCTGGGTATGGAGCATGCAGGAGACAGCTGGTGGATGTTATACTTTCACATGTCTCTCTCTCTCTCTCTCTCTCTCTCTCTCTCTCTCTCCCTCTTCCTTCCTTTCTCTCTAAAAATCAATAAACATTTATTCTAAAAAAAAATGGTGGAATCAAACAACCAAATTTTGTTTCTCTGTCATGTTCTATGTCCATTGCTAGTTGGCTCATTGCCATCCTCACTCAGTGAGCCAGGCTGACAAAGAAGCCACTAGCAGGAATTTGCTGAGTGGAGTGGTTGAGAGAAAAGGGGAGAACTCTGGTGGGTCTCACACCAGCAATTAAGTGTGTGGCTCAGGAGTGACCCCAATTGATCGATCAACACTGATCTCTTGGCCCTACACATTACAAAGAGACACACCAGTTCTCTCTTACTATAAGGCTGCAATGGTGAAAGGGAGGGGACTAGAAAAATATGGCAAACAGTGCCACTAGTGACTTTATTTTCCAGGACCCAGACCCTGAAATGGGTATGGCAGACCTGGAAGTGTGTGGACCCAAGAGAAATCACATATATGCCATTTTCCTTGTATTACTGACTCACACTGAGCTTCCAGATTCTGTGGGAAGCCTAGAAGGGAAGATACTAAGAACTGCTTCCTTTGCACACCTCCCTGGCATACATGTGAGAGGCCCAGTTCTGTTTCTGTCAGCTGCAATTTTCTGAAATAGTGGAAGGTACATTCTGCCTTCCCCAGGGGCACTCAGGAGTGAATGAAGAAATTGCCTTCAGGGAAATCTTTATTTCTGAGGATTTTTCTTTGCCCTGGTGTATTTTTGCTCCTGAAATGTGACCCTAGTATTGGCAGTATCTCTGGGGTCACCTCCACAGCATGAACTGTAATGTAGCTGATGGAAGATCAGAAAACTGGAATCTGACTCATTTGATGAACCAGGTGAGCTCATAAACAGTCATTATTGATGAAGAATGACTTACTGGCTATTTAAAGACAGCTATTTACTGTGCTCTGCAGTTTTGTTTGTTTGTTTTTTGGTGTGGTTTTTTTTCCCCTGATTGCACTTGAAGATTCTTTAACAATGTCTTTGGATTTACCACTTGTCTTTGTTTGTAGTATTGAAGAAAAGCATAGATTGAGGTGAATGACTGGGTAGCAACTTTGATAGTGATGGGCATGGGTTATTATCATTTATATATGTTTTTGCAGCCACACTTTGGTTATCTTGGGGAGGTTTATAAATGTCACCAAGGAACATGAAGAGAAAGCAACTACCAAATTGTGACAAGAAATCAACCTTTCAAATGTTTTTTAATGTTCCATTTGCTAAAATCTTCATTTATTTTCATTGTATTTCTTGATGACAGTGTGGCCAAGCCAAAAGTTCTGAAGCTCATGCCACTATGTTAACTTCACTAATGAGGGAAAGAAAGGGGAATTATGACTGACATTCATTGAAGTCCCAAAGTATGCACAGCCACCTGCCAGGGTTCCATACTTGTGTGTTCTTCTAAAATCCTCACAAAGCTTTAGAGGTAGTCTTTTCCTTAATCTGCATGCCCTTCCCTCCTTTTTTTCAGAGAGTGAGAGGGAGAAAGAGATCAAAACATCAATGATGAGAGAGAATCATTGTTCGGCTGCCTCCTGTATGCCCCCTACTAGGGATTGAGCCTACATCCTGGGTATGTGCCCTGACTGGGAATCAAACCATGACCTCTTTGTTCATAGGTTGATGCTCAACCACTGACCCATAGCAGCCGTGCAACACACATCCCTTTTATAGTAGGAAAATCAGAAAGACGTTAAATAACCTGCCTAAGGTCATAGAGCTTTCAGAACCACAGGCATTGTTGGAATCATGCTGACGAAAACCCATGTTTATTCTTTTGAACCAATTAACTTCTGCAGTAATCAGTGTTGTATATGGTCAAAGGATTGCATGGTTTCTTCTCCTGATCTCATTTATCTCCTGTTTGTATCTTATGTGATTATTTATAAAGGGCTCAGATATTAATCGTATCATTTCAGTCTTACAATGGCCTTATAAAGTATGTAAAGCTGGTATCCTGTCCACATAATATAGTATCAAGAAATGGGTCAGAAAAGTTAAGTAACCTGCCCAAGGTCAGTCAGGGTTGACTCTGAAGCCAAGATTTTTCGCTCTTACATCTTCTCTTTTCTGGACACATGGACCATAAGAGTTTATTTTCATGACAGCTGAGCATGATGGATTCAAACCGGGGAGACTATCTGGGTATTTGCCACAAGGTTTATAATGAACTGAGACAAAGCAGTTAGCCTCAAAGTATAATGCCACTGTGGTCCCATGACAAACGACGAGGAGGTTGAAGTAATGAAATTTTATGCGAGTGAAGAGACCGCATCTGAGGTCTAGTACAGCCACGATTACCACTACAGGAAACACAGTGAAACATCGGGTTGGGGGTCTCCATCGACATTGGCCACATGTGAACAGGATTAAGAAGATCTCTCTGAAACAGCAATTGCGGCGGCAAATGTGTGGAGCTTCAGATAAGGACCAAATATTTACTCTGGCAGAGATTAAATCTTTCCTTTCTCTGAATCTATTATGGATCTTGCAGAGAATCTGCCCAAGACTATATCTAGCTGATCAGCCAGCTCACCGAGCCAGAACCGTACTTGGCCACTGCTGTGGCTGACAAGCTGCAGAGGATTGGTTTAGAGCTCTCCTCTCTCCCCCTCAAACTGTTCTCCATCCAGGATTAATTAGTGACTCAGAGGTGAGTTGAGTCACCAGCAGTCCTTGCCACACATCCAGGATTTATACAGTGGCTTCTCATTGAAGACCAGTGATGCAATGAACAGCCCACTTGCGTGGGCTGGGCCGAGGAGTAATGGTGTCCCCGGTCATGGTTTCTTAACTCCCTCAGTCCATTCATTCTGCTAAACAGATTCTAACTCAGGTTCCTATAGCTTTGCTTATTTAGGGATGAGGGTAACTAGGTATACACACACACACACACACACACACTCACACAACCTTAGCAAAGAAAATTAATTGTTTAACTAAGAAAAAGCAAAAGAAGTGATATTGTCATTTCTGAATTCCTAGAGAATTAAGAATTGATAATAAAATGAATCATACTATTAATTACGAGCATAAACTATGCAAAAAATTATCATTAGGTACATTTATCTATGCATCATATCTTCATGCTAGGCACTTTAGTGCTGAAGATGAAGAAGTGGAAATAAAACAGAGCAACACTGAGAACATAGTGTCACAGCAAATAGGGATTTAAGAAATCATGGGTGAATGGAGTCACTACTTTGGCAGGCAGCCGAATCACTTTTCCCAGAGAACAGAACCTGGGAATTGCAGGCATCATTTTACATTGTGTGCTGTACTGTTGGATACAAAGGAAGCAGTGATGTCCACCCTGTATCTCAGCATCTCTGCCTACTGAAAGCAGCCTTGATGGATCAGCCTAGATTCCTACTTTCTAAGATCAAGACTCCTGGCTGTTTCTCCATCCTTTGGTTGGGCACAAGGTGTGTTAATTTACTAACAGAAAACTAAGAAGTTGAGTAAAGCCTGTCTTTTAAAAAAAAAGTAAAACATACTAACTCTATGGAGATCAGTGCCTAAAATCTCACCAGAAGTCATAATTTATCAACTTTAAGCAAGCACAGTAAGTGCTTAATAAACATTGTATTTTTGTATAGGATGATTGAATAGATGAATGAATGAATGAATGAACCAAATTACTAAATCTGAGATTCAGCAAAATCTTTCTTACATGTTAGTTCATATGAATTCTAGACTTCTTTTCCCATAACCTTCTCTTTCTTCTCCTACTTGTCCCTTCCTCCTCTTCTGTCTCCCTCTCACTTCCCCTTCTTCCTCCTCCTCCTTGTCTTCTTCTTCTACTTCTTGAATTAGGAAACAGAGGATATGGGACTATGTGAATAAATACTGTGACTCAGTCTTGTAGAACATCAGAATTACAACAAAATTGTACTATCCATCAATGTCCAACCTATTGCTTAGCCAATAAGTCAGACTATCCCTATGCCTATTCCATCTGGCACCCTGCATGTCTTAATGCCTTTCCAAGACATGGAGAGAGACTGATTCTAGTCACTAAGGTTACTTTTATTTTATGTCTCGGTGGAATACTCATCCCAACACTTGGTTGTAACCAATTATCAGAGGAGAACAGTAAAAGTTTCCATTGCACTGTTACTTTTCAATATTTCACTTCCCAGGAGGTGGATGATATAACCACCTCCACCTTCACTACCACCATCACCAGCACCATAATCATCCCCTCCATTGCCACAGTGTTTTCCTTTTGGAATTCATTGTGTTTTCACCTGCAAAAGTCTTTTTGGGTATCAGAGGTATCTCCTGCTGTGTACCATAAAGCTTTATTACTGAATATTGCATCCCTCTTTGGATTAACCTCAGGAGTAGCAAGTGTGGGAAGGGTGACAGCCATCTGACTCTGAAAACCCCAGCTCAGTGTCCCTGGCCTCTATTGAGGACACATTTTCTGTTTTAAACCTATAGAGAGGTATCATCAGGAGTTGTTCCATAATGCTAGCTCCTCTTTCATTGACTTCTAATGATTCAGCACTCCTCCCCTTGGCCTTGATTACCCAAAATGTACAAGGCTTAGCTTCACACTTTAATCCTCAATCTGAATTGTGAGGTGCTGTAGGGCCCAATGTCTTATTAGTATCTCCTAGAAAACAGTCCTAACTCACTACACAGAAGTGAGTTTTTCTGTGCTACTGAACAGTTATTAGGTAGTCCTGCGGTTCCAACTTTGATATCTGTTGAGGACTATCAAATGATGTAACCCTATGGTGTGCAGTCTGTGAGAGCAACTTGGGTAACTTGATACTGTTGGTTTTATGTTTAGGATGAAAGCCCATGGAGAAATTGTTAACTTCATGCTGACACCTCCCTCTGAGTACCTACACATTTATTGTTAGTTGGCGGATCAACTTTAAAAAGAGAAAACCTTGTGGTTGGTGATAACTATGCCTTTTGTGTTTCTCTCTTATAGGAACAGGGGAAAATTGGGGTTGTCTTCAATATCGGGACAGTTGACATCTCCATCAAAGAAGAGAGAACCCCAGTAAATGATGGTAAATACCACGTGGTGCGCTTCACCAGGAATGGAGGCAATGCCACGCTTCAGGTGGACAACTGGCCGGTGAATGAGCATTACCCCACAGGTACATGTTTTACTCTCAATGACCGTATTCTTTTTTGCTCTCCCATTCTTCTAAATGGTAATTTTCTCATGACCATCATTAAATCATAAAACACTGAGCATTAAGTGTACATATCTAGCTTTTGTATGAGAAGATAAATTATTTATTTAGGACTTGGTCCAGTGTAGGGAGCTCCTGGAGACTTACTAACTATGCACTGAACACTGTCAACCCAACTGGCTCATACCAAGACAATTACTATAGGATTTCCAGGGCACTGCAAATGATGAGCAATGCCTTAGGGAAGGTGTACCATCTTTATCATGAGCTACTGTTGATCATCACAAAATAGTTAATTTGAGATCAGGGATTTTGTGGTACTATTTAGTTAGGTACACATGGCCAGAGAATGCAGTAAGACTATGAAAGGAAGTTTACTAAACTTGAATGGATGAATAATAAGTCAGGGTAACCGAAAAACTAAGGATGGAATTTCATTCATTTGGTTGACTTTGCCAATTTTTTTTTTCACTAACACTAAGCCTACCTTAATATTCAGAGATTGGTCCTAAGTAGGGGTTTTAATAGCAAGCATTCTGGCATGGGAGGGAGAGGGGTTAATCATCTGTTTAAATTTTATAGTCAAGGAGCATTTGCCAACAAACTCCAGAGCCAGATGGCTGAACCAAGGGCAGTGGGAGGGAAGGTTGCCTTCTTTAGAAGAGATCATTTAAATAATCCCTTAGTTTTCCCTCCCATCTCTCACTTCTCCCAGGAAAAAACCCTGATAATAAATGTTTCAGGTATGGAAAGGAAAATACTTTGGCTAATGGCCTTTGCTCCACAATAGTATTATTACCTGGTGGATGCAAGAGAATAGTATAGAATACTGAACTTTCCATTAATGTGGTCACAATGCTTTGTCTGTCAAACTCCTACACTCTGAGCTCCCCAAAATTACCTCACTTTTATCCCCTCACTTCCTTTATAGTGAGATGTGCATAGGGATGAGAAAGCCAGAAGCACATTCTTGGAAATGTAAGAGCTGTTTAGCTATTAATAATTGTGGCTCAAGAATTTTGAATGACCTGAAGGCTGTGATTATGTTTTCCTGCCTAACTCAGCATTATTTTTTTAAAGCTAATCAGAAGTAACTGTGCTACTGGGTTTCCCCCCCTAACAACCAGTCTTCCTATGTCTGATTTTAGAATTATGGAAGCATCTACAAATAGCATACAAGACTCCCAAGTTATTGAAGCAGAAAGCCCCACCTGCCCCTTATCTACCCTCTCAGTATCCAGCTCAGCCTTTGCTGGGAGTCCCTTATCATACATTTAGCACTTTTGAAATTAAGTCACAAAAAATGACCTTATGAGATTATCTTTGAGCCTTGGAAGAGAGCCAGAGGTGTTAACAACCACTCTGAATTTTTATCATCATCCAAATTCACTAGACACCAATAGACCTGATTTTTAAATGCTTCTTGCTTAAACTCTGTGGGGTGGGGGTTGCCGGGAAATCAAAATAGCTTGAGGTCTTAAAAGCTGTTTATTTTCTCATAGGAAAAATCGGTCTCTCTCCATGCATGTTATCATTGGCCCTGCCTGTGCTGCTGTAGGGTTTGTTATGTTTTTATTAGGAATTTCAAAGATTTCTAAATTGATATTAACCACTTGCCCTGAGCCAATATAGAATCTATGAGTTTACTGCCAAGCAATGAAAAGGCTCTTTGGTGGTAATTTTAAAGCCACAAACATATAAGGAGACCAGTGACCCTTGCTGTGTGCCTACCTCTTTGTATTTTTAGTTCCAAATTACAGGTTGCTTCCTATGTGTTCAAAACAGAGAAAAAGCTTTATTTAATGACATTGCTTCACACTGAAAACTGTCATTACTAGTAACTGTTGGTAATTGTTATTTACTAATAATAAGTATTATTGTAGGACATGAGGCAGTATAGTAGCTATAAGTATGGGCTTTGGAGGCAACTGGCTGGAGTTGGGATGCTGGTGCTATTCCCTGGGCTGGATTAAGACCTTGAGATGCTCTAAACACTGAAATATTTGGTGCCTCTCTCCACATATAATTCAAAATACCACAACACTAAACCCTAAGTGTGAGAATATCTAACAGGTCTGATTTTTCTCTTCTGATGATCACCGTAATGCTTTCAAAATATATTCTTTCTCCCCTTCCCCACCTTCTAATTTTTTTACTCTGTTTTCTTAGTTCCCTAAGTGCTTATTTTTCCTATTTTGTGATCCACTACTAAATCTTAGGGAAGTTATTTAACCTCCAGGATAGTTGTTTCCTAGTATTTAAAATGTTAGTAGTACTAATACTTACTTTCCAGGATTACTGTGAAGATTAAATAAGTTTAACACATGTAAAATACTTAACATAATTCTGGGTCAATTAGGTCAATACTCAATAAATGTTAATTATGAGGATTCCCAAACATTTGGGTAACATTTTTTTTACTATTATATATTCACTTATACAGATTACTTTATTTTGACTATTAAGTTGGGTAGGGTAGATATCCTTTTTCTACTTTTCAAATTTAAAAGGAGACCCAGAGAGACGCTGTCTCTCTTAAGGTCACAGAGTGAATAAGGGACAGAAAAAAGACCAGATTCTCCTGTTCTCAACTAGACAGATTTCCACTATTGCCCCACAGAAAACTAGGGGATATTTTGAAAATTGTGTTAATAAAAGTGAGCAACATTTTTTTGTGTCATCTTAGGTTTATTCCTTTTCTTAAAGCAGTGGTTCTCAACCTGCTGGCCCTTTAAATACAGTTCCTCATGTTGTGACCCAACCATAAAATTATTTTCGTTGCTACTTCATAACTGTAATGTTGCTACTGTTATGAATTGTAATGTAAATATCTGATATGCAGGATGGTCTTAGGCGACCCCTGTGAAAGGGTCATTCGACCGCCAAAGGGGTCGCGACCCACAGGTTGAGAACGCTGTCTTAAAGCATCATATTACAAAAGTGAGTATCAATAACCACACATACATGGTTATTCTGAGATGTAGAGTTGGAAATCCTCCTTTAAAAAGAGAAGTTCTTTTAGCAGTCCTACAAGACTCATTTGTAACAAGTCCAAGCTAACCTGACAGCAATGGCAATGTGCTTCCAGGGGCAATTGAAAGAATACTGAGTATTAGAAGGAGCTCTCACTTTACTCAGTTGCCTGGATTGGAAGGTGCAACATTATAGTTTCACACTCCACTCTTCCAAGCCTTCCTAGGAGTGGCTCACCTTTGAGCTTGGGTACCTTACTTTCTCTCCCGCCTGCTTTCCTGAAAGGACCCATTTAACAAAATTGAAAGCATCGGTAGAGCAATCCAGTCATGTTTAATTAATCTGTATTAAACCATAAGAGCAAAATACACCCTGTATCAGGGCATCAAAAAACAAAGCCACCTGGAGACAGTTTCTAGGAAAGTATTGCATTCTCCTTTTTCTAAGCTATTCTATGTTATCGATAGTAATACATAGAAAAAACCACCAAGAGGAATTCAGTGGTATTATTTGTCTCTTGCTAATGTTTAAAGAAATATTGGATTGTTTCTGTGGAATATTCACCTAAGCTTTCTTATTCTGAAGACATGTTCTCTACAGGTCCCTGTGTGCCAGGGTGAATGGGTCAACTCCAGAATCTTCTCATGGGCATTGATGGGATTTTATGTGGCTCTACTGAAACATCCCACTGTGAAATATTTATAAACTAGCTGGGGGAAGGATCCAAATGAAAAAAAAAGTTTTGTAACCATTGGAATCTTATATCCATTAATTCTGAGAGGTAGAACTCAAAAACACCTTTTTTCTTTGAACCTGGAAATAGAAAGGCTAAGGAACAGGAGGTGGAAATAAAAGTAGAATCAGCCCCAAGCTAGCATCCAGACACTGACAAATGTTCTTTATAAAGCCTCTGATTATTTTCTTGACACAATGCAATGGTGGGAAAAGGAAAGGAAGGTGAGAGGTGAGCTGATCCTGAGAAATTAATTTTAGCCCCAGCTCAAGGCCCCCTAGGAGGCTGGGCTACCTGGGATGGTGAAAGATACTCTCCCTCCATGAGTGGGTGGCTGGTTTTGTCATCAGGGTTTTAAGAAACCTGAGCACCATGCAGTAAGGGGCTTTTCAAGTCAGAGCCAAGTTTCCTGGAAAGTGAAGACTGATAAGCAGCTCTGATGTGTAGGACTTTCCATCTTCCCATCCAGATGGTATTCAGGAGAACAGCATCTCCGTTGTTTGTTTGTTTGTGTTTTTTTTTTCCTTCTTGAAACTGCAGTCCACATCAGGTGAAGTGCTCTTGACTGGAATTCCCTTCCTGAGTCAATAAAATGCCTACTGATGTTCTAAGCTAAAATCCCTCTTGGCCACCCAACTCTGAACCTGAAAAGAATAGAGAACTGGCTCCCCTTCTAGGCCCTAGATTAAAAATATCCCTCTTTCTATTTGAGTGTATCAAATTCCACAATGCGTTGTCTTTTGTTAAAATATGTTTTTATTGATTTTAGAGAGAGAGGAAGGGAGAAGGATAGAGAGATAGAAACATAGATGAGAGAGAAACATTGATCAGCCGCCTCCCACATACCCCCTACTAAGGATCGAGCCTGTAACTGGGCATGTGCCCTGACCAGAAATCAAACTGTGACCTACTGTTTCATGGGTTGATACTCAACCACTGAGCCATACTGGCTGTGCAAAGCTTTGTCTTTATAGGCATTGTAAGTAAAAACACTGTAGTGCTTCCTGCAGCTCAAAGTGCTTTCATATGCTTTATTACACTTGAGCCTCACTCTATGCTATGAGAGAACTGGGTTTGCTAATATTATTACCACCATACCCATTTTAAGATCACACCATTGAGGCTCTGAGAGGCTAAATATCACTCAGCTTAAGGGATAGAGCTAAGATTCTCATTCTGGTGCTCAGATTGGACTACCTCAAATTTCTTGCACATTTTTTTTCTATCTCTCAGAGTCATGCTTTGATTGACACTGACACTAGGCTTTTATATTTTTGTTCTGTTTTTGTTTTTTCATCAAAAATATTCTCAACCAGAAGTCCTTGCCAGGCTAGTTTAGTTAGCGTTTCTCAACCTTGGCAGACTTGACATTCTGTGCTGGGTAATTCCTTGCTGTGGCAGACTGTCCTGTGCATTGTAGGAAGTGTAGCAGCATCACTAATTCCATCAACTACATGCCAGCAGCATCTCTCCAGGACCAAATGCCCATGGTGGGGGCAGGGGCGCAAAATCATTCTCATTTGAGAATAACTGAGTTAGAGAACGTCTCTCCTGTTCAAACAGGTATTGTCCTTTTACAGTTTTGACAGTATAGAGGAGGATAAGAGATATTTATTTGTCCACATGTCATCCTAGATTATTGAGATTTTAAAGGGTTAAAACAAGTCTATCTACTTGACACAATGCTGACAAGGTTTTCTCTCTTCTTCATTCTGCCTTTGGCTACAAACACTTGAAGTCTTGCCAGATTTGAAACCCATATTAAAACAAGCCCTGTCTACCTGCCCATTCATCCATTCAGTTCAGTGTTACTTTCAGTTCAACAGGAGAAAAAACATAGGTAGTGGAATAAGAAGTACAAATGCAAGCTAGGAGGAAAGCCATCATTGCACATGGTTTCCAAGACTGCAGAGATGTAATGGCGACTGGGGAGAGGTTACTTAATGAGTGTGTGTGAACATTGCTAGGTACACATTTTAAAACCATCTTATAAATAAGTTCTTCCACCATTCTGTCACAAAACATGTCCATTAATCAGGCAGACCAGGGCATCCCGAATATTAGCACTGCCAGACAGTCGTTCTTTCCAATTTGTCAGGAATGAATAAAGATTAACAAGTAGGTGAGTTTCTATTTCCAAGGGACTTCCACCTTGCTGGGGTTGGACTTTGGTGTAAAAAAATGTTTTTAAAATATTTTCATGCCCTAGCTGGTTTGGCTTACTGGATAGAGAGTCGGCCTGGGGACTGAAGGGTCCCAGGTTCAATTCCGGTCAAAAGCATGTACCTTGGTCGCAGGCACATCCCCAGTAGGGGGTGTGCAGGAGGCAGCTGATTGATGCTTCTCTCTCATTGATATTTCTAACTCTCTATCCCTCTCCCTTCCTCTCTGTAAAAAATCAATAAAATATATTTAAAAAAGAAAATATTTTCAATAGTGTGTGTGTGTGTGTGTGTGTGTATAGCAGTGTTCTTTAACTTGACTGCAAATGAGATTCTCCTGGTTACCTTTTTTATTTTTTATCCTCAACCTAGGACAAGTTTAGAGAAAGGAAGGGGAGTAGAGAGCAAGGGAAGGAGGGTGTGAGGGGAGGAGGAAGACAGACAGACAGACAGACAGAGACACACTGATGTGAGAGAGAAACAAAAATCAGTTGCTTCCTGTATGTGCCCCAACCATGTGCCCCAACCAGGGATTGAACCTGCAGCCCAGGCATGTGTCCTGACCAAGAATCGAACCAGCAACCCTTTGGTGCACAGGTCAATGTTCAACCAACTGAGTGACTCAGGCCAAGCATCTCTGGTAACTTTTAATAAACTGTGGATGCTCAGACCCCAGTCCCATGTCACCTAATTTAAATGATCTGGTATGTGGTCCATAGATCAGAAGCAGCAGCAGCAACATCTGGGATTTTATTAAAAATGCAGAATCTCTGCCCTGGCCTGTGTAACTCAGTTTGTTGGGCATTGTCTTGTGCACTGAAAGATTGCTGGTTAAATTTGGTCAGGGCACATGCCCAGGTTTCGGGCTTGATGCCCAGTAAGGGGCATGCAGGAGGTAGCTAATCAATGTTATGCTCTCACATCAATGTTTCTCTTTCTCCCTCTCCTTTCCTCTCCGTCTAAAAGTCAATTTTTAAAAAATGCAGAATCTCTGCCCACCCTAAACCCACTGAATCAGAGTCTGCATTTTAACAAGATACCCAAATGATTTGTATGCACAATAAAATTTGAGAAGCACAGGTCCAGGCATTAATATTTCTTAAAATCCCATGGTGATTTCATATATAGCTGGGTCTGAGAATCACTGATATTTAGAGAGCTAACAATGTGTTTTTTCTTCTTTTAGACTGTGCTGTTCAATATAGTAGCCACTAACCACATATAGCCACCCTTGCAAGGTGGTTGATAAGACTGAGGCCCTGAAGGTATATTTTTATTGTGCAGTTGCTATGTCCTAGGCACTGAGGGATTTAAATACATTTTCTCATTCAATTCTCAGATCAGCTCTATGAGGCTGGTGGCTGGTGGCTGGTATAGTAGAGAGTAGAATAAGAATATGCTTTCTCTTATTATCTTTTGCCTGTTTTACATAATTTAAATTTTTATTTGCATCATTAATAAAATAACAGGCATTTGCCTTCATACAAGTATACCTTCTGAACTCATCTCATGTATTTTGTCATTGCACAATCCCTGGGATAATACCTTCACTCCATCCATGGGCTGGTTGTCCCAAAGATGTGGAAAATAGCAAATGCTGCTATCACTCAGCCAGCTCAGCCAGATGGTGATGGCTGCCCTCTGTTGGGCATTTACTACATACTCCCTGCTTCATGTACATTTTACTGAGCTGTGACATAACCCTTGAGGTCAATGTTAGTTTTATTCTCATATTACAGATTAGGAACAGTCCCAGAGATCTTACAGAGTGAGCAGAAATGCTAAGATTCCAAGCCAAGACCACCTGGCTTGACAGCCTGGGTTTTAATTGCATTCTGCTCCTTCCACAGATTCCCTTTGGTACCCTGGAACACTGGCATACTCCAGAAATTCTGGTCTTAACCCAAATCTGGATAATTTAGAATTTTTCTCTCAAGTCAAATCTCTGATTTCTGCCACATTAGAAGTCAGCACTTCCCTGAGCATTTATGATGGCTGCCTTCCTCCCTGTCCTCAGTTAGGCCTTTGGGGACTTTGGCAACCTCTTTCTGAACATAATCCCATTTTACCTGGTAGCACCATATCTGAGCAGAAGGGAAGAACTTATTAGATGGAAGTCTGTTTTATGGTCTTGCTTGGGGGATGGGAGAGTGATGAGAGGGTGTTTAGTATTATTTTATTTGTTTATTTATTTTATTTTACCAGGCACACCTTTCCCTTCTGTGAATTCCCAGCCATGTGTAAATAGCCTTGTATCTTACCAGTTAAATACAGATGCCCTTCGACTTACAATGGGTTTACATCCTAATAAATCCACCATTAAGTTGAAAATATCATAAGTCAAAAATGTATTTAGTGCAGTTAATCTATCAAACATCATAACTTAGTCTGGGCTACCTTAAATGTGCTCAGAACATTTACATTAGACTGGAGTTGGGCAAAATCATCTAACACAGTGAATACACTATAGAATATCAATCATTTTCCCTCCTGATCATGGGGCTGACTGGGAGCTGAGGCTCACAGCCAATGCCCAGCATCACAAGATAGTATCTATTGCATATTAATAACCTGGGAAAAGATCGAAATTCAAAGTTCAAAGTGAGGTTTCTGTTGAGTATATCACTTTCACATTTTCATGAATTTGAAAAATCTTAAGTCAAACCATCATATGCAGGACACCATCTATACAATAACTGCTATCAAATCTAGAGCCATTCTCTCCCTGCCAGTGTCTCTCAGAAGCTGATAAGCTGTTAAAGGCAAAAACTGTAGTCCTCACCTGGCCACTAGCAACTATATAACTAAAGATATTATTTATCCAGAATTGACTTGTGAACAGGGCAGTGCTTTTGATCTAGAGGGTTGTTGAGCAAAAGAACAATTTTGCTGGAAGCTTCTATGAGACTTTATAAGATGCACAACTTTGTCTTGGGTTCTGATTTATGTTTTGCTCATCTTTAGTAGACCACCTTGGTATTTAGAGGGGAAGGGGGACTTTAATAAATTTAAAGGCTCATGATAAATATTTATTTAACCATAAGTTAAATATTTTACATGTTATTTCTAATAGCCTCAGTGAAATAAGTAATGAGACATTTGAGGGTTACTTCTAGGTACTATTTAAGGAAACAGTTGTTTAATTTCTATGAATAATGAGTATGTTTATATTAAGTCAAATCCATGGAATAATGCTCTCAAGATTAGAAATACAAGGTAGTCACCTTCTATGTGATTTTTAAAATTATACTCACTTGAGATAGTGTAACATAAAAATACTAATAATATCTCACTCTAGGTAAGGCCTCTGTAATTACACAAATTCTTCCAAAGTAAAACAATCATCAATATTGCATAATGTCTAAGCTAGGCTAAGTGAATGACAAGTTTTGTTTGCCTTATTGTCACAAAGAAGCTCCAGTTTAGGTAGTCAATAAAATAATTCTGGGATGCAGAATTTGTCTTTAATTATGAAAATCTAGAATTATTATCCCAACTATAAAATGCAATTTCCATATGCAGTTTCCCTCTTCCCCCTCCCCCACCCCCTGGATTTCCATGAACATCATACATCCTAGTGTCCATGCAAGAGCATAGCTTTATTGATAGGAAAAGTTTTCAAGTCTTCAATTTAAGTTTTGCACGAGGTTGCAGGGTCCCTCTAGTTAGTTAAAGTCTAAAAAGCACATTTAGCTTCTTGGAGAAAGGTGGTACCTAAATATCCAATAAAAATAATATATATCCACATACAGTATGCCATTTATAATTCTGTAAAGCGCAGAGGATAATGAAAGGCGCTCTAAACTGTAAATCACTCAATCGATTGTAATCATATTGCAGCTCATCTCAAAGAGATAAAGCTTTCCACTCCTCTAAAATTCCAGTCAATACCCCTGCAGGTTTAAACAGTGGGGAGGAGGGTCAGAGGAGGAAGGAGAGGGTGAGTCAAGGACAAAGAGGCACTGCTTGTCTTCAGTTCATGGGGTTCCTGTGCACTGGATTTGATTCCCAGTGGTGTTTCAGTTTGCTCCATGAAATGCACTTCTTTTCCATGTGTTACTTCTACAGCCTACAATAAATCTCCGATGCTCTGTGTGGGCCTGGGTAGAGGGGTTTGCCAAATGCCCATGGTTGATAGACAGTGCTGCATAAGAACACGTAGGGACTAGTTGTGTAAGTGGAAAACAATTCAAGGCAAAAGCTAAAGGTTTTATCCAAACAAATCATAGTAATCAATAAATTGATAATGGGCCAGAAAAAGTAATTATATTGCAGTTCCATAAAGCAGAAACACTTTAGAAATCTTTTGACTAACTGGTGTTGCCTTACATGTTTAAAAAAAATGTTACTAACCTCCCATCCCCATCAGTAAGGTTGGTTTGAGGGGGTGATCTGCTTATGCAACCATTCATTCAGCATTCAACAAATATTTATTCCAAGTCTATTTTACATGTGAATCCATGCTGGTGATGGGTAGGTGATGGAAAATAAAACACAGCCCCTGCTTTCAAGGGTTTTATGTTCTAGTGCAATAGAAATGCATGTACATCAACAAGATAGTTTTAATTCTTAAATTTTATTGTGCAGTTATTAACTACCAGGCACTTCTCTGAGTTCCTATATTAAATATTCCCAATAGACCTAAGAGTTAGAGACTACTTTTATCATCATTTTACAAATGGGGCTATGGAATCTTATAAGATCAACTTTCCCAGGGTCATAAGCTAGTACATGAAGACCTGGACCTCAAGCCTGTATCTCTTGGAGGGCAATCTTAATGCTCCATCCAGTGACCTATACTATATTGTATCTGTAGTTCCAAATAGTGAAAGAAGGTGGTTTTATTCAGGTGAGATCTGGGTTCAAAGGCACACATAAGTTAGAGCCTGAAATTGGGCTGTGACCTTGGGGCCCGCTAGGTCAATGCTAACAAACTCTGCTCCCAACCTAGACATACACAATCATAAACGGTGACGCGATAACCTACAACTTTCCCACTGAGGGAGCTACTGGGCAGGCGTTGTTCATACACTTGTTATTTCACCTAATGTAATTTTCCCTATGGTTTTAGCATAAAAGTATATTAATGTCCCTGCTTTATAGATGAATAAGCCAAAGCTCAGGGAGTCTGAGCATACATATTGCCGTCACAGGGCCAGAGAATGTCAATGCTGGGATTCTGTACAGATTTATAAGTTCCTATACTTTCCATGGTTTCCCAGGAGCAGACCAATTTGCATTGTGTACATAAAGCTCACATTTATAGGGTTGACAGATGTAAATTCACATGCAAATTTACTATTGTTCCCCACATCCCAATGCATGCAGCTCACGTTGTAATCACATTATTAAACATTCACTAGAAATGTGCTTTTGCCCGATCACAATTGCCAGTCTCTATGTTTAATTAAACTAGATTTGTTTTCATTTTAATCACATTATAGAGATGTGTTTTTCTAAGAGTTCAATGGTGAAATCTTCATTTTAAATGCCAACAAGAGTCTGAGATCTGTAAATCCTGGAGAAGGGCATGAGAATGTTACAGCATAGCCTAGCAGAGAGGATTTTAGGGAAATAATATTACTTGATAATAGGTAACACTGGTACAGTACTCGTTTTGTCCTGGGCTCGTGGATTATCGCATTGAATCTTTCTCACAGCATCCTAGAAAAAGGGATTAATTATTATTCCCATTTTAGAGATGAAAAAACTGAGTCTCAGAGGTATTAAGTAACACACTCTCTGGTATCATACAACTAGTAGGTAATAGAGCCAACTTGGATTTGAGTATACACACGGAGACCCTGATACCTTTATTTAGAGAAGACTTTTTTTCTAAACAGCCAAATAATAAATAGTATAGGATTTTCAAACTATAGGCCTTTCTTACAATTATTTAACTCTCTGTTGTAGTGCAAAAATGACCACAAACAATACATAAATGAATGTGCATAACTATGTTCTAGTAGCATGATTTGCAAAAATAAATGGTGATGAGTTAGCTTTGTCCCTTGGTTGTAGTTGGTGGACCCTTGATCTAGATCACACATATTTTGAAGCCTATAGCTCTGTTTTTACTGATCCACCATCTTTATTTTATGCATTGTCTCATCTCTGCTTAGAATAAAGAGAGCAAGATAATCTCTAGGTAGGTGGGTTAAATCCCAGAGACACAGGCAATAGTACTGCTAAGTAGACTAACCTACACCCACTGTTGAGGTTAATTCAGGATAAAAAAATACATAAATGGGACAGGTAATCCATTTACTTGTGCTTATATAAATGAACAAAAACCCGACTATACACTGCTTTCCTCACTGAACACCAAAAACATAGATTCAATTCCATCTTTATTTATGTTATGCCACACATTGCTTAGAGCAAGATTTGCAAATAACAAACAAAAAGCATTATTATTTCTCTAGTTCTGTTACTTCTACTTAGTAACTATAACTTGCAGTGATCCAAATTTACTTTTCTTCTCTCTCATTAGGGAAGTTAACATACTTCCCTTTTTAATTCATGGATTGTTATTAGCCCCTGGCTCAGCTGCCCTAGCCTATTCTCTGCCCTTCTGCATAGAGGTGCCAACTAAATTCTTAGAATTTGTATTTTCTTCTACCTGCTCCCTGATGTCTATCTACTAAGTCCCAGAGAACATCCTTTTCATTTTCTCAGCATTGGCTGCCCCTAACCTCTTGATGACCTGCTTGAGCTTCTGGTCCATTCCTACCATTGATTTGCCATTATGAGGGTGCACTCTCCTTGGATGTGACTCATTCTCAGAGACTGAATTTCAGAGATTTTAGAATATATTCCCTGATTCATTAAAGGAATAAGAACCAGATTGTGAGTTTTTACAGGTGTGTATATACACACAAGCATTCACAAGTTTAAAATGCATTTTTAAAAATTAAACTAAGGCAGACTAGATTTTATATATAAAGAATAGTGGTTTTTTCACATTTTATGGACCTCAATATTGGCTATAATAAAGTTGTCAATCAAAAGGCAAAGTTTCTGCCACTAGGATAGAAAGCATATTGTACCAGACTTGATTCAAGCAAAGTGGCCACAGTTTTGTTACCCACCACCCCCCCTGCCTCCGAGACACACACACACACACACACACACACACACACACACACACACACTTTTTTTATGAGTCAAACTTCCTATACAGTAGTTGCTCAATAAATTTTAAACAGTACAGCTGTACTAATATTATTGGATACTTCTTCTGATTTCACTGTCTGCATATACACAATGATAATGTACACCAAGATAAAGAGCATCCTGTCCAAGTATTAAATACACATGTTTGTTTTAAAAGCAATAGGAAAATATCAAATGTTTTATTATGAATAACTTCTAAAATTTTACTGAGACATTTTTCTTTCTTGAAACAAAACTGATTTTATTAAAATACTTTTATATTGCAGAGGTGATTCTCTGTAGGTCTCAAACGATAGATCTCTCAGTGTACTTAGACAAGATGATGAAAGGGATGAAGGAGGACATTTAGGCATCCATGAAATTAAAAAAAAACTAAATATAAATCTAACATAAATATAATGGGAAGTAAAAATAAATCTAAACTCTCAGACAGGCAAGGTTTAGAAATACTTCATTTTTAAACCTATATAAAACCGTGGTGAGATGCTGTTGCCAATAAAATCGGAATTTATATAAGTGAAGTACAAATTGAAATAGAACCAAATGCTTTTAGAGTTTCAAAATGAATAGCTGGATCTTTTGCTGAATTTTCTGTGTGGTAAGGATGGAGCTGGACCTCCAGGAGAAGTAAAGAGGAAGGTAATACGTGGAAATGAATATATTGTTCTCCGGGAGCAGTTGAGATCTCCTGGAGGAGACAAAGCAAGTGAAATATAATAGTCTTGCTTCATTTTGTAACTTTCTCCCACTATGGCTGCAGAAAATTTTGATCTCCAAGTGGGTCCATAAAGGGAATTTTGAAATACTCTTAACAGATCTGTTCTTGAAATAAGTCAATTGAACTGAGTGAAGTGCTATGCCAACATGTTGACTCAGAGTCCTGACCAACCCAGATCCCAGACCTTCATGACAATTCTCTAGTCTTATTTCCATTCTTAGTAGTTTTTTCTTTTTCATTCTCAGTAGTTGTATGCAATTTATCTGCAACACTTGCTCCAAGCCCACATTCCTAGTGGTCTGGTTGAAATGCAGTAGTAGTTACAGATATCTTCGAGGAACACATAGGCCAAAACATTGATGAACTTTTTAGCCAGGGAATCCAGCTCATTCGGTGGCTGCATAATTATATAGCTGCATCATTCTGTCAGGTTACAGTGGCTTTCATTTTTTTCTGGTTAAATAGGAAAATCAATACAAGTGTACTTTCTGTCTCTTCTGGATTTGATTCCTTGATTTATGCCACTCTCCCCACTGCAGCTACATGAACAAGCTCTTAACTAGAGAGCTGGAGAGTCTGAGCAATAATTGGTGTACCTTCAAACCTTACTGCCTTTTGGAAGTGAAATATCTGATGAAATCACAATTGACACAGCTAACCTCTAGGTACAGAAGCAACCCTGGCGACTACATTCCTTTGTTAACAGAAACAATTCAAGTGCTTCTCTAAAAGTATATCTTAAGCATTGCCTGGCTGGTGTGGCTCATGTTTCTACCTCTCTATCCCTCTCCCTTCCTCTCTCTCTCTAAAAATCAATAAAAAATGTATTTAAAAAATAAAATTATTTTAAGCATCGACCACTGTAAGTCCCTGTTCTAGAAACTGAATAATAGGAATTGGATCATTATTCAATCAGAGTATATTAAAAATAAGAGAATACATAAACAGGAGATCTACATATTTTTTACTACTCACTGTGTCTAGGTTTTTCTTTTTTATTCAATTGAATGTATTGGGGTTACATTGGTTAATGTTATATAGGTTTCTTTTTTGAGTTGCACTCAGAAGTAAATCTTTGAAAAATAATCTTTGGACAGCATCCTTGCGTTTTGGTTAGATGGGAAGTGTCAATTTCTGTTTAGAAGCCTAAACACTTGTAAGGATTCCAATGTGATTATATAAGCCACTATCCTGGATATCAGAAACGAAAACGTAAAACCAAGAAAAGTACATGGTCTCCTCTCACTTGACTCATTCCTTGTCCTAATTACAGTGTGTATTTGCTAAGGTTCTAAGTGCTTTTTGACAAGACAGCAATGTTGTATCAATAGATATGGCATGATCTTGAGTAGGAAAATTGAGTCACTCAAAGGCCTTTTTTCATCTCTTGGATGATTATCGCAAAGATAAAAGTGGGTTTCTGAAAAGGTGAAATTCAAAGGAACCTAGCAATTAGAATGGTGAAAATACTAGGTCATCTGATCCATTTTCCTGGGGTTGTTTTGGAAATTTCTACACAATATGGACAAATCTAAATTGATTCGTATAATTTGAAATGTTACAGGTGATAGAGTTTGCCTTTCTTCCACCAAGAGAATAGATGTCTTATTTCTCCTCTTTGGCTTTTATCTAAAAAAATTTTGTTCAACTCCATTATTATTAGCAATGCTATTTGAAATTATTCTGAATCATTTTTAAATCCTGGGTACTTATCTTTTATAGTTATATAAGAGCTGCTTCTTATAAGATGCAAGCTTCTATGGAGAACATGCAAAAGTATTGTTTCTTTAGAGATATTTGTAAAATATCTCTGTCCATACAGAATATGCACATGCACATCCATGTGTAACTATAAAATATTGTACTTGCCTCAGTATAGATAAATTATTTCTCAGATAGCAAATATTTACTATTAGGTGATTAAGGCCTTATATTAAACTAGAGGCTTGATGCATGAAATTTGTGCGGGGGGGTGTCTATCAGTCTGTTCTGCACCCTCTCCAATCTGGGACCCCTCAGGTGATGTCCAGCTGCTGGTTTAGCCCCTATTCTGTAAGCCAGCAGTAGGACATCTGTCTCACAATCCAGGACCACTGGCTCCTAACTGCTCACCTGCTTACCTGCCTGATTGCCCCTAACCACTTCTGCCTGCCAGCCTGATCACCCCCTAACTGCTCCCCTGCTGACATGATTGATGCATAACTGCTCCCCTTCCAGCCTGACCATCCAAACTGCCCTCCCCTGCCGGCCTGATGGCCCACAACTTCCCTCCCCTACTAGACTGGTTGCTCACAACTGCCCTCCCCTGCTAGACTGGTTGCTCACAACTGCCCTCCCCTGCTAGACTGGTTGCTCACAACTGCCCTCCCCTGCTAGACTGGTTGCTCACAACTGCCCTCCCCTACTAGACTGGTTGCTCACAACTGCCCTCCCCTGCTAGACTGGTTGCTCACAACTGCCCTCCCCTGCTAGACTGGTTGCTCACAACTGCCCTCCCCTGCAGCAACCCACCTCCTCCACTGAGACCCACCTCCTCTGTGTGAGGTGGCAGAGATGCCGGGACCGGCCTCTGCTGTGCATGCAGCCATCTTGTAACGGTCATCTTGTGATGGCCATCTTGTGGTGACGTGAGGGTGTGATGCCACCTAGGCTATTATTAGTATAGATGGCTCAAAGAAGAGTCATTAGCCTAGCTGTTTTTGCTCATGGTTAGAGCATCAGCCTGAGGACAAAAGGGTTGTGGGTTTGATTCCAGTCAAGGACATGTACCTTGGTTGCAGGTTCAATCCCTGGCCCTGATCGAGGTGCATGTAGAAGGCAACCAATCAATGTGTCTCTTTCACACTGATGTTTCTCTTTCTCTCTCTCTCTCTCTCTCTCTCTCTCTCTCTCTCTCTCATCCTCCCTCCCTTTCACTCTCTAAAAAATAAATAGAAAAAATATCCTCTGGTGAGGATAATAAAAAAGAAGAGTCATTAATGTTTTATTTATGTTTCAAATCTGTAGGTTTCCAGAGGTTATAAGGAACTCAGTAATCATTTAAACATTCCTAGATAATAATTTAATGACTTGTTGGAGTCAGGACACCTGCCTCTGTTTGAGGTGACAATGGTCACTAACTTTGAATATTCTTAAGCACTTAAGATGTGTCAGTGTTTTTAGTGTCATCGTATGTTGAGGAAAAGATTGTGGAAGGAGGATAGTTGTAAAACTATTTAAGAAACAAATCTTGCTTCTAAGGAGATGATAATTTCATATAAAACAAAAAACACATATCCACAAGAATGAATATTCAGTGCAGGCTAGGGGAGTCTAAGTAACAAGTAAATGTTTAAAATATGTGGATAATCATTAACCACTTTCTTAAAAGTGTTAAAATAAGACATAATTTTTAAAAATGTTATTCTGATCATCACATTTATAGTATGAATTAAGATTTGAGTCATGACATAAACCATGACATACTTCTAATTATTAACAATATGTGTCACTTGAGTTGTCATTCAAAACATTTAGTAATGTTAGTTAATTATCTTTACTTTTTATTTAACCCTTTGGTACCCTAGATTCTGATAATATTTGATGCTATTCTCTAGAGTCCAACTACCATTCACATGCTAAAGTAATCCAATTCTGACACCAACTATGAAGTCCTAGGAAAATAAATTGTAAGCCAAGTAACGTTATAAAGGTGGATTTTTGCTAATCCATAAACTTTGCAAGGGGTTTAAAAGTCATTGCCTGCTTCTTAAAAGCCAAAGCTGTAAGATGGGAAAGGTTTTTGTCTTGTTTGGGTCTTCAACCCAGTGTTTTGCTTTGTTTTCATTGTTTTGTGTTTGTAAGGAGTGTGTTGGAGAATACCCTTCTATACTGAGCCTAGGTAAGGCTATTCATGACCAGTGATTATTCATAACTCTGCAAGAATATAAAATGTTTGCTTTAGTTTTAGAAGATTGTGGTGATAGATGGAAGTGAAAGCAATCATCTTACATTCCCCATGGAATGATTTAAGAAATCCATTGGTGGATTATTACTCAGCTAAAAAAAAGAAAGAAATATTACCATTTTCAACGGCATAGACCTAGAGGATATTGTGCTAAGAGAAATAAATCAGTCAGAGAAAGACAAATACCACATGACTTCACTTACATGTGGAATCTAAAGAACAATATAAATGAACAAACAAAACAGACTCATAGATACAGAGAACAGACTGGTGGTTGCCAAACGGGAAAGGGGTTGGGGGGCTGTGTAAAATTATGAAGGGATTAAGAAGTACAAATGGTAGTTACAAAATAGTCACAGGGATATAAAATGCATCATATGAAATATAGTCAATAATATTGTAATAACTATGTAGGTACCAGTAGGTACTTGAAATATTGGGAGGACACTCTATAAAATATATGATTACCTAACCACTATGATATGTACCTGAAACTAATATAAATTAATATTGAATATTTTAAATTTATCCGTTGGGGTGAGGATTACAGTCCCAAAACATCTCACCAACAAGCCCATCCCTCATTTGAATAGTGATGGAAAGGGGGGAGGGGTGTCAGGTAACTAGCTCCCCAGGCTCTTATTAGCTCTACTCCTTATTGCCTATGGAGTCAACCCCCACCACTCTTTCTCTCTTCCCTTAGTTTAAGTCTAAAACTGGGGATCAGAGAAGTATGGACCCTTCTGTAGTTTTCCTGCCCTGCCCCAACTCCCTCAGCCTTTACCTATCCTTCTTGTCTCAAGAATTGTGTTATTGCATTGCCCCCCACCCCCCACCCCTGCCACCACCACCACCACCTGTTTTGGGTTTGATGATTCTCTCTTTAGAATGAGGAAGAGGGCTAAGGTAACAGGAGCTCTCATCTCCCTGTTGCCATTGAGAGACTTAGGGTCTTTATCACACAAGCTCCTTTGACTCCATAGAGAGCAATTGAGGACACCCCCCTTTTCCTATTGGCCTTGATGAAAACCCTCAAACAACAGGGCACTTCATTTACCCAATCTCATCTTCCCCATTCTACTTGGATTTCCCCACTTCCTGGCTGTGTCATTCAATATGGGATGTACTGGTATAACAATGCACTCCAAAACTTTGTTATTTATTGACTCATATGTCCATGCATCATGTGGGTGTATTTTGTTCGTTCCAGCCTGGCTCAGATGGAGCTGGATAATCTGATGTTCACATGCCTAGGACTTCAGTTGAGCTGGTTGAGCTGGCTTGGATGGCTAGGGTTACTCTGCCTGGGGTCTCTAATCTTCATGGAGCCTAGCCTGACCTTCTTCATGGGGCAATCTCTGGCTTCAGCACCACGCAAGGGCTGTTCAGACCTCTGCTCACATCTCATTTGCTAACATTCCCTATGCCAAACACAGTAAGTCTCAGAGCCAACCCAGAATCAAGGGGTGGAAAAACAGACTTAACCTGTGATAGGAGGAGTGACAACATCCTATTGCAAAGGGGCATGGGATTCAGAATGGGAGAATAGCTATTTTGCAATTGTACACACTGGCAGAGAACTTGGGAAAGGCTCTGGCTGCTATGATTCTGTTT
Organism: Myotis lucifugus; assembly: GCF_000147115.1. Taxonomy (NCBI): domain Eukaryota; kingdom Metazoa; phylum Chordata; class Mammalia; order Chiroptera; family Vespertilionidae; genus Myotis; species Myotis lucifugus. The sequence goes on from NW_005871082.1 coordinate 2,557,132, forward strand.
CCCTCTTAAAAATTTATTCCTCTCAATCCTAAATTTAGGCCTCAGACTGAAGTTGAAAGCTAGTGATTTTCATTGAGGGATTTTTTTTCTTTATGAGATGACATTTTAGAATAAATCTTGGCTCTTCCTGCCATATTACATAGGCACCTTTTATTTTCATTTTTTTCTAAGCAGATCTTATTATTTTGCCTTTAATTATTTTTTAAATTAATTATTTTAATTATATTTTATTAATTATTGCCTTAAATTAAAATTTAAAAAAATTATTCCTGATGCTTTCTAATACTCTACCTTCCTTTGTTTTGGGGTATTTGCGATGTATTGATGTTGTTTATAAAATAGGTTTTATTTTATAGACTACGTCCTCCCTTTTATTTCTCTTCTTTAAGACAAACAAACAAACAACAACAAAGCCAGGTTATAAAAACAGCCCTATGCTGGTCTACATTTTTTCTGAGCTCAATACCTTGTTATCATTGTTCTTTGTTTGTAGCCAGCTTTGAGGCCATACTGCAGTTCTCACAAACAAATCAATTTGAATTAATTTGCCAAGTAGAGTTAAGGAGGCATTGTATGAATTCAATATATACTAAAAGGATTGCATTCCTGAGATTGTTTCTTCTCTGGGAAAATGTTGATTCCTGTACCATATTGCAGTAGTGGGAACATGACTTTTGCATCTTGCACCAAGTGACCCATGGCTGCCAACTGGTCCATTTTTTTGAAAATCTTTGGATATGCCACATAACCAAACAAGTAGGAGTGTCGACAGTTCTTTAATTAATTTTTTTGGGGAAATTGATGGTCTTTAAGATCTACACTGATGCTTACTTACCTATGCTGAATCTTATTTCTAATGATGTTCTAAGTAGAAATTTGATAAAATTGTAAAAATATGTTTCTTGCATGATCTTTAAAGTCAACTCAACCTTAAAATTGTAGACTTCTTTGAAAATATAAACTGTAAGTTCCAATGAACTCTACTCCCATAAATTGCTTTTCAATTATAAAACACAAAAAACATTTGCCAAAGAAAGACCTCAGTGTTATCTGGAATTCCCATTCATCCCACCCCTTCCCCTAACCCCATATCTTCATGTGTCACCAATAGGTTCTCTAGCAAAGTGGATTTCCTTTAGACTGTAAAATCCGGTTCCAACAAAATAAATAGAAACTTTCAGTCCTCCTAAAGGGCGAGGAAATTGTCATCGAGTTCTTTAAAGGAGCTCAAATTTCTGGTATTAGATGAATAAGTTCCCAGGATGCTTAAGGAATTTGAACTCCAAACCCCTGTCAATGTTCACTCAGAAATAAAAATTATGGGAGTCAGTCAGAATAGAAAAGTAGCTTGGAAAATTGCCCTAAATCTTATATAGTGTACTAGTAAAAGGATGGATCTCTTAAAATTGGGACTGATATATAAAATATGTTTATATTTCATTTGAGTATTTCATTTGACAGATACATTGGTATACATTTAACCACCTGAAACTAATACAAAATAATATTGAACGTAAGCTATAATTAAAAATAAAATGTTAATCAAATTTAACAAAAATTCTGATGATAGCTAAGGACTAACATGGGCTCATCAGCATGTTTTCCTAAATGAGTCTAAATTCCCTTTAGATAGCATTAGCACAAATACAAATGTTATAAATGTAGTATCTCTTTATTTTTCTGAAAAGTGCAATAAAAGGAGAGCTATAAGAAGCATCTTCGGGAGGTGTCTGCATTTGGTTGAAAGTAAGCATCCAGGCGAAGCTCTGTAGTGACTCTGTATTGATCACTGTGTAAGTCACCCCAACTTTAGTGGCTTAAAGCAACAAACACATATTATCTCAGGATTTCGGAAAAGCTTAGTTGAGTAGTTCTGTATCAAGGTGTCTGATGAGTTGAAATCACAATATCAACTTGGGCTTTCATCATGTCAAGGCACATGTAGGCCTGGAGGATCTAGTTTTCTTAGTTCTTTGGCCTGTGGGCCTTTCCATAGGGCTCCTTAAGTGTCCTTATGATGTAACACTAGCTCTCCAGAGTGATTTGATGAAAGAGAGAGAGAAGGAGAGAGGGGAGAGGAGGAGAGGAAGTCACAGGGCCTTTTTTGATCTAGTCTCTAAAGTCACATACTGTCACTTCCCCCTTTTTCTATTCTTTAGAATTGAGTCACTAAGTGCAGTGCACATTCAAGGTTGGATAATCACACTTAAAGAGAGGAGTTTCAAAGAATGTGTTAACTTTTTTTAAGCTGACACATAATCCTCCTATTCTGTAAATTTTTTCAGAGACTGGAATGAATTCACAAAAGATATGTTTATCACATTTTCAGATGACACAAAGCTAAGAATGATATCTTCTACAAGAAGCAAAAGACCTCGAGTTAAGCATTTTCTTATCAAGTTACAATGCTGTTATGAAAGAAAAAAGGATAAATTCAATAAGATGTAATTAAAGGCCTGCTTTGAAGTTCATAAAGTGTATTGCATGAATGCAACATGGCCCAAACTTTCTGGGAAACAATTTAATTGAATCTATCTTAAATTTTAGTTGGAAAAAAGCTTAATATGTGACTATGCGACTATGCTGTGACATAGTTATTTGTACAACTTGTTGCAAAAACTAGTGTATTAACCAGGTCAAGTGTTGGTGGGACATGGTACAATGATTTTATTTATTTATTTATTTATTTTAGATTCTTTGGGAATAATATAATCATTTGTAGGCATGAGGTTCAGGGATAATCGAAATGACCTATCCTATATAACAAAAGCCTAATATGCTGAATGTTGGTCGTCCATTCAACCAATCGAAGTGTAATATGCTAATGATATGCTAAGGCCACTCAACCACTTGTTATGACATGCACTGACCATTAGGGGGCAGATGCTCCAACTGGTAGGTTAGCTTGCTGCTGGGGTCTGGCTGATCCGGACTGAGAGAGATGGGCCGGATATGCCCTGGAGCCCTTCCATGGTCCCTCCCCAACTAGCCAACCTCCCATGTCCCTCCCTGGCCCTGATCGTGCACCAGTGGGGTCCCTGGCTTGGTCTACACCCTCTGGCAATTCAGGACCCCTCGGGGGATGTTGGAGAGCTGGTTTTGGCCTGATCTTGCTCAACACAGGAGCTGCCCCCTGGTGGTCAGTGCAATCCCACAGGGGGAATGCCACTCAGCCAGAAGCCGGGCGCACAGCTGGCAAGCACAGGGGTGATGGTGGGAGCCTACTAAGGATGTCTAACTGCCCGCTTAGGACATCCCCTGAGGGCTCCCAAACTGCAAGAGGGTGCAGGCCAGGCTGAGGGATCCCCCCTCCAGTGCATGAATTTCGTGCACTGGGCCCTTAGTAATTTACAAACACCAGAGGTGCCATACATCTAAACAGAAGGATTACTAAAGATCAATTAATATAGCTTATTATGGCATCAGAGATGTTGATATTGGGGTAACTTTCCTATTCATTAGAATGAAAATGTTTCTATTTTTGTTCATTGAAATTGCCCTCCCAAACCTCCTACCTCTCCTCTGAACTATATAGAGACACCACATATATTTGTTTGAATGAGCAAATTTTTTTAAAAATAGCTATTGGCATTATGTTGAGTTGGATATCCTCTGCATGAGAAGAATGAGAGGAAAGGGGAATGGGGATTGGAGCAAGTTAGCTAGGGATAAATGAAAGAGACCAACAAGACTGATGAGAGCCCAGTCAGATGTTGCTCAGTGGTTGAGCATCACGACTTAAAAACTAGGAGGTCTCAGTTCAATTCCTGGTCAGGGCACATGCCCAGGTTGCAGGCTCAATCCCCAGTGTGGGGCTTGCAGTAGGCAGCTTATCAATGATTCTCTTTCATCATTGATGTTTCTATCTCTCCTTCTCCCTTCATCTCTGAAATCAATAAACAATATTTTAAAAACTGAATAGAAACAGGTGATCACACAGAGGGTGGACATACAGGAATGCATGGGTCACAGGGAAGAGTGAGCACCCAAATAATACTGTGGCTTTTTCAACAAAGAGGAAATCAGTGATAGGGGGAATCTTGAAGGGATTATATGTCAAAAGGCTGAAGACTGAACATTCAGGCTCTATGTTGAAAGGGACATTTGAAAAGATTTGACACTAAAAAAAGTGTCAGTAAGTACTTCTTGTTAAGTACTTCTTGTTAAGTTTGCCTTCTTTTAAAGTTTAATCCTTCTGAATCTGGTATTGTCATAACAATAACAAGAGTAATAAATAATATATTAAACACTATTTTGTCCCAAACACTGTTCCAACTGCTTTACATACTTTTGCTTCTCAGTTAAATCTCACAACCCTATTTTTCAGTAATTATAATCCTCATTTTATATACATGAAGAAGCTAAAGCTTACAGGCACACCAAGATAGATATACATAACCTATTTACCAGAAAGAAACTAGTCAAATCCAGACAGTGAAATTGACTAGGTATATTTTTAAATAATTATAGAAGGAAAACAGTGGCAACATTTGAAGAAGGGAAGCAAATTCTATAGTCAGTTTATGTAGTGTTACTTTATAGGCTGTCATTTTTTAAGGTGGCTCTTAATAGATGCTAGATAGAACTATCATACTGAAGAAAGTTCCATTAGATACTATATGAAAACATTTTCTTAAACTATGCAAACAAATAAAAATATGTAGTCACTTGGACCTTTGATTTTTAAATCTTTCTAGTAGTGAAAGTATCCTTGATGGATGAGGATAAGTGAGGAGAAAATTTAAAAGCAATGAGCTTTAGGAAGACAGTGGAGAATAGCTTCAAAATGCAGGTGAAAAACAAGGATTGGTGATTTTTGTTCTAATTGTTGCATTAGGGCTCATGGTCTTTAGTGTAGTAACACTTCAACAGATGTGGCAATTTGATTTAGATTTGGAATATGAAAGAGAAGTTTAATGTTAATGTGTTTGCATGCAAACTCACTTCAGCCAGTCTTGACAAAGGTCCAGGAATAAGGACATGAACATGTGGTTAGCTGTGCATAGAGCACCTGGGTTACATCTCTAGCATAGTTCCAATTTTCATCCCCTAGTCTACCTGGTATTCAAACATGAGGACTGAATGCATATAGGCATATCAGTAAGAGAACATAGGCAGAGACCGGAATTCAATGGAAACATCAAGACTGGAAGAGTTCTGGAGGGTTCTCCAGGTTGGGATCCTCCCCACTCTTCCAACCATATACACACTCATTCATCTTTGCTGTTGATTGGGAGAAAGATCTTCCATGTCGGAACCTTAGACACATGTTAGGGAAAGATCCTGAGAATTAAAATTAACCAAAGACTCCCCATTCCCAGTCTCTTGCTACTTCCCAAGCTAAGTCCTTGCCTGGAATATAACATTTAATTTAGTTAAAATCTGGCAATATAGGCATTATTATCTCCATATCTTTTTTGAACAAATGAAGAAACTGAGGCATCTGGATTAAGTAAATTGTCCAAGTGCACAGAGCTGGTAAATGTCTAAGATAAGAACACACCTAATGTCTGTCTGACTTCACAGCCAATGCTCTTTTCACTCGTGTTGGAGCCAGCATTGTTTGGTGAATTGATACTATGACTTTGATATAGGAAGGACATGATAATACAGGGGTGAGCAAAAATAGGTTTACAGTTGTAATACAAATAACTAATACAATAATTAATACATAATCTATACTAATAAAAGGGTAATATGCCAATTATACCAGGAGACCTTCTGGACATCCTTCCAGACAAAGCCATGGTGGTGGGGCCGAGGCAGAGGCAGTTAGGGGTGATCTGGCCAGCAGGGGAGGGCAGTTGGGGGTGAGCAGGCTGGTAGGGGAGGCCGTTGGGGGCGAGCAGGCCAGCAGGCAGAGTGGTTAGGGGCGGTCAGGAAGGCAAGCAGGTGAGCATTTAGGAGCCAGTGGTCCCAGATTGTGAGAGGGATGTCCAACTGCCAGTTAAGGCCCGATCCTATAGGGATCGGGCCTAAAACAACAGTCAGACATCCCCCAAGGGGTTCCAGATTGGAGAGGGTGCAGACCAGGCTGAGGGGCATCCCCCTACCACTCCCCCCCCCATGCACAAATTTCGTGCACCAGGCCACTAGTAATACATAATAAACTGTGTGTTTGGCATACTCACTACTATAAACTTACTTTCACCCACACCTGTATGTCTGTCCATGTATATTTTCTATTTCTGGACATATCCAGAGGACATGAGGCAGTGAGCTTCATCAGTTAAGTCTGGGTATGCCTGGATGATAAACACTGTTTCCCAGGGGCAAATGTCTCATCACTTCAGAGATGTGGTTCTCCCTGGCTCATGGGATTACTTAATTGAGTCTGGAGAATATCCCTACTTAATAATGCCCTTGTACTCTGGTTCTATTAATTTACTTACCCCAGCTGATCAGTTTTCTGCTCCAAGAGATTAATTTATTTACCTTGGCACACTAAAGGATCAAGGCTCACAACATATAAATAGGTTTGTTTTTTTTCTTCCTCAGCCCCAAAGGTGTGTTGTGGGGATTAATGTAATGATGCTTATAATTGCATTTTGAACTCCTTGATCTAATGGCACTTTATAAATATAAGATATTAGGTTTTTGTTGAGGTCCATCCATCACTTACAAGGGCCCAAACATTCCAGATGCCCTTTGGGTAGCATAATACTCCCCTTTCTGACTCTAAGAGTATTTGTCTGGGTCAATGTTGGGAACAAGACCAGAGCTGAGCTCAGAGAGTTTTCCCAGTACCTTTTCTTTAGTGTCTAGATTTGCTTTGAAACTCACAAAGTGTTCTTTGGGGAGAGAGACATAGTAAGAACCTCTGAAAATCCCTACTACTTAAGCCTACCCACATCGATTTTCTTTTGCCTCTGGCTCCAATATGTAATATTTACTCTTTGACTGTTCATTAGACCCATACTCTCATTTTTTTATGTCAACAAAACAATACAGAAAACTGTTCCTTCTTTTATTTCAGGACTCGCACCAAAATACAGAAATACCTCTGGCATTAATTTTGCACAGATGAATGTTGTTACTATATTTCTTTTAGCCTGGCCACGTGCTTGACAGTATTTCAGATGGTATTAATAGTCTACCTGCAAGAAAGCATTTTATGCCAGCCTAGTGCAAATTGCCCAAACCTTTAAGCCACTCTTCCTCAACTTAGCAGTGGTATATCATCATTACCTGTGGCTGGACTTGGAAATCACATTTGTCAATGCTTGAATTGCTCTTTTACTTTCAATTGAGCTTAAAACCCACTTCGTTTTGGAAACAGGGTTAGCTGAGTATATTTTAGAAGCTATGGAAATACAAAAAGCAACACCTAAGAGATTTAGGAGAGATTTAGGATGTTTCATTTTCTGTGACCAGTTGATCTTTGGGTGACAACTTTATGGGACCAAATGGATATGGTGATCCTTCCTTAGAATGGAGGCCTGGTAAAGTTCTGAGAGAGTGGAAGTGCACCATGGAGCCAATGTACTTTATTCATCTCATTAGGAAAGAGTTAAATTATATCAATGATAATTGTTTAAATAAATTGAAGGTTTTTCATATCTCAGGTTTTGCATATGCTCTATTTCTTATCCTATACCAAATTCTATGGTGAATTGTGAAATAGGGAAACTGAGGCTAAGTGATTGTATAAGATCACACGGTTAGTAAATAATAAAGTTAGAATTCAAAGCCAAGTTTGTCTCCAAAGCCCATGGTCTTAGCTTCTATGCTGTATTGATTATGATTTTAAGAAATTAGTATAATGTCTAATGAATAGGATCAATGTTTAGACAAGTAGAGTGCAAAAATGGTGCTATAAAAGTTATTTTCTGTGCTATACAGGAGTTGTTGTTTTTTATGAGCAATATCTGGGTAGCTCAGTTGGTTAGAGTGTCTTCCCAATACACCAAGGTTGGGGGTTCAATCCCTTGTTAGGGCACATACAAAAATCAAACAATGAGTGCATAAATAAATGGAAAAAACAAATTGATGTTTCTCTCTCTCTCTCTCTCAAAATCAATCTTTTTTAAAAAAGAAATAAAAATAGTTTTTCCTCTCTTAGTTCTTTAATTGAAGATATTTTACTTCTTTGGGACTATCAACATATTTCAAATTTTCTTTTGGGACCATAAATAGAGACTGATGTATTAATAACTATTCAAGAATCACTTGATTTCTTTGTCTTATCTTCCTCTGTTCTCTTTTTCTTTTAACTCAAATGGGTTCACCCAAGTGTAGAAAACATAAAATATTTCTGTATAATTGTGGGAGGTATGTGTATGAGCCAGTTGGGCCTTAATAATCTTACCTCAGAGTAGTATGCTTTTCACAATTTTATAATTCAACAGTGCATGTTGTATGTGTCTCTGGGAGTTGATATTTAAATAATAGAATCAATAATACAATTGCAAGTTACCATAGGAGGCATAAAGATATCAATATCTGATCAAAATTGAATGGTGATATACACATTTATTTTAAGGAAAATAAAATATGACTAATATTTTTTCTAAAACTCAGTTCCATGTAGGTGAATGTCAGATCCACATAAGTAATTTAAGAACTATATATTTGAAGATCTCTTTGAGCAACTTAAAGGTTTCTCAGTGTGGTAGAGAACTGAACTCATTACATTTTGGGGGTCTAATTAGTAATGCACACTTGCTTCCTCTTAATGACATTATGACATTACTATTCACAAGACCATCCTTTCTTGAGGATAGCATCACTTTCTGTTGGAGAATTTATTTCACTCTTTGTTTAAATTTTTATACTGTTTCTATCTTAAATGTACAACAGAATGTTATTAAGGATTTAATATGAATGTATATGAATTTGATGAGGCTTGCTCAGTTTTCAGAGTAGTCCCTATGTATGAATTCTTATATTTAGAAGGTTTTTTGCTCTTCAATCAGTCTAGCAAATGGAGCTCGGGGCAAATGAACTCATTCTTATGCACTTGTTTCTAAAACAGATCACTTGTTTGAGATAAATTAAAATAAAAACCAACAAGAACATGAAAAGAAACTAAGAATAATGTTAATGTGGCAATTTAAACCAATTTGGTTTTCCAAATGACCTTCCATCTTTCACAGCTTTTAACAGTATGCAAGATCACTATCCTTAATGACAGATACCATCAATCTGGTGTGGAGAACTTAAAACTTTTTTCTAAATGTCTTTAAAGCTGAGGTGGAGAAGAATGACTCTCTCTCTCTTTCACTTTTTGAAGGGTGTAATGTTGAACTGTGGCTATGCCGTCCTCCTAACATATCACCTTTAATTGTCCAACATAGTTTTCCCTTTTTCTAGCCTATATCATGTTCCAAAATGATTTCCTTTAGAGCAGTATGTTTAAAAGAGAGTGCGGGGAGAGGAAGGGATGCTTAGGATGACCAAGAGCCCCAGGTATTTGGAGGAAGTAATCAATGCAGCTTCTTAATTCACTAATTTGGTGCATGTAGAACTCTGATAATTTGGGAACTTTGGTCACTTAAGATTTTCCCTGCATGTTACTAAGAATATTTAGCTTTAGATTTGCTATTGACTTCACTAATACATTGCACAGTGAGTAAAGGCCATTAATATATTTAATGTTGGGGCCAGCAATGACAATTATAGAAAACCCAAAGTAATGGCATATATTCCAAGTGGATCTGACATGACCCATTTTCCATTTCTCAGTATACTGTTGTCATGTCTAAAACTTGAGAGGGGTCAAAGCTTATGAAGATGGATGACATGCCTTGGATGATATTTGTCTACTTTAGGGTAGGATTAAGAGTTATAGATATATATTCTACTTTAAAAAAGTGTTTCTTTTCTATGAAGACATGTGAGAATGTACCCAACTTTATTTTATATTAGACTGCTGAGTACCCAGATCTACAAAGGATCATCATAATGACCTATCGCTAATCAGTAGCTTTATTAACAGATACAACTAACTTCCTTTACCATAGATTTAATTAAACAGAGAGATTAGATTGCCTTTCATTTTCTTCTTTTCCTCCTAGCATGTACCCCTTTTTTGTGAAAAATATATTTTGAGGAAATTTTTAAATTATCACTCCAATCCAATATTATTGATAGTTCTCTCCATTCAGTGCCCTTTATCCTTTGATATGTCAATATAGTATGCTGTATGCCAGCCAGTTAGGGTCCCATAATGTAGGCTGGAAACAGATCCATAGTTGCCTCTTTTATAAAAACCAACAAGAACATGAAAAGAGTCTAAGAACAATGTTAATGTGGCAATTTAAACCAATTTGATTTTCCAAATGACCTTCCATCTTTCAGAGTTTTTAACAATATGCAAATTTTTGTTGTTTTATAGAATAATGAGTCAGCTTCATAGAATAATGTATTCATAGGAGAAATTAATGGGGACCTTGTCCAAACACTGCCACTCTTTCCTGCCCTACTATTCTTTCCTGTCCTACCCATCATGGAAGGCAGGCATGCATTTCCTCACATGTGGAACCTGCCAGCAATAACCCCTATATGGAGCTGGCCCTGAGACTCATAGCAAGCTTCTGTGCACATGGCCTGATGATATACTTAATTCTAATATTCTTTCTGGCTTTTAGAAATTTCTTGTAAATGGTTTCCAAGCCACCTGTTTTAAGATTTTGATTTTGTTTTTAATGTTGGTAATTTAGAATGGGATTCCCTAAGTTCTAATATAGGGCTGTGGGTCCAAAGTAATGAAGTATAACTCACTAGTTTCTGCTTGATATCTGTGAGTTTGGTTGATGAGATAGCTCCCAAAGCATAGTTTCATTATTTGGTGATTTGAAGCATATTCATTAGGGATATATTTCCACAACACCACTCTCCAATTCTGTTCTAAGGATAGAAACCATCCAGGGGTGGTAACAGTTATGAAATGAAGAAGGGCGCATGCCAGCAGTTAAATGCATTATGTCTGAGGTTTGAAACTGATTAGATATTTTATGCTTGGGAGAAGTGTCCCTAACAGGCTTTAGGAATGGATGTTTGTTCAGGAAGTACCTCTCACAGGAAGATAAGAAAGAGGAAGGTAAACATATAAAGCCTGCATCTATTAGTAGTAATAAAGCATAGGCGCTTAAAAGCCTCTAGAGGTTATCTCATTATATGTATGGCTGTTTTTATTTATAGATATAGACAAATATAGACAAGGGAGTAGAGACAGTAAGAGCCATCTGTAAGACACTACCTATTTAACATAGTTGATGGGATGCCAGGCCTCCTTTATGGAATAAGGAGTCTTCCTTGGCCATCAAGACTTTAATGGCCTTCTTTGGCTTCCCTGTGCCAGAAGGTAGAACAGCTACTGACACTTTAGAGTAGAATAAGGAATATGTGGACCGTGCTTCTAATAGGATACAGTAGTGAGGATAGAGCATGCCTGACTGATGTCCCCTCCCACATTATAAAGCCGATCTGGCAGGTTAAGTTCTCATAGTTCAGGGAGAGCCTCCTGCCTCCATTGACCCAATTAAGATGCAGCTGGAGTGAGATGGAAACGAGTGAAGGTCAACCCATCTTTATCAATGGGCACACCTCTTACTGATTCCCATCCCATGCCATGTGTCCAACACCCGGCGGAGCACTGCATAGCTAAGACTAACCTGATGTCAAACCTGTCACCAAGGACAGAGTGATTTCAACTCCACCTCTACTAAAGATAAATTGATATCTAGCTCTAAAAACTTCATAAAACAAACAAAAAAATAGGATGTTTTTTCATGACTTATTGACTTTTCAGATTGTTCTTTAAGCTGTTTTTTAAACTTTAAAGGCAACACTGATAATGAACGCTTCCAAATGGTAAAACAGAAAATCCCCTTCAAATATAACCGGCCCGTAGAGGAGTGGCTGCAGGAAAAAGGTAACCATCGTTAAAACTTTCATTTTAAATTCATTTGATTCTAAACCCGCATTTTTAAAGCCTGCAAATAAATGTTCCTTAAATGATAATCGCCTGCTGCATAAATGACTGTTTTAATTTTCATTATAATTTGTGTCAGCTTCCACCTGCCATATGTTGATAAATCATGCTATAATACATTGCCATTAAAATACAGTTAAAGGGACTAACATCTCGTTTGCTATCAGTGTGACAGCCACAAACAAACAAAAAAAATTCCAGGAACCTCTAAAAAAGAAATGTATTATGGCAACTTAACCACTGCATGACATTATTTGTTAATTTATTTTAAATAGCCTCTTATACCAAAGCTTTCTAAAGAAATTTCAAAAGTGCTTTTTAAACTTCCATCTTGAGGCTGTTTCGGCTTTACTGTCTAACAAAAAAAAATCATAGATTCTGCTAACTTAAACTGCTTAAACACAAGTGTTATAAGAAGAGGAGTGTTCTTTTTGAACATCTTTTTATAAACAATGAAAAGAAAGAGAAAGATGAATTTTGCCTCTCAATGCGACCATACAGAGGCAAAAGGGTTTCATAAGAGATTAATTGTGTCCTAGTCACTGACGGAAACTAAACACAAACACAAACCTATTTTACACTTCGGTTGTGTGATACCTCCTGTACTGGATATTATGCAACAAAAGTGTAAGTGGTTAGGGCAACGAGTTGGAAAAGGAAAGGCTCATAAGAGGCAAAACAGCAGTTTCTGATTTGCCAAAGAAAATCACCACATAGCTAATAAGAGAGGGCAGCAGTTTTACCAGATGTTAGAATTTTCTGTGTGGTTTCTGTTTGTTGGGATGTAAACCATTGTCTCTCTACAAAGGAAAGTTCCTCTCTTTAAGAAGCTACTTATTCTAATCTTTCCTGAGCCAGTATAAGCTTTTCTGGTCTCCAGACCTTCAATGAATTTTTAAAATACATAGAGATTTGATAGAGTTACACATAACAAGTAATTGGGTATATTAGTATATAACTTAAAAATCAAAGAGCTACTACAGTTTTAAAGGGTGAAACATTTGCACCTTTAAACACAGAAAATTCTCACTGAGTCTTAATTGTTTGCCCTGTTTTAATGTATGTGGTCTAATTAAAAATAAATTAAGAATAACTCTAAAAAGCAAATAATTTTGTCTAGTAATCACCAGCTCCTAAAGTCCCTTTAACATTTAAATATGATGATTGCCTCACTTTTTAAAAAGGAAATGAAAATTAGATGCATGTCTGAGTCTCATGTGCCTGAGAGAACTTTTTTGTTTCTTTCAATTTTATGTTAATACTATTTTATTTTACTTCATTGCCTTTTGAAGTCTAAGTTTAAGAGCATGCCAGGCATTTTCATTTGTATAAACCATTATAAAGTTATTAGTAGGCTTTTAGTTTTCCTCACAATAGCATTGTTATCAGTTGGTTTTCATATAAAAGGATGCTTTCAAACATGCAACAAATGGGGGTGGGGGGGGCAGGGCCAGGGGTGGTTCAGGTGAGATGGAGGGAGGCATTCTAATATCTTCATCAAATATGTACATGTTTTTATATGTGCACGTATGATTGAAACAAATTATTTGCAAACTGGAAGGTCTTTTTTCCTCTACAGTATTTTAACAAATTACTTAGTTGGTAATTTAGGTGAGTAACGTCCATTCATTCTATTGCTTTAACCCTTCCTCTGCCTAGCTTACTTTTCCTTCAAAATAAATTGCAAATATATAGCAAAAAACCTTGTACAGGCAATGAGTATAAAAAGGTAAAGACAGAAGGATGACTAGGCAGATGGGTCAGGAAGTCCTGGGAATGCCTCTTTACATTGACCTCTGTCACTGGGGAAGAGGTCTGGGGCACAGCACTCCCAGTCTGTTTTCTGGCTCTGTCTACTATCGACTGACTTCCTGACCTTAGACAATCCATTTAACCTCTGTATAGCTCAGATTTCCCATCAGAGGAGAGGATAAATAATACTGCCTATTCCCCAAGGGTGTTCTGAGGTTTAATTAATTAGTCTTTGTGCAACACTGGCTTGGAAACATGTAAAGATTTCATTTAAGCCATATGTGAACGTGGTGTCCAAATGAGGCAATAATGAATGACTTCCAAGACGGTGGCACCCACAACAAAAAATAAAAAGTAACCTGCTATAAATTATGTACTGGTGTTAGAACCAATTTTTTTATAATTGGTGATAGAACAATTCTCATTTCAAGATATACATGTAGATAACATGATCACACACACAAAAACATGATTGACCATAATCAGTAACAATAATGAGACTGGCGTTGATTTCAAGAAATCTTGGGCATGTGATGAAACTTTCTCATCAGTCCTCATATCCTTCAGAGGGAGAGGGTGGTGATGGCTGTATCTTGCTTATTCACTTACTCCTGCTTCACAGAGAGAGAGAAATTGATCAGAGGAAGAGGTGGCAGGAGACTTAGATTATCCCACTATTACTTCAGTAGTAGCCAGTTTATTGTTAACCACCTAATTCATGGTAAGGAGGACTATTTCAAAATAGAATGAAAGCAGATCTAGCCAAAAATAGAGCATCAAACAGAGAATCAAACAAAAATTCAAATATTTCCAGTGTGGTCTGATATAAAATTGAAGCACAGACATCCTCTTCCCTGTCTTACCCAACCAGTGCTTTATTCTTAAGAACTGATTAGCCAGCTCTTTCTGAGAAAGCAGCAATAGCCAGAAGTAGGGCAGTGTCTTAATCTTAGAGCCCAGGAAATGTCTCTCCTTTCTCCGTGCTTGGGTCAGTCTTGAACAAACAAAGGCCACTTTATGAACCTGAATAATGTCAACTGGAATAAAAGAGATCCATCATTTCTAGCCAGTGTAATTCTAGTTTGCATTTCAATTCTAAGCCTTTAAAAAATTATTTTATTTTTTATTTTTTAAGCATTGGCAGGATAATAGCACCAGGAAAATAGATAAAGACTACAATAGATGTGAAGTACTTTCAGGAATACTAGAAGTAATACAATGTTCCAACTATAATCAGAGCCATTTATTGATCATCAGTAGTGGACTATATACAAAAAAGGAGATGAATAAACATTATAGTTGGACAACAGTTGTATGAATGGACATTATCGCTTGGTATTGGGGCTATCTGATATAAGATACTGAATTTTAGTCCTAGATATCTCCTATTATGCTCTTATGTATTAACTTAAGCTGCCACAATTGCCTATGTGAGGTTGAGGGCATATTTATTCTCCCCTCCCATCATGGCATTTATTTTCTAGTAAGCTTAAAGCTATCAGAAAAAGCTGTTGTCAAAAAACAAAACAAAACAAAAAAACACAGTAAAGATATGACTCCACTGTTATTGTGCTTTGAACGTTTTGCTGTGTGCTTTGTGAGAAATGATAGGTCAAAGGACAAGCAATGATGCATATGCACAGGGCACCAAAGGAATTGGTGAAAAAGTAATGGAAATCTATTAGATCTATTTTGATTGCACCCTTAGGTTCTGGACATTTCTGTTATTATTAAGGCCAGAAGATTATATCTCCATACTCCAGATATCTTTATAGAGTTCATATCCTTTTCACTATAACAGAATTATCTGGCTAGTTCCACATCCTGCAGTGTTCAAAGCTTCCCAAGGTGTATTACTTGTAAATCATACTTCACTGACATGCCCTGAAGAGTTGTCCAATGAGTGGAGTTGAGTCTTGTATAATGAGTTCCCTCTGAGCAGATGTGTTTTCCTTTCTCTGCCTCTTCCATTTGTCCATTATTATATGTTGAGAAGGTATTCCACATTATAAACCAGAAAATAAAGAATAGCTAACCATTGTGTAGACTTAAAGACCATGTAATAGTAGTAGCATTAAAAGCTGAAACATCACAGGTTGCCTTTGTTCATATTAGAGATTGTGAAGCAAAAACCTCAATCTTTAAAAATATACTCTATTTTATTAATCAGGCAAGAATAACACCATTGTTTCTAGTCATTTACAGCTAAAATATTTCAGAGGGTTAGATTTAGGAATGAGTGGACCATTGTTTGATCACTGACTAAAGTGGAGAAAATTTTAAAAAGAATATATTTCATTCCATTAGTAAGTCTCCCCCTCCTTCTCTAGATAGAAAAGCAGACGAAAATAATCTAGAGAAATAATGACATGGCTTAAAAAGCTATTTGTTATTGTTGTTTTTCTTGGAAAGATTTAGAAGTACTTTGGAGGAAGATAAGTTGAGTTACACTATTCTGAACTCTATTCTGCCATGATTTCATTCTGAGAGTTTCCTATTCACAGAAGCATAAATCGTTCCCCAAATGGGAACCTCAAGTAAGTTGAGCTACTGATACCCTTTAGTCCATTAATATATCTTGATATAATTTTAAGGAATTTTATGTTACTTTTTTTTAGTGTCCATACCCCCCATTTAAAATATATTGACTTGGAATGACACTTTCTTCTTCCCCCATCTCAGGAACATATCAATGCCTACTTATTCTCCATATTTTAGGGAGAGATTTAGTTGTGTGACCATAATCTCCTTACCTCAACATTTATAGAGGTAAGAATTGATTTGTCTTGGTGTTAATTGAACAGCAAGTATAGATAGAATATTATGTACTATGAAGATTCCTAGAAAATAAGGTGTTTGGTGACTGACTGTTCACTTTTTCTAAGTATGCAATGAATCCAAATCTCTTAACTGGAATTTAATTTCAGTTAATTTAATGTAATTATCAGACCTAATTTTTTAATTCAGTGGGATGAGTGTCTCACAAGGTTTTTGTTTGCCATATATAACTCTTTTTAGTTGTTATGTACTTTGTAGGTAACAAATCAATAAAGTAGGCATTAATGGTTTATTATTATCATCATCTGATTTAGGGGTTTCTTTTTTTTGTCCACAACTACTTTATTGAGAAGACTACAATACTATTCACTATTGAACCAAGGTTCTCCTTCCTCACAATAAAGAAATAGAGACTTGATTAGTCAGATACCTAGGATATTCAGCTAGACAGTGGAAGGGATAAACACAATGAAATGTTACTTGCCAATATCTGTATTGAATTTTTATTATCTAATTTTCTCCCCTTCAATTACTCAAGGAAGCCTGTTTTTAGACCTGGTTCATTTAGACCAGGCAAGGCAAAGAGAGAAAATGTATGGGAATAATGATGTTTCCTCCACCTAATCCACTAGGCCGGCAGTTAACCATCTTCAACACCCAGGCGCAAATAGCCATTGGCGGAAAGGACAGAGGACGCCTCTTCCAAGGCCAGCTCTCTGGGCTCTATTACGATGGTTTGAAAGTATTGAACATGGCAGCTGAGAACAACCCCAATATTAAAATCAATGGAAGTGTCCGGCTGGTGGGAGAAGTCCCATCAATCTTGGGAACACAGACAACTGCCATGCCACCAGAAATGTCTACCACTGTCATGGAAACCACCACTACAATGGCTACTACCACAACCCGCAAGAATCGCTCAACAGCCAGCATTCAGGTAAGTATTTCTCCAACTATTAATTGGTTTTGCATTTTTTATCTTTGAGACATTGCTATGATGGTCGGTGTTACTACATATTGAGAGAATGTGAATTACTATGTTTATAGGAAGGATGCCTACAGATACTCATAGTAATAAGACCTGGAATAGAGAAAGACAAAGTCATTGCTAAAGAAGTTACAAAGTCTTGGGTGCACTCATTGGTTACCATGCCTATCATATTTATTATTGAAATGGTAAATATATTATTCAAAATGGGAAAGCTATTATTCAAAAAGCTAATTTCAGTATGAAATACTCCCTGCTCTTATTTTATTACCTTTATTTTCAATAGTAAAAAGGAAAAAGGGGGAAAGTAAAATGTGTTATCATAGGAAAGACTATATCCTAGTGCAATTTTCTTACAACCTCCTGATGGCTTTGCTGGAATAAGAACTGTTCATTTTTTTAAGCCAAGGGGTAGCATTAAATCAAGGGCAACTGAAGCTACAGGTTTAATCCTTATGACATACAGTCTGTATTTGATAGTCAGTGTTGATTAATTACACATTATTTTTGTCCATTTTATTTTCTTTATATTTGATCAAGACCCTAATTACATTATAAAATTTGAAGGTCTGAGTTTAGCTATGTAGGAAGTCCTTATTTTGTGCTAATGTTTTTTGTTTGTTTGTTTTCACTTAAAAGTAATTACACTCAAGCTAAAACTTAATGCTTTGCTGACTCCATTGACATTTCATAAATCTAGTTAGTAGTGGGTAGAAGGTTAATCAAGTTATTAGCCTTAAATGCTCTGGCATAAACAAGACATTCTAACTGCTTGTGGGGAAATTACCCCTAGCCTAGTTAGTATTTATAGACAATTCAGTAGAAACCAGTACTTCCCTTTCAGTTTCTTAGTTTTAAGACATTATGCAGGAGTTCAATTGAGTCTTTGACATCACCCTTCTATTAACTTCAATAGGCATTATAAATTTAAAGTCAATAATCCATAAACCCCTTATGTGTTCCCATTCTTCTGAATTAATGTGAGTTAGGTAAAGGTAAATGTGCTGTCTTATTTTTTCCTTTTAATTGAGCAGAAGTATCCAAAGAGTTCTTCCATAAGTTCACAGGCATGATTTGCAGCTGTATATACTGATGATATCATCAGGACAATCTTATGTGCAAGAACCTGGTTAGTCTAACAGTGTCCTAGTCCCACGGGCTGTTTCATGCATACCTATACACATGCTCCAAAAAATAGCTTTTTCTCTGATATTAAAGCAATAACTCTTGACACTTCACTCTACTCACTGAAAAGAAGATAAAAGGCAATATATATTTCTATTATGACTCTCTATAGCTCAAAAGCAGATCTGTTTATTGTTGGTGAAAACATAGTTCTATCTGCACAGGTCTTGGCAGACTTGTTTTGTTTCTGTCAGAATACATTCCACTAACTCTGTGGGAAGCAGAAGTGCAAAGGGCTTTTTTTTCTGTCGCAATGGCTATTCCTATAATCTTTTGCAAGGCCCAATTTTCACTGACCCCCAAGAGGATTTAGTGTTACCCCGGATTCAGGGACTAAGCCATGGTAATCATCGGTTTTTGGCTTTCCATCTTGTGGCAAATACATAAATGGAAGTAAATCGGGTAGTCTTTCCAAACGGAGAGAGCCAGAGCTTCTGGGGAAGTGTAGGGTACAAAAGACCAAAGTCTTGCCAATGATTATGATCTTAAATATCATAGAACCTGTTCTCATTTTAGTAGATGTGGACTGCTGGAGGCTGTGTGATAGCCTCCTGTGTAGTGTGTGTTTCTTTTCCTTTGAGTCTAGTCATAATTGGATTATGTCTACATGTTTTTCCTTTTGCTTCCACTAAGGCTATAAAAATAAGTTATAAATCTGTTGACACTCTTTGTTTTTAAGGGTGCGTAAATACATACAAGCCTATTCTGATCTCGAGTACATTCTATAGACCACATCAAGCCTATGTCAGGACTAGGGACCCAATAGCATTTGGATTATATTCATGGTTTAGGACAATTCTAAAGGCTTTGGGTGAAGAAGGTCAGTCACAAAAGTCTAATGTGCCCTGTTTAATCCAGCTAGTTTTCTTGGATAAAGTGGACTCATAAAGCTTTGATCTCTTGGAAATACTTTAGAAGGGAGAAAGAAATTGGGGAAGACTGGATTTCATATTTGTCAGATCCATCATTCACTTTTCTGGATAATACTCTGTTCTGTCCTCCTTTGCTTTGATAACATCTATAGGGCAGGATTGTCCTAAAATGAAGCTCTTCCAGTGAAAATAGAATAAGGATGTGAATTTAAAAGTATAAAGACCTGGTTGTTCAAAAAATCTACTGGTTCCTTCTTAAAGCATAAGCTAAGAAGATATCATTTGAGCAGTTTCTTTTCAGTAGGCCTTGGGGAGTGTTGAGTTCCATTCAAAAGAAGGCTGAAAGTGCTTTCAGTCATGCTCTTAACTGTGTGAGTGTGAACAAAAAGTTTTTGAGTTGATATGGCCCCCCTGGGAGTAACTGGTGCTTTGATATTTCTGATAATCTTGTTTGTTACAGACTTACTTGTGAATTTCATGTACTCCATGGAATTACTAACAGCTATGGTACCCAAGCATCAGGTCTTCATTCTATATTAAGAAGTATGTCTCTAGGTGCTCCCTGAATAAATAATAATAATGAAAATAACAGCAACAACAATAATCCTATCTAATAATAGACAAAGATGGTAATCGACCATACCTTCGCTACACCTCCCATTGGCTGATCAGCATGATATGCAAATTAGCTGCCAACAAAGAGGCGGCTAATTTGCATACTGCAGGCAGGGCAGGACAGCATGAGCCACCATCCGGGCCCTGTGTGCAGCCCCGCCCCCAGCCAGGACCCCATGTGCCACCTAATCCCCCCGTGCTGCCTAAGCCCCGCCCCCAGCCGGGACCCCATGGCGATTAGAGAGCAGGAAAGTGCCGCCCACAGGCAGCACCCAGCAGGGCGTGACCCTGGGTGCCCTGGTGATCCAGCCATCGGTGAGCAGGAAAGCGCTGCCCACAGGCAGCACCCAGCAAGGCCTGCTCCTGGGTCTCTACAGCGATCCCAGAGCAGGAAAGTGCAGCCTGCAGGCAGCTCCCCCGTGTGCGCCTGCTGCTGGGTCGCTGCGGCAATCCCAGAGCAGGAAAGGGCGGCCTGCAGGCAGCACCCCACCCTGGCCACAGCTCAAGGGAGAGTACAACATGCAGTGGAGGCCAGGAGCCTGAGAGATCAACAGAGAGGGGCGCCTGCTCCAAGCCTCCACGGTGTGGCTGGGGGCAGGCACCCAGCAGAGACACACACACACACACACACACACACACGGCAACTGCTCTGAGCCTATGTGGCGTGGCTGGGGGCAGGCCCCAATAGACACACACACACACACACACACACACACACACACGGGACGCCTGCTCTGAGCCTCTGCTGCTCTGAGCCTCTGCTGCCAGACTGTAGCTGTCAGTAGGACATCCAATGAGGGCTCCCAGACTGAGGGGCAGGCTGGGCTGAGGGCACAAATTTCATGCACTGGGCCTCTAGTAATAATAATAATAATTTAGATTGTATCCATGGTTTAGGACCATGGATATAATGAGAAAGCAGGTAGCTACGTGATAATTCTCAAGTAAAGGTCTGGCACTTAAAATGTGCTCAGTAAGTATTTATTGAATAAATAAAAAACAAGATAGGCTTTATTGCATACCTTATAATCATCTAACAACTAGAAGTGACATGGCTTGTGGAGCACTTTTCCTCCAAAATGATCAGTGTGCTTTGGGACAATTTTATTTTTTTCCAGTGGAAAGGCTATAGCAGAATGATTAATGGATGTGCTTGGAGTCAGAATTGCCTGGGTTTAGAACCTAGTTTTTCTTCATATTAGCTAGTCACATTTGCTCTAGTTAACTATTGCTATGAAACCAACTTTCCCCTTAAACTTAGTGGCTTAACATGATAACTATATCATTGGATATCACACTTTTGTGGGCCAGGAATTTGGGCAGAACTCAGCAAGGCAATTATTTGGCCCCATGTGGAGTCAACTGGAGTTACCCAGTGTCTACTCTGGTCTGGAGGGTCAGACATCACACACATGCCTTTGTGCCTTGGTGGGTGAACTGGAAGCACTGGACTCAGCTGGGTCCATGTCCCTCTCCCTGCAGTTTCCAAGACTCTCCATGTGGTCTCTCCAGCAGAGTAGCAGGACTTCTTTCATGGAGGCTCAGGGCTCTCAGAGAGAGTTTTCTAAGGAACAAGAAGAGACTGCCAGACTTTTAAAGCCTGAGCCTGGAAACTGACACATTGTCACATACACCATTTCTATGGTCAAAGCAGCCATTTCTCACTTTCAGGGAGGGAGACATAAGCCTCACTTCCAACAGGAAGAGTGACAGGAATTTGCAACCAACCTAAGTCTACCACATTGTAAAATTGGGGGAGTAGGGTCAATGAAAAGGTAATACTAGTGCTTGTAGCATGTGATGGTTTTGAGGATAACTGAGTTAATATAAGTAAAATGCTTAAAAGGAGTACATCATGAACTGTAAAACTGAGTGTGTTTTAAGCTTATTTTAACATTATGCCCCCAACATTTTGTATGCAAGTCAATACCCTCTCAAGCAAGAATTTACCTCAGAAAATGCAGTCATCTCTATTGGTTGTCGTGTCTGTAGTTTAGAGTGGAGATTTTGGGGGATAGGCATTTGAAGGAGGGTCGAAATAGAATTTGGAGGCTAACATTAGTACTGGCAAATAAAAAATATATATATAAGATCTCTAGTCTCTAATACCCCACCACCCATCTTTTACTTTCTCTTCCATTTTTAAATCAACCTGGATTTCTATGGGTCTTGGAGGTTATGTTCTGCTATGAAATATGTCTACACATATATTCAGGGTTACAAAGAAAAGAAATTCAGGATCCTTGCCATCATGGAGCTTAGAGTTCAAGAGGGCATGACATGGTCTATCAATATGAAGCAGTGACTTACAAATAGTGGTATGTTGGGAGTGAGGGTGGCATATGAGGTGGCTTGGCTGGATCTCATGGCTGAGGAAGTATGGAGCTGGAACTTATAGATGAGAACAATTGGATACACGGTGAAAGCAACAAATCCCAGGTTGGTTGAATGTCATAAGCTAAATTGTCAAAGTCGGAGATGATAATTCTTAAGGGAGTTAGCCAATTCCAACTGGAACAGAGAGAACATAGAGGGGATTTGTGAAAGACAAGAGGTACAGATTCTCAGTCTTGGCTTGAACCCTCCCTGCCAATTGGAAGAGGACCAAAAGGAGAGAACTGAATTGGGTTCCCCATGGGTCTTACTATCAGGAATGCCCAACAATTGTTAAGACTTTTCCATTATATCATAGCTGACCCAATGTCAGTAGGTTACTATCATTGCCCTGATAGGTCAGCTTCTAAAGTAGAAAAGTTCAACTCAGTCTATATTCAAATTTCTTTGTCCTCATTTAGTACAGAAGGCAAAAGTAATAAACAAGAGTCTTTTAGTGATAACTTTCAGCCGCCAAGATCAGAATGTTCCTGTGAGAGGGAAAAGGGCCAAAAGAAAAACAGTTCCAAGAATAATGTGTATTCTCTTACCTGAAGACTCCACACTGAGTAGTTATCAGTAAAGAAAGAACTCAGTGTATTCTGTGCATATCACCATTTGGAATAATTTATAAGCTATTAGCAGGATACTGATCATGACCCATTTATATGTGTGTGTGTGTGTGTGTGTGTGTGTGTGTGTGTGTGTCATTGATAAAGTCACTTTGACTTTGGCCACTGCTGCCTGGTACCAGAAAATTACCAGAAAATTACAATGCTCAGCCTGGATTGGAACTATACTGTTTATCAGTAGAAATGAAAGACTTGAGAACTTTATGAGATTTGATTCTTATCTCAAACTCACAAATTTGGTGATCAAATGTGAACTACTTTAAAAAATTCCAGGAAGTAGCCAAAATTTTTCTGGCTTTGTAGCACTGCCTAGATGGAAAGTCTTCTTCTGGTCTGCTTTCAGTTTTGAGCTGGAGATAGTAAGAAGCACACTTTAGCCTTGATAGTGATGATTAGAAAACAAAACAAAGCACATACTTGTTATTAAAAAGTTGATCCTTCACACCGCATGATCCAGATAGAGTGCCAGTATGTTGAAGGGAAGAGAACAGACTTTAGAGTCAGAATTTCTGCTTTGGACTTAGCTGTGTTCTTCCAGTTACTCAGCCATGTATCTCTGGGTAGGTTGCTTAGCCTTTCTAAGCCTTCATGTCATTATCTGTAAATGGGCATAACATAGGCTTGTTTTGAGGAATACCAGTAAATATGACTATGGATGATTTTTCCTATAAGTTTTCACTAACGTTAGAGACATTAGGAAACCTTGTCAATCCAAGAGAGTTTCCGGAATTCATAGAACCTCATAGAGATTAGCTTTCCTCTCTGTTTGGATAAGCACAAGAAGACCATTTTTTTTTGCTATGTCCACACAAACCCACAATTACCCAGGATTTCCTTCAAGGGTTACAGATTGAACCCAAGCCCCAAACTCTTCAATTACAAGAGATTTCCATGGGAGATTCTTTCATTTTTCTGGAGTGAAAATTGACTTTGCTGAACAGTTATTACACACAGGGTGAAGCATGTGAAACTGCCATGTTTGTAGAACAGATAGTTAAAAATTTATATGATTCCATAAAATATATGACACTCCCATTTTACAGCATGTTGCTATCAATGGCATTTTGACTTTGACTAGAACACTGAATTTTATCAAGTTTCTTTGTCAAACTGTCCTGGATTGGGATACAAGATAAATCTACCTTATCCCAAATGCCATGCTCTAATAGGATATAGATCATGTTGTATCAGGAACAGTTCTACTTATCCAGAGAATTATCCCCTCTGGGCTCCAACATCATTTCCCTGGTGCCACCAGCGTCATAGAAATGAGACAAGGAGTCCTCACAGTTTTCAATCCCTCGCTTTTACCAGTAGACAACAGAGCCTCCAGGGGGAGTTTATTTTTAGGATCAGCGCTCAACTAATATTGATTAACAGCCTTACATAATGTGTGGCTCTAGGGCTTGCTTCTTTCCTGCCAAGCCTCATAACTGGGGAAGGCACCGAAGATTTGTCAGAATAATTAGACTTTCACTGCCAGCCAAGAAATATCTTGTCTTCTCCTTACCCTTATGCAGGTACTTTCTTTTCCCCTCTCAGAATAATTTGGAGAGAAGGAAATTGGACTCCAATTTACTCAATACCTGCAAGGACTCTTCAGCGACATTTTCTCTCTGGAATTGCATGGTTCTTAAAAACAAATGAACAAACTTGATGTGTTTACCTCCCTCTTAAAGACTTCCATGTTGACAGTACAAGTAAGCTAGGGAAGAGAATACAGTGTGGTTTTCTGTTCATCCCTCTTTAATACTTTAATTTCAATGGGTGAGATCTGCACTTCCCAATGCTGAGTTTAGCCACTTCGAAAGGGTCCTCTGCCCCAGCTGGTATGGCTCAGTGGATAGAGCGTCAGCCTACTGACGGAAGGGTCCCCAGTTCGATTCTGGTCAAGGGCACATGCTTGGGTTGCAGGCTTGATCCCCAGTAGGGATCATGCAAGAGGCAACCAATCAATGATTTTCTCTCATCATTAATGTTTCTATCTTTTCCTCCCTCTGTCTTCCTCTGAAATCAATATATATATATTTTAAAGTGTCCTCTGAGAAGGTCCTCATTGTGGATAGGTTGGAAATCTGTGAGTTGCTAGGAGATATTGTAGAGATGCTCTTCTAATTTGGTTGTAATACTTCCAGGGTGGAATTTCCACCAGAACTGCTGATCAAGTGCTGGGTCTTATTTTGAGCCACCTGAACAGCTGGAAGGGACGTGGGGTCAGCTCTTGGCTACTCACTGTGGAGGTCCGCAAATATTTTTAGAGCTCCCGGTGCTTTTTCTAATCACCTAACATACTGCTTGGCCAAGTCTAATGCCCAAATTCTTAACCTGTGGTGTGTGGTTAGCCTCCTTGCTATTTCTCTGTGCTGTTTTCTAGCACAGTGCTCTAGGCACACAAGTCCTGAATTTACTTGAACATAGTATTAGCTTTAGGGACGGGTGAGTAATGTAGGCTTATTCAATTGCAAAGTCTGATCCTGTCTGCGTATAAGTGTTGACATTTTGTTTATCATGGATTTTTGCATTGATATTGAGTTTTAAAATTGCAATAAAATATTATTTATATTGATAACTGAATGTTGGGGCACCCTAGATAAGGCCCAGTTCTACTTGAACATATCAAGCAAGGCTGTGTCTTTTCACTTGCTATTTCCATTGCCTGAAGCAGCTTCTTCCAGCTATTTTCAGGATTCACTTCCTTACTTCATTCAGGCTTCTGTCTATATGGCAACTTCCAGAGAGACCCTCTTCAACCATGCTTTATAAAATAGAACTCTCTAGTTCTCAAGTAAGTTCACCTCCTGCTTTTTTGTTTCTCATAGCAGTTACCTGTACCTGACATTGTATCACATGTTTTTGGTTTATTCTATTTACTACATTGTGAGTTCTAGGATGGCAAGCTCTTTATTTCAGAACACAGTAGCACAGAAAAAACCCTCCATCAATACTGGTTGAAGCATATGAATGGGCGGCAACCTACCAGTACCTTCTCGGGGAGAACACACTTAATACTTACAGGTTGGATCTCACTTCCAAGCACCCTGCTCCCCCTCCCCTTGAGGCCCACTCTATGGTGCCGCTCATGAGTGGGGATGGTCATCAGCATGGTTTTGCTGCTCTTGAATCTTGGTCTTAAGAATAGGAGTTCTAGAGATGACTCTGTCTCTGCTGGGCCAGATAGTTCTTGATGGCTTCTGGCCTTTAATTCTTCTTCCTTAGGACTTATTTGTCATCCTAGTAGCAAGAGCTGCTTCTAGCCTTTTGGAAATGCACTATCACCAACTTCCCTCTTCTAATTTGTTCTTCTTATTCCTGTTCCAAAGTTCTTATTCTCCTAAAAACCTACTTTTAAATCTCTA
>NW_005871082.1:2583787-2585939 GCF_000147115.1 Myotis lucifugus
CCCCACCCCTATCGTGGGTGTGGCCCAGCCTGCAAACTGCCCATGGCCCCTTTCCCTGGCCAGCCCCACCCCCAGTGAGACCACCACCTTGATCTGGGGCCCCCATCAGGGCAGGTCGGCTGGCCCCCACCGACGCACTGGGCCTCTATCCTATATAATAAAAGGGTAATATACAAATTGACCCTAATGGCAGTGGAATGACCAGAACGACCACTCGACCAGTTACTGTGAGGCACACTGACCACCTCTCGGTCCCTTTCCCTGGCTGCAGGCTCTGATCACCTGATGGTGAATGGAGAACCGGAGGTGGATGGCGACGGGGGTCAGAGTTGGTTGCGGGCAGCTGGGGGAGATGGTCCTGATTGCCGGCCAGGCCTAGGGACTGTATCCATGCACAAATTTCATGCGCCAGGCCTCTAGTAGGAAAATAAGATGATTTTAAAGGCCCACTACTTCTATTTATTGGTATGGATATAAAGTTATCTTGAGGCTCATTTACCTGTCTGTATGTGTGTCAGTAAGTTGATGGGAGTCTTTTATCTGCTTTTGGTTACCTCTTTTATTTTTCTCTCATGGCTGAGTTTGTTGTGTGAACCCATTTACTTATAGTCACAATCCTATGATTCAGCTGACTCCAAAGTTACCTATTTTCTTTAAGATCTTTTGAAAGAAAAATGATGGAAGATACAATGAGAAACCACTAGATTGAGAGTAGTAACCATCTCTCTGCAGTTCATCACTTGACATTCAGGGCCTGCAACAGTGCCTGCCACAAAGTAGGGCTCAATAAATGATTGTTGAAGAAAAAAAAATGTATTAAATAAATGAATGCCTATCTGCAGAGGGGTCTATATTATTTGTGTTCAAGGTCAACAAAGACAGCTATGCGAAAGCAGCCTGGTGTGAAGGAAAAGAGTGCATTGAAGGAGGCATTGGGAGACTTCACTCATGGATCAAGAAGTAGTTACAACCATGACTCTAGGCTGCTATGGAATTTTGCTTTTTGGAGTTCAGTTTCATCATCTGAAAAATAGAGATTAAAACTTCAACTTCATGGATGGATTAATATAATATAAGCCAAGTCCTAAATTGATGTGACTTAATAAAAGTTATTATTATTGTTGTTGTTGAATTGTTTTAAGTTAGATTTTAATCCAGGTCTCATTAGCAGACCTAGATTGGGATCTTTAAAAAATATTTTTTTATTTACTTTCTAATTAGTCATTTGAACTCTGACATGGCAAGTAGCCTCCACAGGTCTCCAAGTTTTCCTTATCTGAGTGTTAGAGTAGATTCATATTATCCCCAATATCTTTATTTTTTTAAACAGTATTTAACAAGGAGCCTATCACATACTGTGACAGTTGAGTGGATATATAAATGAATTAGAGGGAGGAAGGAGAAAGAATGAGGAGAGAAGAGACAAGAGATAGCAGAAATACTGTGTAATTATGTTGCTATAAGAACTATCTGCCCCTTTCATGGATTGGATGGCTACATATGAGAGAAATGAATAGAATACCTTTGATCTAATTAAAGTAATAATATAAATAATGATTTCTTTGCTGAAAGCTATCAGAAAGGGTTCCACAATGACCATCCCTATGTAGAAAATAATCTTAATACATGTCTCTTGAGTCATCAAAAAAAATCCATGATTCTAACTTAAACCGAGGTTCAAGAATTGGTTTTATTTTTTTCTTAAAATACATCTTTTTATTTCTATTTACATATGACAGGAAAATGACTTCCAGTAGTAATCATTGCTAGCCAGACTGCAAGATGGATATATCCATTCTGTCTTTGACAACACAGTAGAAGAAGTGGGATGTGCTTTTTCCTAGCTTTCTGGTGCATGTTTGAATGATTGTAAAAATTAGAAACATATCGAGACTGTTATGACAACCCTGCCTTTCGAAACCTTCTAATTAATGCCTTGGGTTTTTCTAGAGAGCTAGTTTTGTGAGCTAAATGGAGAATGTAAGTTTCTCAGTTTTTTCATCACCCAGGCATTAAATGGCTAGAGAAGTAAACGCATACCCTATCTGTGGTGGCTGGCAGTCACTGAGAGAATTATTTGCTGGAAATTTGATTGACTTAAATATACAATGCAGCCTCTTCTACCTTTCATTCCACCAGATAGTGTGTGTGT